>NC_084751.1:9947356-10229856 GCF_033978785.1 Entelurus aequoreus
AAAGGCTTACAAATCCTGGTTTTGTTCCTGGCTTTGTCATGAATAAGTTGAGAATGGTAACGAAGCCCTTCAGATTGACTAAGGTCTGACATGTTTAGTAACTTTACCAGTGGCAGTAGCCAGACGAAGATGGCGGTGCGTAACTGGCAACCTGGATGTGACACACTCACGGACTTTCTAATGAGTCAAACTGTAGAGGGTGGGGCGTCGAAATTAAAACAATAAGATTTCGGGGCTGTAAATAACATTTTTAAATGAGTATATCCCGGCTGAACTACTGTTATCAGTTATAGAGGTATTGGAAAATAAGATGATTTCATTTAACGATGACTTGACAATAATTTATTACATATGGCTCCTTTAATGATTGAGGGGCAGGAATAATAACACGGCAAATGTAATAGTGAAGAGTGACGTGGTACATTCCAAACATTGTATCTTCATCCGACATTTTAATTTCCTCTTCTTTTCATTTCCACCACATCAGCACAGGAAGTGCGTGCTGGCCGGCGGCTAATTAAAAACAGCGCCTGCATACGTCTGGGTCAGTCAGAACGCACGGCAACACGATCGGAACCATCACGACCACATATGCTCGTATAATAACGTCCAACAAGGCAGACTTTAGACTCATGTGTATATGGTGTGTGTGTGCAGACACCCACCTGAATTACCCGCAGTGTATTTCTCCGGAATGCCCCGGTTGCAAGCGGGCTCTTTATAGGACGCCTAAAAGATGACCACAGCCTCTCAAACATGAGCAAACGATGCGCAAACAGGGCGGGGGAAGCGGGAGGCGGTTAGCCGGCGTCCATGCGGGTGATTTTGAGGCCGTGTTGATTGGTTAATTGGATAAAGCCGTCAAACATGGGATGACAACGGTGACGATTGACAAAGAGTGTGGCGATCAATTCAATCGGTATTGGCTGATCTGACGAGCAGATGATCTCAGTCACGAATCAAGAACCGTGTCCCCATTCAGAACTCGGCGCTTTACAAACCTCAGACTCCTGCAGCACTTTGGTGCTCGCACTCATCTCCAAAACCCTGTTCTGCAAGTGTGCACGCACACAGAAACACAAACATAGACGCATCTTTGACACTTGTCATTACATCATCACCTGACTGCTTTTTTTAAAACCTCATTTTTATCGGACTTTTTAGAAAGAACAGACTTGATACCAAAAAAATATAAATAACTTAAGAGAAATAGAAAAAAACCTCATTGTATTTCCTTCAAAAATAAATAAATAAAAAACCTCACAGGGCTGTTATGTACTTCTTAAATCTTTTCGACTTTGGGGCCCAACTTTTCCACTACAGGGGGTCCCCCTCTCAAAAATTAACACCGAGTTAGTAATCTTACTCTTGATTTGAATTGTATTCAATAATTATATCCGCCTACTTGCAGGTTAACAGAATAAACCTTGTCAAATGATATGAAGGCATGTGTTTATCACAAAGATTAACATCAAAGGACTCAAAAAATGCTTGAAAAAATACATTTACATACAATTAAGGCAGAGCTAAAAAAAATAAACTATAGGTAATTTAGGATCAATAATAATAATAAAAATAATATAAAGTTTTCCTGAAGAAACTGTCAATGAAATGCAAGTGAAAATACAGCTTCACTTCCCATTGTTGGGCTATGAGCGCCCCCTACAGGGCCGCCAAAAATATCTTTGTCAGCTGTGGTCCGTATGCGGAACTCAGTTGTAATACACTTTTCCACCACTTGTTGTAGTAATGACAATTTCAAACAAACAGAAGAAGTCTGGAGCTAAAGTCATAGATACGTTTTTTAAGCGCAAAAACATATGACTAAAGTGGTCAAGCTGTATTTTCATTTGCACTTTAATTGTATTGACAGTTTAGTCAAGAAACATATTCATTATTCATTTAGTTTATTTTAGCACATTTGTTGGTAAATACAGGTTGTCAGTTATTCTTACACAGTATATTCGGTTAGTACTTTTTCCCCCATAATTAGCCTGACTTACACCGAAGGTTTATGTGTTGAATAAATAATAATCTTTGTTATAAACACGGTTTCATGACATTTGACAAAGTTGGAAACTGTAAGTATGTTAGATATAATTATTCAATGTGATTAAAATCAAGAGTAAGACGACTAATTCAGTGTTCATATTTGAGTGGGACCCGGGCCCCTCTGTAGTGTAAAAGTTGGGCTCTGAGGTCAAAAATGTTCAGAACCCCTGCTTTAGAGCCACTTATCTGAGCCTAACTTAGCCTGTCCATAACATTTTCTCTGTCATGAATAAGTTAGTTGGATGTACCTAGGGATGATGTTAGCATAGCATTGCACTGACATTAGCATGACATAGCTTGGATGTGTCTCAATTGGTACAGTCGTATACTAACATCGTCATTTAGTACATATGTGTACTACACTGGTACCGCTAATAGCAGTACACGCTACAGCAGTGATTCCCAAACCATTAGTAGTACGCGTCTCCATCTCCTGGTACGCCAAATATTTCACTCATTATTGAAGTACAGTGTATTATTGTCCTATGTTCAAACAGTGTTACTGTTCAAACTGTGTGTAATGTTAGTGACCAAAAATGTTTAAACTTTTCAAATAAAACACCTGCCTTGTTTTTCATGAACACTTAGGCCTACTACGCTACTGTATTTTATTGAAGTACAGTGTATTATTGTCCTATGTTCAAACACAGTGTTACTGTTCAAACTGTGTGTAATATTAGTGACTAAAAATGTTTAAACTTTTCAAACACCTGCCTTGTTTTTATGAACACTTAGGCCTACTACGCTACTGTATTTTATTATAGTACAGTGTATTATTTTCCTATGTTCAAACACAGTGTTACTGTTCAAACTGTGTGTAATGTTACACTGACCAAAAAATATTAAACTTTTCAAATGAAAGACCTGCCTTGTTTTTCATGAACACTTAGGCCTACTACGCTACTGTATTTTATTGAAGTACAGTGTATTATTTTCCTATGTTCAAACAAGATGTTACTGTTCAAACTGTGTGTAATGTTAGTGCTTAAAAATGTTTAAACTTTTCAAACACCTGCCTTGTTTTTATGAACACTTAGGCTTACTACGCTACTGTACTTTATTATAGTACAGTGTATTATTTTCCTATGTTCAAACACAGTGTTACTGTTCAAACTGTGTGTAATGTTACACTGACCAAAAAATATTAAACTTTTCAAAGTAAACACCTGCCTTGTTTTTCATGAACACTTAGGCCTTCTACGCTACTGTATTTTATTGAAGTACAGTGTATTATTTTCCTATGTTCAAACACAGTGTTACTGTTCAAACTGTGTGTAATGTTAGTGACTAAAAATTTTTAAACTTTTCAAACACCTGCCTTGTTTTTATGAACACTTAGGCCTACTACGCTACTGTATTTTATTGAAGTACAGTGTATTATGGTCCTATGTTCAAACACAGTGTTACTGTTCAAACTGTGTGTAATGTTAGTGACTAAAAATGTCTAAACTTTTCAAACACCTGCCTTGTTTTTATGAACACTTAGGCCTACTACACTACTGTATTTTATTATAGTACAGTGTATTATTGTCTTATGTTCAAACACAGTGTTACTGTTCAAACTGTGTAATGTTAGTGAACAAAAATATTAAACTTTTCAAATAAAAGACCTGCCTTGTTTTTAATGAACACTTAGGCCTACTACGCTACTGTACTTTATTGAAGTACAGTGTATTATTGTCCTATGTTCAAACACAGTGTTACTGTTCAAACTGTGTGTAATGTTACACTGACCAAAAAATATTAAACTTTTCAAATGAAAGACCTGCCTTGTTTTTCATTAACACTTAGGCCTACTACGCTACTGTATTTTATTGAAGTACAGTGTATTATTTTCCTATGTTCAAACAGAGTGTTACTGTTCAAACTGTGTGTAATGTTAGTGACTAAAAATGTTTAAACTTTTCAAACACCTGCCTTGTTTTTATGAACACTTAGGCTTACTACGCTACTGTACTTTATTATAGTACAGTGTATTATTTTCCTATGTTCAAACAGTGTTACTGTTCAAACTGTGTGTAATGTTACACTGACCAAAAAATATTAAACTTTTCAAATGAAAGACCTGCCTTGTTTTTCATGAACACTTAGGCCTACTACGCTACTGTATTTTATTGAAGTACAGTGTATTATTTTCCTATGTTCAAACACAGTGTTACTGCTCAAACCGTGTGTAATGTTAGTGACCAAAAATATTAAACTTTTCAAATGAAAGACCTGCCTTGTTTTGAGTGAACACTTAGGCCTACTACGCTACTGTATTTTAATGTTGGTCAAAATGGAAAGCCAAGTGTTTTCTGAGGTGGTACTTGATGAGAAAAGTATAAGAAACACTGCTGTACAGGAATTACACCCCGTCCCCAATAGTCACCATCAGCGGTGGGGGGAGAGGCTAACTTAAGTGGTTGCAATTTACCGTTAAAAAGAGAACATTTTGGATTTGGGACAGGACTAGACTGTACACTGTACCACCATACTGATGGAAGTATTCCATTTGAGACAGAGCCCTGGTTGTGTTTAGGATGGCAGGCGCACATTGAACTATGGTGGAGGACTGACATGTTGCGGGGACCACTGTGAGACCATGGAACTCACATCCAGTCCACTTAAAGGGATTAGTAAGTCCCATGGGGATGACTTAACGCTCATGCAGGTGGAACATGCAAGCACACGTGCACACACGGTTACCTTCTTGAGTCTGTGGCGCACCAAGGCGGCAATGATGATGGTGGCGAGTCCGAGGGCGATGAAGCTGTACTGCATGACTTCCATGACGGCGGGCAGGACCACCAGGTTGGTGTGAAAGGTGTCAAGGATGGGCCCGTCGATGAAGCCGCTCTGTGGACAGGAAGTGAAACAAAGACACTGTTAAAATGTCTACTTTGAAGAGTTATGTGCACTTCTATGAAAGTTCTGAAAGGAAGTCCTTCCTGTGGCGGCTCACCTCCTCAAACCAAATCATTGGCATCACGGTCTCAGCGATCTTCCCAGTCTCTCTAGGAGAAAAAGGAATGAGGACGTTAGGTGCCAAGCTCGCCAACAGGAAGTCTTTGATGGCACAAGCTGAATGGAAGCTAACAATGCAACTAAAGGCGAGACAAGAGGTAAGGGAATTGATCCTACGTAATCGCTGACACTCTCTTCATGTAGAGGTTGAGCTGCAGGCGGATGGACACGTTGAGCGGAACGCCGGTTTGCTGCGAAGACAAACACACAACACCTTTAACGACTCACACGGGACGCACAAACCTTCCAGCTGAGGGTCTGGTGAGCGGCCCCCAATGAACAATTGTGTTCCCATGGAGGCAAACACGTATCGTGCCCAGACAGGAAACTTTAGGCCCTGAAGTTTACGTCTGCTTGATTACGACTTCCTTCACGTTGTCCGCTAATGGACTTTACAAATGTTTCACTCGCTAAACACCACTTGGCCTCAACGCATGTGTGGACTGAACGACTCACAACAAAGGTTAGCACCAACGCTACATTTTCTTTAAGTCGCACCGTTCACAAACTCACCTCAACTCTCCCCTCGCTTTAACGACGCTTTGCTTCTTTTTACACTTGTACGACAGTTGAGAATGGTAAACTGTGACTTTAAAATCATGCCAACGTTGACACTTTTATACTACTATAGTAACACTGCTTTTTACACTTGGAACATAAACATATGACTTGAATAGTAAAGCTTTTATAACTCCTTAACGCACAGGTCAAACTGAAGGCCCCCCCACTTCATTTTATGTGGCCCACGAAAGCCTGAAATTAATATGCGTCTTTCCTTACTAAATGTAATCAACTTTCCATTTTGACTGAAAAAAAGTACATGTACCGAATTTTCCGGACTATAAGGCGCATTTCAAATCCTTTCATTTTCTCAAAACTCGACAGTGCGCCTTATAACCCGGTGCGCCTAATGTACGGAATAATTCTGGTTGTGCTTACTGACCTCGAAGCGATTTCATTTGGTACATGGTGAAATGATAAGTGTAACCAGTAGATGGCAGTCACAAATAAGAGATACGTCTAGACCGCAAATGCCTCCACATGTCAAAAGTTTGGACACACCTTCTCGTTCAATGAGTTTTCTTTATTTTCATGACTATTTACTTTGTGGATTGTCACTGAAGGCATCAAAACTATGAATGAACACATCTGGAGTTATGTACTTAACAAAAAAAAGTGGAAAAAACTGAAAACACGTTTTATATTCTAGTTTCTTCAAAATAGCCACTCTGATTACTGTTTTGCACTCTCTTGGCATTCTCTCGATGAGCTTCCAGAGGTAGTCACCTGAAATGGTTTTCACTTCACAGGTGTGCTAGAAGCTCATCGAGAGAATGCCAAGAGTGTGACAATCTACAATAGAAAATAGTTGTGAAAATAAAGAAAACACATTGCATGAGGAGAAGGTGTGTCCAAACTTTTGGCCTGTACTGCATATTTAATTAACTGGCATGTGGCCCTCAATGAAAACGAGATTGACACCCCTGGCTTAAAAGATTATTTCTGAAAAATGAGGTGTGGATGTGGACCAGACGCCTGAGCAGATTGCATTTTAGATTGTTCTGTAGTCATAAAATATGCAAAACAACAACAACGAATGCATTTTCCTCATTCTCAGAATTGATGTTCTTGTAATCGTTAACATGAATTGTTTTATTGAAGCTATAAAGATATGACCAATTACCTTATCTCCAACCACAGGCCGATTAACTCTCTGTGTGTGTGTCGCAGTTGCCAACATTTGGTGTTTGCTATCGAGTGTAGATCCCCTGAACACACTGTATGAACTACATGTACAGTATAGTCATAAAGTCACAGGTGTGACAGAAGCGCTCTGCTGTTTAAAGCAGTCATAATATCATGTTTTTCTTCATTTAAAACCCTTCCTTGTGGTCTATATATCATGTAATGGTGGTTCTTTGGTCAAAATGTTGCATAAATTATGTTCAGGATGCACCGTTTTGTAGGCGGTCTTGTTTACATGCCTCCACTTTGACTGCAACTTGTCCCAGTTGCAGTTTTAGCGCTCCCATATGGAGTATTCCGACAGATACACATTTGAAATATACGCTACTTTGTATTACAAATGCGTAGGATGCATGTGCACGTACAAGCCATTCTGCCACACAACAAGAGGATAGAGGCAAAAGAGGAGCTTATTGATTACACTGTTGGACTGGCAGACTTGTGCAAAGATCTCCAGGTAAACCGCTAGCATATACAGTGGACCCTGGACTCCATTAGAAAACATTTTGTGCTTGCTCGTATTTAAGAGATTGAGGAAGCCGACTTCCCACTACAGCAAGTTTTTAATCGTGATGAGAACTGACTTTCCGGGAAAAAAAAATATGCCAAAGCGGACTTATATCACAGCGGCACCTCGGATACAAACCGGGATCCCTTCTCTCCCTCTGTTGGCTGGTTTCTCTTCTTGTGAGGAACAAGCCGATGTTAATGAGAGTCAGAATCAGCTTTATGAACTGGAAATTAGGGCTGCAACAAATAATCGATTAAATCGATTAAAATGGATTATAAAAATAGTTGCCGATCAATTTAGCCATCGATTCGTTGGATCTATGCTATGCGCAGATGCAATTTTTTCATTTTTTTTTTTTTTATAAACCTTTATTTATAAACTGCAACATGTACAAACAGCTGAGAAACAATAATCAAAATAAGTATGGTGCCAGTATGCTGTTTTTAAAAAAATAAAATACTGGAAAGGATAGAAATGTAGTTTGTCTCCTTTATCTGATTATTAATCGAAGTAATAATCGACAGATTAATCGATCATCAAATTAATCGTTAGTTGCAGCCCTACTGGAAATACATTTTCCTTTTTTATTATTGTAGCAATGTGGTTGTTTAAGTTAAGGATTTTTGTGATTTCGGATTGTTTGACAGGACATCAAAAGGACTTAAGTTGTGTGTGGACGTGTTGGCAGAGCAGCGCATGTAGCACAGTTCAACTTGGCGTTGTTGTTGTTTTGACTTTTTAATGTATAGTTCATTTATCACCTCCTTGTTATGTTTGGTTGACATACAGTACTGTATACTGTAGCACTCTATTGTGTTCAAAGTAGGGTTGTCTCGATACCAATATTTTGGTACTGGTACCAAAATATATTTAGATACTTTTCTAAATAAAGGGGACCACAAAAAAATTGCATTATTGGCTTTATTTTTAACAAAAAATCTTAGTGTACATTAAACATATGTTTATTATTGCAATCAAAGAACAATTTAGTCCTTAAATAAAATAGTGAACATACTAGACAACTTGTATTTTATTAGTAAGTAAACAAAGGCTCCTAATTAGTCTGCTGACGTATGCCGTAACATATTGTGTCATTTTTCATTCTATTATTTTGTCAAAATTATAAAGGACAAGCTGTAAAAATTGATTATTAATCAACTTGTTCATTTACTGCTAATATCTGTTTATTTTCTGTTTCAACATGTTCTATCTACACTTCTGTTAAAATGTAATAATCACTTATTCTTCTGTTGTTTGATACTTTATATTAGTTTCAGATGATACCACAAATGTAGGTATGGATCCGATACCAAGTAGTTACAGGATCATACATTGAACATAATTTAAGTTCTCATGTGTCCAGGGACGTATTTCCTGAGTTAATGAATATAATATGAATTTAAAAGAAAAAAAGATTTTGTGCCGATAAAAAAATATCGAATTAATCATAGTAGTATCGCGTAGATACGGTCTTGTACTTGGTATCATTACAGCGGATGTCAGGTGTAGATCCACCCATGGCTTTTGTTTACATTGTGATGCCGGTGAGCTGTTGTATCCTCCTACGGTGTTTAGCTCTTCCTCGTCCTGCAGTGATAATGCTACTTGTAACAAACATACTTTATTTGTTGCCATGGAGGCCAGTATTAGTGATTTAGAAGTAGCTAAAACACTGCAGATTGCGGATGGATGTTAGCTGCTAGCTAACTAGCCATGTCTTAAAAGCACCTTTTCCTGAGGACGTTTCAGTGTTACAACTTCACCTTTATCTTTACTTTTTAAGCCAAAATGCAACAGTTCTCCCTTTTCTGTCTACACACTGTGTCTGCTTGTAAGTACTCAGTGATTGTGCGCTGCTGAACACGCTCCTCTGCTCGTAAAACCAGCAATGTCACGACTGTAGAAAAAATAATAATAATATGGCGAACCGGTACTTTTCAAGCTGAATAGTACCGTGTTTGATTCATTAGTACCGCGATTCTATACTAGTACCGGTATACCGTTTAACCCTAGTTCAAAGTGTACAATCCTTAAGTAAAATAGGGACTTTTGTCGAGAGTGGAACACATTATACATATTAAATTATTTCAGTGGAAATTTGCTCCACTATACGAACTTTGTGATTTACGAACCCTGTTCAAGAGCCAATTAAGTTTGTAAATCGAGGTTCCACTGTATGGAGAAATCCGGTGACGTTACACGTTGGGAAAAGTCACACGTCGGGGCGAATTACAAAGGCAAGATTGTTTTATAAATATCTCCGCCATCCGTCCATCGTTTGAGTTCACATTTTCGGGATTTATGGGGATCTCGAACACACAAATCAGGTACCGGTAAGTTCTCAAAGTTGATTTTGCATAATATGACTTCTTCAAAAACGCTGGTCAAGGATGTCAGGAGACGAGCAATTTCCGGAAGTCTCCGGCCAAATTCTGGAGAGTCGGCAGCGCTGGTGTGTAGGGCTAAAGGAGGCCTTGACATAGTTTTAAAAGTGTTTATATGTTAGGAAAGAGCCTGAGTGACCTTTGACCTGCACTGGTTACCCAATGTTGAAGGACTTATAACCCAGATCCAAAATACAAAGTCTGAATGACGCATTTATCAGTTTTTCATGTCCTCATAAACTGCTGTCTTTATCATTGAGCACATTTCTTTGTTCTGATAAAGTTCTCAGAAGAATCAGCGCCCAAGTGTGCGTGTGTGTGTGTTTGTGTGTGTGTGTGTGTGTGTGTGTGTGTGTGTGTGTGTGTGTGTGCTCACAGGGTGAATGTCTATAAAGAGTCCATGCTCGTCCTCATTAGGGTGGAGTCCTTGAACGTAGTCCAGCAGAACCGGATCAGCGTTGAAGAAGTGAGGATGAGAGATGAAGACGGGAGACTCTGAAGAAGAAGGCGGGGTGTCAAGAGAGTGCCATTTGTCTACGTGAAGCAGAGGCCCGCCCGGGTCGGTCTTACTTACTGTGGCGGCAGCTGCTGACGTTGAGCAGGCCAGACTGGCGACAGGGACAGAATCCCTCATTGGGAGCGTAGTCACTGCTGTTGGCGAAGAGCGTCTTGGGGGCCACGAAGCGGTACAAGGGGATGCCCTTAATGCTACCAGGCCGCTGGTAGACCAGTTCCATGGACCTGGCACCACAGGCCGCTTATAAACATAATAATAATACAAAATGGAAAAAAGACAAAACAAGTGGCGTACCTGCAGGCGTCCGGGCTGTAAAAAGGAAGCGTGCTCGTCTTAGTAAGGAAGGGGGGCCACATCTGACCCGCGGTGCCGTTGATCATGTTGCACTGCGGCGTCCTCCAGTAGTCCAACTAATCACACACACAACATTCATCTAGTTTCATCATGTTATGTAATCACAGCATCATTATTACCATACCATCAAAATATCCTGTTTATGTTTTTAATGAACTAAACATCCAGAGGAGACATGCTGAGTCAGCAATCCTGCCTACTCATCCTGTGGTCATGACATGACGTCCACCTTGCCCTCTTGTTGAAGACGTCCAAATGACAGGAAATGATCGTTTTGTGCACCTTGATGACGTCTCACCTCCGTCAGGCCGTTCCAGGAGTCCACCCTGTGCACGTTCCTGATGTTGTCCTGACCCGTGAAGATGGTGAACAGGCCCGTGTCGGAGTTGTTGAACTGCAGGAGGGTGAAAGAGCACGTTCGCGTGATTTGAACTTAATGAAAAAGACTGAAAATAAGCCGGGGGTCTGGGGGCATGTTCAATTTTTGCAATTGAACATGCAAAAAATTTGCAAAAAAAAAGCACAATTTAAAGAGGTTTCAGTGTTTACATACACTACCGTTCAAAAGTTTGGGGTCACCCAAACAATTTTGTGGAATAGCCTTCATTTCTAAGAACAAGAATAGACTGTCGCGTTTCAGATGAAAGTTCTCTTTTTCTGGCCATTTTGAGCGTTTAATTGACCCCACAAATGTGATGCTCCAGAAACTCAATCTGCTCAAAGGAAGGTCAGTTTTGTAGCTTCTGTAACGAGCTAAACTGTTTTCAGATGTGTGAACATGATTGCACAAGGGTTTTCTAATCATCAATTAGCCTTCTGAGCCAATGAGCAAACACATTGTACCATTAGAACACTGGAGTGATAGTTGCTGGAAATGGGCCTCTATACACCTATGTAGATATTGCACCAAAAACCAGACATTTGCAGCTAGAATAGTCATTTACCACATTAGCAATGTATAGAGTGTACTTCTTTAAAGTTAAGACTAGTTTAAAGTTATCTTCATTGAAAAATAAGGACATTTTAATGTGACCCCAAACTTTTGAACGGTAGTGTAATTGAAAATTGATCAAGAGAGTTGACATAAATACAAACCCCATTCATCCAAATGAATCACCGTGTCTGTTTCAGTCACTACAGTAACTACAACTTGTGTTCACATCCACAGGAACCACATGGGTTAGCCTACTCAATACAGTATTTACAACCTTACTAGTGTTCACTTCACAGCCACAGATGGTCCATCTAGTTATTGACATTATTTACACATTACATTCAAAATGATTCAACTATTCAATGTCAAAATATAAAGAGTAGAAATAATGAACAAAATGTCAGCTACTGTCTTGTTGTAAAACACCAATGAAAATGAAATGTAACATTTAGACAGGCTATATGTACTGTAGCAAACGTGTCCGCCACAATCATGTGTGTTCTTAAATGTGTATTCCACCCCTTGCATGTCGAGAACAGTTTTGATTTGTGCTTACATGGTAAACAAGTCAAAAGAATGTTTTATCCAGGCGCATACATTTGTCCAAATGTGGCCAAGTAGACACATTGTGGGTTTCCTGGGCGTGGTCTACATCGCTAAAAGAAACATCTAAGGAAGAGAATCCCTCTGCCATCTTCCACGAGTATTTTAATATATAAATCACCCCTTGAATATTCCCTCTTCTCTTCTCTGACTCTCTCCTCGTCATTTGGGATGTCTGTTGTGATTTCACTTCCTGGTTCCATGAACCCGCCCTATCTTGCCTCTGATTGGCCTGTCCCTAATGTTTTGCCCTAACCTTAACCAATCGTGACTCATCATAGTAAACCAACCAATCATGGATTTTCTTATACGTAAACCAACCAATCATCACTGATGTTTCCCGTATATGTTGTCCCCTGCCCGTGGAGTTGCACTAGTCAATTTCTCTCTTTCTCTTCTTTTGTAGCATGTAGCTTAGCTAACCGCTACATGGGTCTAAAAACAGCTAAACTACGGGAATCGCTACTTGTTTAAAAAGTAGCGAGACTACTGTCAAGCTACTGGGAAATGTACACAGCTTCGATTTTTAAGTTAATCATTTTTAATGGAAAACCGTACTTTTTACCACTGGATTTTCAAAAACCGTACTCATTACGGGAAATCTGTAGTTGTTGGCAGGTATGGTAAAGAGACGGATCAAGATTTTAACACACATTGTAGGTCGGAAAAAACGGAAAATATTTTTTTATATTTTTACAGAGATAAAAAAGACGGATTTCCGACTATAGACGGAAAAATGACATGTCTGAATAAACTAATCAAGACAAAACACAGACGTCCCAGGATGCTCACCTCGGCAAAGAGTCCAAATTTACCGGAGCTGGGCAGCATTCCCGGCAGGTATTTGTTGAGGAAGTCTACGAGGCCGCTGTCGTAGCCCCACATGAGCTCGCCCACGGTCTTGGTGAGGAAGGGTCCCTCCTTGAAAGTCTTGAAGGTGGCGCTGATCATCAGGCGCACGGCAAAGGGAAGGTTCTCCATCATGACCGCCGCCCCCTGTTGGACAACACAAGTCAATCACAACGCGCCAAGACGCCCCCCGGCCCCAAGCCGACTTACCAGGACCAGCATGTTGGGGATGGTGACCACGTCGGACTCGTTCCCAGACGACATGTCGGGTTCGAAGTAGTAGCTCCGGTATTCGCGGTAAGACACCGTGTTGTTGGCGTGGAACGTGACGTTCTCCTTCTGAATGCGCTTCCTGACAAGACACTTAGCTTGTGACGATGACATCGTTGAAAAAAAAATGTGTGTCAGCGTCTCACCTGTACACGTAGGGTCCTCGCTGCTCCACCATCGGCTTCTCGCCATTCAGGACCTCTTTGGGGTTCAGGATGTTGAAGAAGTACACGGACATGTAGAAGGGGACAGGGACGTCCTTCCACATGGTGTAGGTCATTTTGTTCTTGGGGTCGATCACCGTGTTCTTGAGACAAGAGACAGGTAGTGCACATGTTAGTACACGCCACACCATGACCCCTAGACACACACTTTTGTGTGTTGCTCGTTTAGGTTCATTATGTCTCCTTGTTCACATACTTTCCATCTATTGGACCTAAAATATTGTCTGACTAGAAGAACATTGAAAAGTGTACATTTGTGTTATAAACAATGAACTAGGACATCAACACATACATTTGATTTTGGTTATGATACGCCTGGGTTTTCGTGTCCGGAAAATGACAGAGTTGGCCATTTCTATGGTATTCATGAGATTGTAACAGACTGTTATTGATCTGATGTTGTGCTTTCCTACTTAGAAGCTTGAAGCGACAGCACATACAATATTAATTGTTTGTCTTTTATGCACGTAATATTTATTAAGTGTGAAATGTATAATTCTGATGGTCCTGCTACACTGCATTCATTTAAATGCACTTTAAGTGTTGGATCACCTATATCCTGTGTGTCAAAGTCAAGGCCCGCGGGCCAGATCCGACACACGAATGAATTATCTATGACCCCCAGGATGATATTTGATTAGTATTAGAACCGGCCCGCAGGCCACAGCCTCCTGCTGCTGTTGTTTTGCACGCACCAATAATCCATCCGTGTTGGTGCTAGGAATTTTCAAAATGGGGTCCCAGGGACCCCATTAAGTCATAAAAATGGGGTCCCAGAGTACATTTTTGGAGTCCCACTTTTTTGTAACAGTTTTGAAAACAAATTATAATTGCATGCATTATCCTGTTGTATCTCACATTCTATATTGTGTTTTGGAAAAAGGTTGGCATAAACGTTAATTCATTTAAAAAAATAATACAGAAGAAAAATGTTCATGCATTTGTAAATCTATTCAGTTATAAACATTCATTCACTTGCTTATTTCCTTCATGGATCTAAACTTTACCGCTGCCGGTATTTTGTTCTATATTTTTATTGTAGTATTTTCAGAATGTGTTTGTTCTATTTTTGGCCAAAGTAAGACAAAGAAAACAATCTGAAGTGGTCTTTATTTTTTAGTTGTAATGCCATGATTTTAATAGTCATGGATTTTCCTCCATGCGGCCCCCGAGCTAAAAATGAGTTTGACACCCTTAACCTATATCATAGCACTATACGTACTGTTAACATGTTAAAACCTAAAGTGCAATATATTTATCTGTACAGTAATCTATTTATTTATACCTTCCACCTTATTGATTTTTTATCCTGCACTACCATGAGCTAATGCAACGAAATTTCGTTCTTATCTGAACTGTAAAGTTCAAATTTGAATGACAATAAAAAGGAAGTCTAAGTCTAAGTCTAAAACATAGATATGTCTTTTTTATTTGTTTTGTTTAATAAATCTCAAAACTACAACGTAGTGCCTGCCGAAAAGTGATTTCAATTCATATTTTAATATTGACATCTTTTCTGAGCCTTTGTATGCGCGTACAAAACTTAATACATTTAGTATATCAGTATGTGGAATTAAATAATGAAATGGATTTGGATTAAGCAAAGAAGTCAAACAATGTACTAAATAAGATCGAGTTTATGAAACTGTTCATACTTAAAGCCTCATTATGCAAAAACACCTTATCTTACCTATTGGTATCTGCTGTTGTGTATTTGGTGTCAAAAAAAAAAGTTTGAGTGATTTGCGATTAATAGATTTTTATAAAATGTATTAAAAAATATATATATAATTTTTTTTTAAATATGTCCTGTGCAGCCACTCAGGCAAATCATATTGGTGATGTAGATGCCCATATCTTCAGTACAGATGTACTTTAGAAAAGAGAAGTGAAGGATCTTCAGGCACCTCAAGATTCAGAACCTATGATTCGATTAAAAATCAATTATTGATGCATCTTTACATTATGTATATTAATGCAGTTTTTTTCTAATAAGAAACAGTGAAAATAATTCACACATTTATCAAATTATTGGAAATGTGTGCAAAACTGGAACATGAGTGCCCTAAAATGAAGGAGATGGTCCGATCTCTCAGTGAGGACTAAGGCTGCAGTCAGCCAAATTTTAGAAGATCATAAATCCTGCCTCTCACCTAGATAGTAGAAGGACGAGGATGTATTCCGACAAACTGGTAAACTTTGGCATCCAATTTAGACCCGGAAATGGTGAGAACGATGCGAAAAGTAGGGATGTCCGATAATGGCTTTTTGCCGATATCCGATATTCCGATATTGTCCAACTCTTTAATTACCGATACCGATATCAACCGATATATGCAGTCGTGGAATTAACACATTATTATACCTAATTTGGACAACCATGTATGGTGAAGATAAGGTACTTTTTTAAAAAAATAATAAAATAAGATAACTAAATTAAAAACATTTTCTTGAATAAAAAAGAAAGTAAAATAATATAAAAACAGTTACATAGAAACTAGTAATTAATGAAAATGAGTAAAATTAACTGTTAAAGGTTAGTACTATTAGTGGACCAGCAGCACGCACAATCATGTGTGCTTACGGACTGTATCCCTTGCAGACTGTATTGATATATATTGATATATAATGTAGGAACCAGAATATTGATAACAGAAAGAAATGGGAGGAGGGAGGTTTTTTGGGTTGGTGCACTAATTGTAAGTGTATCTTGTGTTTTTTATGTTGATTTAATAAAAAAAATTAAAAAATAATAATAATTTAAAAAAAACGATACAGATAATAAAAAAAACGATACCGATAATTTCCGATATTACATTTTAACGCATTTATCGGCCGATAATTTCGGCAGGCCGATATTATCGGACATCCCTAGCGAAAAGACCTTGGTCTGCGCTTGGTTCCTCCCCTTTTTTTCGCCGCGAGGATTATGAGTCATTCTTCATCGAAACAGGACTATAGCACCATTCTATCAGTCTGCATCCTAACCACAGCAGACATCGCGCAGTAGGGTTGTACGGTATACCGGTACTAATAAAGTACCGTGCTACTAATTAGTTGAAAACGATATTATACGGCCTTATAAAATACTAGGGGTGTAACGGTACGTGTATTTGTATGGAACCGTTTTGGTACGGGGGTTTCGGTTTGGTTCGGAGGTGTACCGAACGAGTTTCCACACGAACGAGTTTCCACACGAACATATTAAGTAGCCGCCTCCGCTTCATTCTGCCTCTGTTTCTGTCAGTACTCTACACAGCACCCAGCATTGTCCCACCCACACAACCATCTGATTGGTTACAAACAGAGCGGTAACAGCCAATCAGCAGTGCATATTCAGAGCGGTAACAGCCAATCAGCAGTGTGTATTCAGAGCGCACGTAGTCAGTGCGCAATGTTAAAAGGATAAAGCCATTGTTTACAAATTTGGTAAATAAATAACCAAAACATTTATATTTTGTTGTTTTCTTACTGTACCGAAAATGAACCGAACCGTGACCTCTAAACTGAGGTACGTACCGAACCGAAATTTTTGTGTACCGTTACACCCCTATAAAATACCAGTACTTTTTTTTCATCCGCATGCTACCATGCTACAGAGCGAAGGAGCATGTTGAGTGTGTCAGCACGCACACACTTAAGGCTGGAATATAATCTTGCGTCAATCCAGACGGCATTTTGTTTGATTTGTAGTTATTCCGTGGAGGGTGGCGCCAAATTTGTAAATCTCTTCTAAAACACTAAAGGGCAGTGTCTCCAGAAGGAGCAACTGCAGACTAGATACT
Source organism: Entelurus aequoreus (assembly GCF_033978785.1). NCBI lineage: Eukaryota > Metazoa > Chordata > Actinopteri > Syngnathiformes > Syngnathidae > Entelurus > Entelurus aequoreus. Next base: position 9,964,592 of record NC_084751.1, read on the forward strand.
GTGTATTTGCTTCCTGTGAAGACCACGGAACCACAATATCGACAACTTTGTCTACACTGGAACTAATCATTCACAATAATCAGGTTTAGAGATGTCCGATAATGGCTTTTTTGCCGATATCCGATATTCCGATATTGTCTAACTCTTAATTACCGATTCCGATATCAACCGATACACAGTATACAGTCGTGGAATTAACACATTATTATGCCTAATTTTGTTGTGATGCCCCGCTGGATGCATTAAACAATGCAACAAGGTTTTCCAAAATAAATCAACTCAAGTTATGGAAAAAAATGCTATTTTTTGGCGTCCCGGAAGAGTTAGTGCTGCAAAGGGTTCTGGGTATTTGTTCTGTTGTGTTTATGTTGTGTTACGGTGCGGATGTTCTCCCGAAATGTGTTTGTCATTCTAGTTTGGTGTGGGTTCACAGTGTGGCGCATATTTGTAACAGTGTTAAAGTTGTTTATACGGTCACCCTCAGTGTGACCTGTATGGCTGTTGACCAAGTATGCTTGCATTCACTTGTGTGTGTGTGAAAAGCCGTAGATATTATGTGACTGGGCCGGCACGCAAAGGCAGTGCCTTTAAGGTTTATTGGCACTCTGTACTTCTCCCCACGTCCGTGTACACAGCGGCGTTTTAAAAAGTCATAAATGTTACTTTTTGAAACAGATACCGATAATTTCCGATATTACATTTTAAAGCATTTATCGGCCGATAATATCGGCAGTCCGATATTATCGAACAGCTCTAATCAGGTTACTTCTAAAGGACGTTTTACTTGTAAACCTTTGGGAAAATGGACTGTGCAACTTCTGGACGAGTCGCGGCAGTCAACATTATTATTTGCAACAATATTGGGCCGTTCAGGACAACAGCGATCCAACATGTAATTTTAAATAAAACTGTTAAATAACTATTTAAGCTAACGACTTCCCGGTGTTTATCTCTATGGTCACGTTCAGACAATCCAAACGCTTGTAAATATACCGTGCCTGAAAGAGAAAAAGAATGTGTCGGAATTGAACCTGTTAGCACAAGATTTGTAATAAAAGTTAAGTGTCATACTTTCCCTTTGGGAGTTCTTCTGGATGCAACAACAACACAATAAGCTGAAAAACACATTCAGCAAAGATATGTGAACAATATTTGAGATAAATAGGTGTATATAGTAAAAGTTTTACATCTTTGAGTTCAACTCGTGAAAAATGGGTGCATAAACAAAAGTATTGTGTTTATTTTTCTGTTCTGTATATATATATATATATATATATATATATATATATATATATATATATATATATATATATATATATATATATATATATATATATATATATATATATATATATATATATATATATATATATATATATATATATATATATATATATATATAATCATAAAAGATGTTAAAGTGACCTTTACAAAGCTGAAATCACAAACGACAAAATGTAGACAGGATGCCTGCCCAAAAGCGATTCAGAGAAATAAATTACTGTGAATTTTATTACAGAAGAAGAACTAGCAGTGTGGCTTTAATATGTGGTGCACGCTCCCGTGTGAACAACACATTTTTGGCAGTGAGTAATTTTTTTGGCACAACACCGGTATCAGTAAATTGCAATGTTTGTTTTCTTCTTCTCTTTCGAACAGGCCCCCACTGTGCGTCACTCTCAGCTGCTGAACTAGCAGAATTAACTGAAGGGAGTGGGTCCTCTTGTCAGTTATGTACAATCTTTGGCACTGTTAGTATAGGCGGGACTGCCAGCTTACATCAGCGACAGAGCCTCACCTCACCTCACCTCGCAGTCGCAAGTTTCGACTCGCTCGTGAGAAGCTCAGCAAGGTAATAAATATTCAAAAAAAAAGTGGGAATATTGTGGCTTCAAAACAAAAGAGCAACATGTGCCTATTAGCACGGGCGAACGAGCAGGAATGCCAATCCGTTACAAAAAAAATGGCAAAAAAAACAATAAACATCCAAACTTACAGTTCAAGATGGTCAATATTTATTGAAGTGCAATTTTTGCTAACAGAGATTCAGAGTCAGTTTAATTTTTGGGGGGGATTTTTTACTTATTTAAGATAATTAAAAATTATTGATCTTCTTAATACAATGGTAAAAAAAAATATGGTAACGTCTGTGCTTGGATTTTACTGCTCATTAGATATACATGGTGGTCAACCTGACTCTCACCAGATCCTTGTAGTTCGCTGAGCTCCACACAAGGATCTGGGCTCGAGTGCATTGCAAACTCCTTCAAGAGAGCAAAAAATAATGAACCAATCAGGATCGCCGGGCAGGATTTCATAGATGTGACGTAGCACCGAAGCGACTGTTTGATTCAAACAACAATGGCATTGATTCTGCTACTGCAACTGTTTTGTCGAATCTATCGAATGTTAATTCTTTAAAAGATGGACAGAGAACTTTTTGCTCTGTCGTTATCCAATATGTCGCCTGTTCTGTTTTGGATTTCCCAGCGTCGCTCTCATCAGCGTCACGAGTTGATTTGGATGTGAGTGGTTGAAGTAGCACGTCATTCAAGATAACGGACAAGTGCTTTATCCAATCACTTACAATTATTTTTTTTACAAGGCCCCGCCTTCTGAAATACATCCCCTATTGAGAAGTCCCAGATCCTTGTGTGGAGTTCAGCGAACTACAAGGATCTGTCGAGAGTCAGGTTAGGTCAAGCTAGCTCTGTTCTCAATGGGTACGAGGTGCCATTTAGACTTTCTCAAAGAAAAAAAAGCCCAATGCTTGCGTTGTTTTCGGCTGTATGAATCGTTCAAATCGCGAAAAGGATCAACTTTTCTTTAGAGTTCCTCAAGGGGTAATTAAAAAGGGCGAAAGAGTGCAAGGTTTTATGAAAGTACAACGAGAAAAAGCAGCTCACACTCCAGTCCAGGGGAGCAGAGTCGAAGAATGCATGAGTTTGATCACTCTGTTAAAGGTTTGTCGATATGTTATTATAGTATTATCTTAATATTATTTGTATTAAACATATGTTTGCTACAAGTTGTTCGAAATATATACAGTACAGGCCAAAAGTTTGGACACACCTTCTCATCATTCAATGCGTTTTCTTTATTTTCATGACTATTTACATTGTAGATTGTCACTGAAGGCATCAAAACTATGAATGAACACATGTGGAGTTATGTACTTAACAAAAAAAGGTGAAGTAACTGAAAACATGTTTCGTATTGTAGTTTTTTCAAAATAGCCACTGCTGCTTTGATTACTGCTTTGCACACTCTTGGCATTCTCTCGATGAGCTTCAAGCACACCTGTGAAGTGAAAACCCCTTCAGGTGACTACCTCTTGAAGCTCATCGAGAGAATGCCAAGAGTGTGCAAAGCAGTAGTCAGAGCAAAGGGTGGCTATTTTGAAGTAACTAGAATATAAAAACATGTTTTCAGTTATTTCATCTTTTTTTGTTAAGTACATAACTCCACATGTGTTCATTCATAGTTTTGATGTGACAATCTACAATGTAAATAGTCATAAACATTATCATTATCAATAGTAGCCTCTCTTCTGGAATAGTTACCAGTAGAGTTTAAACATGCAGTGGTACGACCTCTACTTAAAAAACCAAGCCTCGACCCCTCTCTCCTCTCTAACCTTAGACCTATCTCTAATCTTCCATACATTTCCAAAATATTAGAGAAGGTTGTCTACAGTCAGTTGTTGCCCTTCTTAGAGGATAATGGTATTACTGAGCTGTTCCAGTCCGGTTTTAAAGCCCTCCACAGCACAGGGTCAGCACTTTTAAAAGTTTTTAACGATATCCTCCTGTCAACTGATTCTGGTAAATATGTTGTCCTGGTGCTTTTAGATCTGTCTGCTGCGTTCGACACCGTCGACCACGCCCCCTTAATCACTCGTCTTGAGAACTGTGTGGGCATTAAGGGCACCGCCCTCAACTGGTTCCGGTCGTACCTAACAGACAGAAGTTTTTGTGTAAAGCTCCTTTACCACATGGGGTTCCCCAGGGCTCAATCCTTGCCCCAATCTTATTTGCGCTTTACATTCTCCCCCTTGGTTCTATTTTTAGGAAGTACGATATTGCATTTCATTTTTATGCCGATGATTGCCAGATTTATTTTCCCATGGCACAAAAGAACACGGTTCAACGTCTTATTGACTGCCTGCACGACATCAAAGCCTGGCTTTCAGCTAACTTCCTGAGCCTAAATGAAGACAAAACAGAAGTTATGTTGTTCGGTCCAAGTCGCTCTCCCTCCCCCAACGTTGACCTCGGCACTCTGACCCCGTATCTCAGTGACTATGTCACAAACCTGGGGGTAAAGTTCGACTCAGATTTTAAATTCGAAAAACAAATCAGCAGCGTCATTCAAATAAGCTTTTATCAATTACGCCAAATAGCGAAAGTGAAACTGTTTCTATCAGGACATGATCTCGAGAAATTAATCCACGCCTTTATCTCGACTCGTCTTGACTACTGCAATGCCCTGTATGTAGGCATTAGCCAGGCCTCCCTCGCCCGCCTGCAGCTTGTGCAGAACTCTGCTGCTCGTCTGCTAACACAGACCTGCAGACGTGAGCACATCACCCCTATATTAGCGTCCCTTCACTGGCTCCCTGTGCGTAACAGAATAAATTTTAAACTCCTTTTATTTGTTTTTAAATGTCTAAACAACCTCGCGCCAACATATCTCTCCGACCTCCTTCAGCCTTACTGCCCCACCCGATCCCTAAGATCAGCCGATCAGCTGCTACTGACGGTCCCAGACACAAGGCTGAAGCTTAGAGGTGACAGAGCTTTCGCCGCTGCTGCTCCCAAGCTCTGGAACGACCTACCTCTTAGTGTTAGACAAGCCTCCTCTATTCCTGTTTTTAAATCTCTCTTAAAAACATACTTTTATTCCATGGCTTTTAACACTGAGTGATATCCATCCTGCAATGGCGCCCCATAATACACCTGCTGTGAACCTGTTTTTATGTTTTATTTATTTATTTTTTATCGTGTTCTGTTTGTGTTGTGTTTGCTCGGTTCTCGTATTATCTTTTAACCTGCCCATTGTACAGCACTTTGGCTACCCCTGTGGTAAATTCTAATTGTGCTTTATAAATAAAGTTGATTTGATTTGATAAAAATAAAGAAAACGCATTGAATGAGGTGTGTCCAAACTTTTGACCTGTACTGTATATATTTTACGTACACTAAAAAAAAGATCTGTCAATTTTACATGTTTTTTTTTTTACAGTATATAAATAAAAATGGGAAAACCGGTACCATTATTTGTACTGTAAAATATGCAGTATTTTATAGTGTATTACCACAAATGGAAAAAGGATACTACAGTTTTGTTTTTATTTACGATAAAATTCTGGCGACTGAGCTACCACTTTTTTACCGTAAAAATCTCCACATGTTCATTCATAGTTGTGATAGCTTCAGTGACAAGGTTATCATTATTATTGCGGTATTGTTGAATGTGCTTAAAAAGTACACACATTGAAATCTTTGGATTATTTTTAAATGACTAAAAAAAATTGACTCACTGTTAGAAAGCCCATTGTTTTGCATGTTTTGGGTTTCTTCTGCTTCACTATTAACAGTGTTCTGGCGGGTGTTGGCGTGTCCTACTGAGTTCAGCGGTCCTTGGACACTTCTGTGTCATATTCCTCCGAGTAGCGATATTGATCACTCTGTTCCAAGACAGCACGTCTCGTAGGGTCAATGTGCATAATTGAGTAGCTTAGTTGCTCACACAGTAATGGGTTTAGATAAGCTTAGATTGGGGTATGTCGTTTCTTAGTGGGGAAAGATGTTAATGTTTCTTGTACTCATTTTTAATTTGAGCTAGGGAGTTACTGCTTCTCCGTCCGTGAGTTTATCAAAGTACGGCTATCAATCACGGGTTTTTGACTATTTAAATTTAAAACAGTAATGTCAAAATATTTACAGTGATTATTAATAATTGTTAGAATAATTATGTACAAATGATCACACAACTCTTATGCTTAAAGGCCGTTGTTATAGTTATTATCAATTGTGCTGAAGTTGTACTTTTCGATCTGTGCAAAGGGACAACTTGCCATCTTGGATTGCGAGTCGTCTCGTATCAGTGTTTGTGTCCAGACCCGGCCTGCTGACTGCCAAGACCGAACATCGAGTACCGTGACCCAGACAAAGCAGAGACAGGGCGATATCACGAGTGTCAGCACATTTGCATTTCTGAATAATCATATATTGTGTCTAACTGGGGCTGCTGAATTTACCCCCCTTCCTTCAGAAGCAGCCTCAGTGATGTAACCAAGGACCTCCCAAATAAATAGAGGAGCACATGGGACTGGACCTTAGAGCGTAGGTTGGAACTGTAACTAAGTGTACAGCCCAATACGTCTCTCCTCATTGAGCTAAATTGAACTCAGTCTCTACATGATTCCTTGCTTCTTGTCGGTTTAATAGATGTCATCAGTGTTTGAACCTGACAATAATACAGGTTGTTATACTACTAAAAAGGAGAATATGACTTATTCTTACCCCTTTTCCGTTTTATAGGGATTAGTAACATGTTTGTTTGTTCACTTCCTGTACTCAATGTACAACTGAAACAATAAATAATCAATTAAGTTCTCATGACTAAATTGTTGTTCAAAAGTTGTGATTCACATAACTTGATGAATACATTTTTTTATTATTAGGTTCAAAATAATTATCAAGATTCTTGTTTCTTGAAACTCGAAACCGGTTTTCCCGGTTGTTCGATAAGAAAAGAACCGAGTCCTCGGACTCGAATCCCTTTTTGAGAACCGGTACCCGTTATCGAGACCACTATAGTAAAGAAAAAGAGTTGGTTCTTTATTCGTATCCCTCGGAACGAATCCCATCCCGACCAGAAATGCCCCTTGAGACATCACAAGTATTTACGTCACGTAGCTCAGTCATTAGGCGCAGATAGGGAAAGCAGGAAAAACAATGGAATAATAAAGTTCAAAACAAAAGGTATAATCCAATGAATAACTTTACTGTGAGATTTGAGCAGGGTACAAACACATGACGAACACTTTTACGACCAACCGGAAACATAGCAACCAGGCTAGCAACGCACCTCCTTTACGGCAGCTGTCACAACGTTCTTAAAACAACCGCAGCACATACATATATATGACATCTCCCTTTTTTAACTTTTGTTTTTCTTTCCTTGTAAACAAAACAAAATCACACTGTATATGTGTTGTCTGTCTAATTATAAATAATGCAGACGAGGCATGTTGGCTGAGTTCTTGACAATTACTTTCACAGGGGACGACATGCAACAACACTTTTCGGGGCTACCGTGCATGCTCGTCACTCCCGTTGCATGCTGGGTAGTGTAGTTGTTATATTCCCTATCTCATAACAACACATCTTTCCCCCTATAAAGAAATAATGTTAACTCAATAAAGTGTATTTCTTTTTTTAGCTTTAACTTTTCATTTTTTAGCATTGTAACCACATTTGCAAACAACTTTTCTCTTCATAGAATTTTCTTTCAATAAAGAAATAAAGTGCAAAAATGTCAGAGCATCATAACAAACAGTTATGTCAAATAGCAGCAGAAGTGCACTTTTTGGAGAGCTGTATTATTTTCAGTTTTGTGCCCAAGGGACTGATTTTATTTAACACTATAGTATTATGTATACACATATAGTGATCACAGAGACAGGTTGTTTTTGTGTTACTGTATATATTTGTTTTTCTGAAAAATCCCACTTAATATACTTTGGGTAACAACAGTCAATATTTATTTATTTTATTTTATTTTTTTAGGGGGGTAACGGTCAATATTTATTTATTTATTAGATTTTATTTTTTTCTTATATAATAAAAGTGAGCTTTTGTTAAACCAAATATTGTGTGTTTTTTTCCATATACAACAACCTATCTGGACTCGATAAGAGAATCGATAAGGAATCGGTTCGATAAGAGGATTCGATAATAGGGTCGAACTCGATAATTTCTTATCAAACATCATCCCTAATTCAGCGTACTTTTGTAGTCATATTTCTACACAATAACTCAGGTATGGTAACACTAGTGTGCAGTGGAGAATATGGAGGGATTTTCGGTCCAGAACATATTTTGCTTTATTCATTATTTAAGTATTTCTTGCCAACTTATGGTGTGTATTTTTATATGAGATGTGGTTGTGTTATATACAATGAACTAACGAGAACAATCATTACATAAAAACTTGGTGAGACAGTGTTTCAGCCTTATGCTCCTAAAATCTGTAAATAGCTCCTAAAATCTGTAAATAGCCATTGTTAAATCCAGGCTGAAAACACTTTTATTTAATTGTGCATATAAGTATTTTATCCACACCACATGTGTCAAACTCAAGGCCCGGGGGCTAGATCTGGCCCGCCACATCAATTTGTGTGGCCCCCGAAAGCGCGGAAATATGTGTAAATAAAGTACCTTTTCTTAATAAATGTATTACAAAAATAAATGTACTGCATACAATTACATATATTTACACTTTAATCATGTCTAATAATAAAACTAAATATTATATCATCATACATTTGAAAACAATGTTATTCAGTGTTTCCCACAAATTCATTTATTTGTGGCGGCCCGCCACGAAAGAATTACGCCCGCCACAAATAAAAAAAAAAAATAAAAATAAAAAAAATTTAATTTTTTTTTTGTCCTGTCCAGCTTCTCAGGCAAATCATATACGACACCTCTGCCTCTGTTTCACTTTATGTTGCTGGTAAATAATATGGTTGTAGTAGTAGGCTAAAGTTTAATTATTTAGTATGCACTAATTAAAGGGGCAGAGCTTTAAGAGACATTTTAGCTTTTATATTTTATAATATATATTTTTTGTAAGAACCACAATTAATAAATATATTTCAGTGAATAACTTATTGTTCAAATCTGTATATAAATATGTACATAAAGTGTTGTAATTATATTGTAAAATGGATGGATGGATGGATGGACGTTTAAAACAAAACTGGTATTATTAATTAGTAAGTATACATTTTTTTAGCCTTTTTAGAGAAAATCATATCATTGTAGTAAATTATGCAAATTACTCGATGATGTCATGGTGACCACGCCCATAGCCACGCCCCCACCGCCACAGGTATCTCGGCAGTTTATGGGAAACACTGTTATTGTTCAAATAAAAATAAATACTTATATCTGCTTGAATGTTGATTTCAAAGCAAGTACTCCAAGAAACTGTTCATGTAAAAATGTTACAGTAACATTTTTTTTTTACAGTAAAATCCACTTTCAATATAGACAAATAATGCACTATAAAACACAACAACCGTAGATTTTACAGTATAAAAAACTTGCATGACGTAAAAAAAAAAAAAAGTGGTACCGTTTTTTCCCCATTCCATCCATCCATTTTTTACCGCTTGTCCCGTTTGGGGTCGCTGGAGCCTATCTCAGCTGCATTCGGGCGGAAGGCGGGGTACACCCTGGACAAGTCGCCACTTCATCGCAGGGCCAACACAGATAGACAACATTCCCACTCACACTCTAGGGCCAATTTTAGTGTTGCCAATCAACCTATCCCCAGGTGCATGTCTTTGGAGGTGGGAGGAAGCCGGAGTACCCGGAGGGAACCCACGCAGTCACGGGGAGAACATGCAAACTCCACACAGAAAGATCCCGAGCCCAAGATCGAACCCAGGACCTTCGTATTGTGAGGCACACGCACTAACTAACCCACGCCATTTAATTTATCCATCTTCTACCGCTTGTCCCTTTTGGGGTCGCGGTGGGTGCTGGAGCCTATCTCAGCTGCATTCGGGCGGTAGGCGGGGTACACCCTGGACAAGTCGACAACTTAATTCCATGTATTGTTTTATTTTATATGCTGTAAAAAAAAAATGCAAATATTAAGGTAAAATTGTGGCGACTGAGCTGCCAGTTTTTAACAGTACAATCTAAAGATTTGGTTTTGCACGGTTAAAGTTAAAGTACCAGGTGTGGTGAAAGTTGTCCTCTGCAGTTGACCCCCTGGGAGGTGAGGGGAGCAGTAAGCAGCAGCGGTGCCACGCCCAGGAATAATTGTTGGTGATTTATATTAGTGGACAAACTGTACAAATATGGAATAAGAAGGAGTGGCCAAAGTTACCTGAAGGACAGAAAACAGTTTGAGGAAGTTAACAACTGGAAGTCTGCCTTACATAATATGAGTTGTGGCGTACCACAAGGATCAGTCCTTGGACCAATACTGTTTCTCATGTCTGTCGATGATATCACCGTCGTTTCTAAACGGTTTAAGTGTATTTTATTTGCGGAGGACACATTCAGGACAAAATATAAAGGATGTGTTAGAGGTGGTTGAAAATGAATTCAACAAATTTAAAAGATGGTTTGATATTAATAGATTGGATACCAGTAAAACGAAATGTATGATTGTTTTCAGTAGTAGGAAAAGTGTGGATGGACTTGAGATTCGAAGAACACAAAACTGTTCTTTGGGTGTTATGATTTAAGTTAAGTTAAAGTATCAATGATTGTCACACACACACTAGGCGTGGTGAAATTTGTCCTCTGAATTTGACCCATCCCTTTGTGCACCCCCTGGGAGGTGAGGGGAGCAGTGGGCAGCAGCGGTGCCGCGCCCGGGATTCATTTTTGGTGATTTAACCCCCGATTCCAACCCTTGATGCTGAGTGCCAAGCAGGGAGGTAATGGCTCCCATTTTTTCAGTCTTTGGTATGACTCGGCCGGGGTTTGAACTCACAACCTACCGATCTAAATGTAACATGTCTATGTGTGCATTGCATGGAGGTTTTTTCCCCACCCCAGACTGGGCCCTCTTAGGAGCCCAGTCTAGATTGTATTTTTTTACTCATCTTTTTCCCCAGCGTTCTACCTTTTTCCCATTTTTTACGGGGCGCCTTAAAACGTTCCAGCCTGTTCTGTATCCCTGTACACTGTTTGTTTTGTCTAATCTTATTGGGTTTGTGCTGAAAACAAAGTTTTGTTGTACTTGTGCAATGATAATAAAGACCTATCTGAATCTGAATCTATCTGAATCTCAGGGCGGACACTCTAACCAGCGTACATAAAATAAAATAAAAAGATTTTTTTTAAAAAGACAATTATACACATGTTTTATATATACACATTTATATTCATACTGTATATTATTCACTGTTAAAAGCCTCTGAGGGCAACCATAACTGCGATGTGGCCCTCAATGAAAACCAGTTTGAAACGCCTGATCTACACTATTTGATTGATTTTAAATTTGAATTATGATTTTTTTTTTTAAATGATTTTATTTTCAGAATTTTTAATGTGAATTATGATTGTTTTCATGCTTATATTTTACCTATTTTGCCTTCTTGTAATTTCCTGTGTAGCACTTTGCTTTGTGTATGAATTCCCTCGCCTTAACGCACACATTAGTGTTGTTTACAATCAAATGTGTGTTCTGATAAATTGGTAACATTTTGTAGAAGTAAAGAGTTTATTTTTTTGTTTTGTTTTGACATTTCCAAAGCGGGGAAAGTACATTTGATGAGATGCTCGATTGAGCGACAATTAACCTCCTATTACGCGCAGCGTGTGCGTGTCCGGTCCACGTACTCCGTGACCCAGTTTGCATAAACTCTCTCTCGAACTCACCTTGACTATCTGGTCGTCGATGATGAGTGGACCCACGACCACCATGACGGTCCCGAAGAAGACAGCGACGACACCTGCGACCATGAAGCCCAGCGCCACTTTATTTCGCTCCACTGCCATACTTTGTTATTGGTTAGCTTGTTAGCTCGCTAGCTGGTGGCGGCTACACTACACGGCCTAAAGCCGGCCGGAGCAGGGGCAAAGGACACCTCCGTGGGGTGTGGACCGGTACCGTGACGAAACGCTGTTTTTCCCCCGGATTTTAAACATTCCAGCTGACGTGAAGAAGATGTTTGTCCCCCGTCAATTGCCATCTTATTTATACTATTCTAACCGCGCCTCTTCCGCGCGGAGCATTCTGGGAAATGTAGTTGTCCTCCCGCCCGGTGTGATTAAGGGTCATCTTTAACGAGGGTTTAATACGCTGTGTACACGAATAAACATATATAATGCAATGTGATATTTATTTAGTAGCGCAGCACTACAGCAAAGACTTGAAAGACAGATCAACATAATGAATGAAAAATTAATACATAACATGTTAGTGTTTTTACACTTTCAATATCGTCAACTGCTCATCTATTTTTTTTAGATATATCATTATTTACAGTTTTTCCAATAAGGAATCAAATGAATCCAATTAATCAGAAAAACCCAACATTTTTAACCCAAAACACATTCTTCACAGGAAATAATAACAGTTCTACAAACATAAAACAATGCAATATACATATATATGAGGAATGAAATGCATAGAAATATATAATACACATATAATACTGTGTGCTTTTTATTTAGTAGCTGAACTAGCGCAAAGATTTGAAAGACTGATCGGACCTGCTCAGGAAATCAACATAAGTCTTATTCCCAGATGTAGCTCATGTTTACACAATGACATCAATTAACAGCAACTTTAAGCAAATTAAATACACACCATGTTAGTGTTCACTTCCAATACAGTCAATTATTCTAAACTACAGTGATGCTACCTCAACCCATGCAATTTTTCCAATAAGGAATTATATAAATTCAATTAATCAGTTCCAAAAAGTGCATTATATTTATATAGCACTTTTTTTCTAGTGACTCAAAGCGCTTTACATAGTGAAACCTAATATCTAAGTTCCATTTAAACCAGTGTGGGTAGCACTGGGAGCAGCTGGGTAAAGTGTCTTGCCCAAGGACACAACGGCAGTGACTAGGATGGCGGAAGCGGGGATCGAACCTGGAACCCTCAAGTTGCTGGCACGGCCATTATTGATTGATTGAGACTTTTATCAATAGGTTGCACAGTGAAGTACATATTCCGTACAATTGACCACTAAATGGTAACACCCGAATAAGTTGTTCAACTTGTTTAAGTCGGGGTCCACTAAAATTGATTCATGATACAGATATATACTATACCACTCTACCAACCGAGCTATACCGCCCCAACAAACAACACTTTTAACCCAAAACACATTTTAATAGGGAATAATTATAGTTTAACAAACAAAAAAAACAATGCAAAATATATATACATTTAACATCACTTTTACTTTTATTATAAAATTGTTCATGAGCAGCGGAGAATTTAATTCAATAGGTTGTCACCTTCTTTATCAAAGTGCTATCACTCGCAACTTTCTTTGGCCCCTAGTGGGTCATTTTGCAGTGGTGCTCTCAATCAAAATGATTTTTAATCTTTGTTTGGAACCTCCCTTTTCCAGGATGATGAGCAGGAAAATGCACAATTTTTATTTTTTTTCTGGCATAATGTTTGGTAACCGAGGCGAAAAGCGGGCCAGATGGTGTGATATTTAGACTTTATTACAGTTGACAGGAAAACAAAGTTGCTTTGGATTGTTGAGTGAAAGAAGTTGTCGCCTCCCTGAACACAAACGACGTACCTTGATGATCTGGTCCTTCATCACGGCCTGGCCCACAAAGATGAGGATCACTCCGGAGATGGCGGTGAGAATTCCGGCCACAATGAATCCCTCCGCCACTCTGGACTTATTGACGGCCATGACTGCAGCTTCTCCTCAGGGTCTCCAGCAAAAGATGCGAGGAGGCCGCCGTGAGTCTGGCTAGAGTTTATAGCCCGTAGGCCACGCCCCTTGCATCCTGCAAGGAGGAGCAGCGTGGAATGTTGGGTGTGAGTCCTTAATGGGAAGGACAATATCAAAGGTACGCAGATGAGAATCTCATCACCTTTAAATGTCAGACGACTGCAGGAAGGTGCAAACATCGTTCACTTCTGAAGAATATCTTCAAACAAGAAACGTGTGTGTGTGTGTGTGTGCGTGTGTGTGTGTGTGTGTGAGTGTGTGTGCAGGATGTGGTGAAACGTTGTGTAGCCATAATCTTGCACTGATTTGCCCACAGGGTAAAAATACTCATATTGACTTTTTTTTAATTTTTTTTATCTCCTTGACCATTTTCATCATTCATCCTCAAATGAAGGAAGTCACGCTGCTGTCACATGACTACTCAGCACAGCGCCCTCTCATTCGGTCTATACATGATAACATGATGGCATGATAACATGATATGATTTACAATAACATGATGACATGACAATGTCATCAATGATGTGGTGATGTGATATGATAACATGATAACATAATGATGTGATATGGTGACAGGATAATGTAATGACATATTGACATGATATGATCACATGATAACATAATGACATGATATAACATGATATGATCACATGATGACATGATATGGTGACATGATATGATGACATGATTACATACTGACATGACATGATCACTGGATAACATAATGACATGATAATGACATGATATGGTGGCATGATAACATATTGACATGAATGATCACATGGAAATATAATGACATGGTATGGTGACATATAATGACATGATGATGTAATGACATGATTACATACTGACATGATATGATCACATAACATAATGATGTGATATGGTGACATATGTTGACATGATAATGTAATGACATACTGACATGATATGATAACATAATGACATGATATGATCACATAATGACATGATATGATGACATGATAACATATTGACATGATATAATCAGATGAAAATATAATGACATTGTATGATAACATGATAATGACATGATATGATGACATGATTTGGTGACATGATATGATGACATGACAACATATTGACATGATATAATCACATGAAAATATAATGACATGGTATGGTGACACATGGTGACATGATAACGTAGTGACATGATATGATCACATGATAACATAAGGAATTACATGATATTGTGACATATGACGACATGATAATGTAATGATAGGATAACATATTGACATGATAATGCAATGACATACTGACATGATATGATCACATGATAACATAATGACATGATAATGTAATAACATACTGACATGATATGATCACATGATAACATAATGACATGATAATTTAATGACATACTGATATGATATGATCCCATAATGACATGATAATGTAATAACATACTGACATGATATGATAACATAATGACATGATAATGTAATGACATACTGACATGATATGATAACATAATGACATGATAATGTAATGACATACTGACATGATATGATCACATGATAACATAATGACATGATAATGTAATGACATACTGACATGATAGGATCACATAATGACATGATAATGTAATAACATACTGACATTATATGATTATATGATAACATACTGACATGATAATGTAATGACATACTGACATGATAGGATCACATAATGTCATGATAATGTAATAACATACTGACATTATATGATCATATGATAACATACTGACATGATAATGTAATAACATACTGACATTATATGATCATATGATAACATACTGACATGATAATGTAATAACATACTGACAGTTTCCAAAACCAAATTTGAAATGTGGACTAGTCAGACCCCAGAACACTTTTCCACTTTGCATCAGTCCATCTTAGATGAGCATGGGCCCAGCGAAGCCGGCGGCGTTTCTGGGTGTTGTTGATAAATGGCTTTGGCTTTGCATAGTAGAGTTTTAACTTGCACTTACAGATGTAGCGACCAACTGTAGTTACTGACGGTGGTTTTCTGAAGTGTTCTTGAGCCCATGTGGTGATATCCTTTACACACTGATGTCGCTTTTTTGATGCCGTACCGCTTGAGGGATCGAAGGTCCGTAATATCATTGCTTACGTGCAGTGATTTCTCCAGATTCTCTGAACCTTTTGATGATATTACGGACCGTAGGTGGTGAAGTCCCTAAATTCCTTGCAATAGCTGGTTGAGAAATGTTGTTCTTAAACTGTTGGACAATTTGCTACGGCATTTGTTGACAAAGTGTTGACCCTCGCCCCATCCTTGTTTGTGAACGACTGAGCATTTCATGGAAGCTGCTTTCATACCCAATCATGGCACCCACCTGTTCCCAATTAGCCTGTTCACCTGTGGGATGTTCCAAATAAGTGTTTGATGAGCATTCCTCAAATCTCTCAGTCTTTTTTGCCACTTGTGCCAGCTTTTTTGAAACATGTTGCGGTCATCAAATTCCAAATGAGCTAATAGTTGCAAAAAATAACAGCGTTTCTCAGTTCGAACGTTAAATATCTTGTCTTTGCAGTCTATTCAATTGAATATAAGTTGGAAAACATTTGCAAATCATTATATCATCTTTAAAAATTCTGAATGGAGACGATGATCCGGGTCAGCCCCAAAATGTAATCAATTGCTCCTTATCCCGATTTTGCACGTTTCCTGAAAGGTTCCCCAAACTCTGCACATAACTTTTTGCGTTTTGTTGCTAATAACTAAATGACTAAGAGACAAGAAAAAAAAAAGGCGAATACATAACTTCTTGGCAGAGATGATTAATGGAGGTGTTAATGAACTGGCGTGTCTGCGCGTGTTTCTTTTGTCTGTCTGACACTTCCAAACAGGCTAACGGCTAAAATGATTTGCACACACACACACACACACACACACACACACACCCACACACACACACACACACACACACCCACACACACAGAAGTTGAGTCTCGTACCGTAACACATGAGGCAGATGTTCTCAAATAGCGGGGCGTGTGAACGTGCAACATGCTTTTTCGTATCACGCTTCAAGAAACAGTGCACCACAAAACATGCTCAATATCGCCATGAATCTTGACCTCATTTTGTTTATTTACACCGTATATTGTGCTCCTGAGTTTATGTGCCTCAGCAATTTGAATGTGTTATTATTTATTGAGTTAATTCTTGAATATATGGATTAATCTGTGGGACAAGAACTGTAAAATAATCCAAATTGGAGGCAATAGCAAGGAAAAGGTCAACTGACGAACCATGGATGATAAATGGGATCAAAAAAGGCTTGCAAGAAAAAAAAAATCACTTGTATAAACTGAGAGGTATAAAAAATATTTTTTTTAAATTGATAGGGATTATGAAAAAACATAAAATGGAATACTTTAGTCCAGGGGTCAGCAACCTTTTTGAAACCAAGAGCTACTTCTTGGGTAGTGATTAATGCGAAGGGCTACCAGTTTGATACACACTTCAATAAATTGCCAGAAATAGCCAATTTGCTCAATTTACCTTTAACTCTATGTTATTATTAATAATTAATGATATTTACACTTCATTGAACGGTTTAAAAGAGGACAAAACACGAAAAAAATGACAATTAAATTTTGAAACATAGTTTATCTTCAATTTCGACTCTTTAAAATTCAAAATTCAACCGAAAAAAAGAAGGGAAAAACTAGCTAATTCGAATCTTTTTGAAAATAATTTAAAAAAGAATTTATGGAACATCATTAGTAATTTTTCCCAATTAAGATTAATTTTAGAATTTTGATGACATATTTTAAATAGGTTAAAATCCGATCTGCACTTTGTTAGAATATATAACAAATTGGACCAAGCTATATTTCTAACAAAGACAAATCACTATTTCTTCTAGATTTTCCAGAACAAAAATTTTAAAAGAAATTCAAAATACTTTGAAATAAGATTTAAATTTGATTCTATAGATTTTCTAGATTTGCCAGAATAATTTTTTTGAATTTTAATCATATTAAGTTTGAAGAAATATTTCACAAATATTCTTCGTCGAAAAAACAGAAGCTAAAATGAAGAATTAAATTAAAATGTATTTATTATTCTTTACAATAAAAAATTTTTTTTACTTGAACATTGATTAAAATTGTCAGGAAAGAAGAGGAAGGAATTTAAAAGGTAAAAAGGTATATGTGTTTAAAAATCCTAAAATCATTTTCAAGGTTGTATTTTTTCTCTAAAATTGTCTTTCTGAAAGTTATAAGAAGCAAAGTAAAAAAAATAATGAATTTATTTAAACAAGTGAAGACCAAGTCTTTAAAACATTTTCTTGGATTTTCAAATTCTATTTGAGTTTTGTCTCTCTTAGAATTAAAAATGTCAGGCAAAGCGAGACCAGCTTGCTAGTAAATAAATACAATTTAAAAAATAGAGGCAGCTCACTGGTAAGTGCTGCTATTTGAGCTATTTTTAGAACAGGCCAGCGGGCTACTCATCTGGTCCTTACGGGCTACCTGGTGCCCGCGGGCACCGCGTTGGTGACCCCTGCTTTAGTCAATTGTTAGTCAAAAATGAAGACAACACAAAAAGTACATAATTAACAGGGTTCTGGGGGAAAAAAAGCACAACTTAAAATCCCCGACTATTTCAACAAAGATAACAAAGAAGTTCACGACAAAAAGGAGATAGTACCCAATTGTAACACATTTTTTGTAAATATCGGCCCTACTTTGGCAAAACAAATACCAAAAGTTAAACTCGACAATATAATGGGAAAGACAATATTCGATCATATTGATGGTATTTATCTTGATTAAAGGCCTACTGAAAGCCACTACTAGCGACCACGCAGTCTGATAGTTTATATATCAATGATGAAATCTTAACATTGCAACACATGCCAATACGGCCGGGTTAACTTATGAAGTGACATTTTAAATTTCCCGCTAAACTTCCGGTTGGAAAACTCCTTTGGAGGATGACGTATGCGCGTGACGTAGCCATTTGAACAGAGGTATGGCTCCCCCATTGAAGCCTATACGAAATAGCTCTGTTTTCATCTCATAATTCCACAGTATTCTGGACATCTGTGTTGGTGAATCTGTTGCAATTATGTTCTTTGCATTATGGAGAAAGAAGCTGAGCAAGCAAAGAAGAAAGTTGTCGGTGCGAAGCGGAGTATTTTGCGAGGGAAGTCAGCAACACAACACAGCCGGCGTTTCATTGTTTACATTCCCGAAAGATGCAGTCAAGATCGAAGAACAACAGAGACTCTTACCAGGATTACTTTGATTTGGATACACAGACGCAGACGCGGTACCGTGTGTACGCAGCTGCGCTTCCAAACATTTGATCGCTTGCCCGTACGTGCGTGTCACGTACGTAACTTTGGTTAAATATATAAGCTTTATGAACCTTGGGTTAGGTGAACGGTCCTTTGGGCTGAGTGATTGTGTGTGTTGTGCAGGTGTTTGAATTGTATTGGCGGGTTATATGGACGGGAGCTAGTATACTAGCTCCTAGCTCCTAGCTATAGCTAGGAGCTAGGAGCTAGCATAACAAACACCTAGGTGTTTTTATGCGGGATTAATTTGTGGCATATTAAATATAAGCCTGGTTGTGTTGTGGCTAATAGAGTATATATATGTCTTGTGTTTATTTACTGTTTTAGTCATTCCCAGCTGAATATCAGGTCCCACCCGCGCGCTTCCAAACATTTGATCGCTTGCCCGTACGTGCGTGTCACGTACGTAACTTTGGTTAAATATATAAGCTTTATGAACCTTGGGTTAGGTGAACGGTCCTTTGGGCTGAGTGATTGTGTGTGTTGTGCAGGTGTTTGAATTGTATTGGCGGGTTATATGGACGGGAGCTAGTATACTAGCTCCTAGCTCCTAGCTATAGCTAGGAGCTAGGAGCTAGCATAACAAACACCTAGGTGTTTTTATGCGGGATTAATTTGTGGCATATTAAATATAAGCCTGGTTGTGTTGTGGCTAATAGAGTATATATATGTCTTGTGTTTATTTACTGTTTTAGTCATTCCCAGCTGAATATCAGGTCCCACCCGCGCGCTTCCAAACATTTGATCGCTTGCCCGTACGTGCGTGTCATGTACGTAACTTTGGTTAAATATATAAGCTTTATGAACCTTGGGTTAGGTGAACGGTTCTTTGGGCTGAGTGAGTGTGTGTGTTGTGCAGGTGTTTGAATTGTATTGGCTATAGCTCGAGCTATAACTTGCTCGAGCTAGTAGCTAGGAGCTAGGCGCTAGCATAACAAACACCTAGGTGTTTTTATGCGGGATTAATTTGTGTCATATTAAATATAAGCCTGGTTGTGTTGTGGCTAATAGAGTATATATATGTCTTGTGTTTATTTCAAATCAAATCAAATCAAATCAACTTTATTTATAAAGCACATTTTAAAATTTACCACAGGGGTAGCCAAAGTGCTGTACAATGGGCAGGTTAAAATAATACGAGAAACGAGCAAACACCACACAACACAAACAGAACACGATAAAAAAAATAAAAAATAAAAAATATAAAAACATAAAAACAGGTTCACAGCAGGTGTGTTATGGGGCGCCATTGCAGGATGGATATCACTCAGTGTTAAAAGCCATGGAATAATGTGTAGTGTGATAGTGTGATGATGTAAATGAGGTGTGGTTGTATTGTATATTAAGTATGTGTCCATGAAAGGGCATTTTATGACTTTTTTCTTAATACTTGTGTATGATTTTATTGTCATAATTTTATTGCATGATTCTTGTATCCCTTTAATTTAGGTAGCCAGGGACTGCAGATGGAAATTAGCTATTTAGCTATAATCTGGTACAAAACATATCTGTCTTTCTGTACATTGTCCCTTCAAATAAAGACTAAACTAGCTAATAAAAGTATGTTTTTAAGAGGGATTTAAAAACAGGAAGAGAGGAGGCTTGCCTAACACTCAGAGGTAGGTCGTTCCAGAGCTTGGGAGCAGCAGCAGCGAAAGCTCTGTCACCTCTAAGCTTCAGCCTTGTGTCTGGGACCGTCAGTAGCAGCTGATCGGCTGATCTTAGGGATCGGGTGGGGCAGTAAGGCTGAAGGAGGTCGGAGAGATATGTTGGCGCGAGGTTGTTTAGACATTTAAAAACAAATAAAAGGAGTTTAAAATTGATTCTGTCACGCACAGGGAGCCAGTGAAGGGCCGCTAATATAGGGGTGATGTGCTCACGTCTGCTATATATTTACTGTTGTAGTCATTCCCAGCTGAATATCAGCTCACCCCCGGCTCTCACAGCATCTTCCCTATCTGAATAGCTTCCACTCCCCACTAGTCCTTCACTTGCACTTTCCTCATCCACAAATCTTTCATCCTCGCTCAAATTAATGGGGAAATCGTCGCTTTCTCGGTCCGAATTACTCTCACTTCATGTGGCTTTCATTGTAAACAATAGGGAACTTTGCGGAAATGTTCAACCGACTACGTCACGCTACTTCCGGTACAGGCAAGCCTTTTTTTTTTATATCAGAGACCAAAAGTTGCGATCTTTATCGTCGTTGTTCTCTACTAAATCCTTTCAGCAAAAATATGGCAATATCGCGAAATGATCAAGTATGACACATAGAATAGATCTGCTATCCCCGTTTAAATAAAAAAAATGTCATTTCAGTAGGCCTTTAAACAAGCATGGAGGCAAAAAATCTAAATTGTCACCAAGGGTGAACAGCGAGTAACCAAGATGGCGATGGCGTCTGCATCACATATTGAAGCGCTTGTTAACACACACACACACACACACATACACACACACACACACACACGCACACATACACACACATACACACACACACACACACACATACACACATACACACACACGCACACATACACACACATACACACACACACACGCACACACACATGCACACACACACACACACACACACACAGAGCTTCTGTCAGGCTCCAGGAAATCAAACCTCAGCAACTTTATTCATGGTCGTGGTGCATTTGGCGGATGAAGAGCGCCTCTCTTCCTCAGCGCACTCATGACGGCGGCGGTCTCTCATCTGACGTCTTTCCTTCCTGAGTGCTGATGGAGACAAGAAGCAGAATCAGGAACTCTGAGTGAGCACGAGGCTTTCATCTTCCTCTGTGGTCAACACTCTCCTTGCACATGTTGAGCAACACCAACACCAATCTCGGGGTTGGAACGCCCTCGCCACATTTACCCGGACCTGCACTAAACCCGCTGCCTGTGCTCAGGATGGAGTGGGCAGCTGACCTGGGATCAGCCCATACAGGGTTTTCATCCGGACCGGAATGACACCGGAAGCGTCCTTCAGGCGATCATTTTATGCTCAGCATTGAACTTTTCCAGTTCACTGTCAACAAAAGCTGCTCTGTGCTTTTTACTTCACTTTCATTTTGTCCGGCACTTCCTTAAACAAAGTGTGTGTGTGTGTGTGTGTGAGAGCCCTGACACGCTGCAGTACTGCCTTCCCACCAGCAGGACTGCATCGCAACACACACACACACAGGCAGAAATACACTGCAAAAACTGAAATCTAAGTACAAACCCCGTTTCCATATGAGTCGGGAAATTGTGTTAGATGTAAATACAAAAACAATTTAAAATGTGGACTTTTCCACTTTGCATCAGTCCATCTTAGATGAGCTCGGGCCCAGCGACGCGGACGGCGTTTCTGGGTGTTGTTGATAAAAACGGTTTTTGCCTTGCATAGGAGAGTTTTAACTTGCACTTACAGATGTAGCGACCAACTGTAGTTGCTGACAGTGGGTTTCTGAAGTGTTCCTGAGCCCATGTGGTGATATCCTTTACACACTGATGTGGCTTGTTGATGCAGTACAGCCTGAGGGATGGAAGGTCACGGGCTTAGCTGCTTACGTTCAGTGATTTCTCCAGATTCTCTGAACCTCAGGGGTCACCAACGCGGTGCCCGCGGGCACCAGGTAGCCCGTAAGGACCAGATGAGTAGCCCGCTGGCCTGTTCTAAAAATAGCTCAAATAGCAGCACTTACCAGTGAGCTGCCTCTATTTTTTAAATTTTATTTATTTACTAGCAAGCTGGTCTCGCTTTGCCCGACATTTTTAATTCTAAGAGAGACAAAACTCAAATAGAATTTGAAAATCCAAGAAAATATTTGAAAGACTTGGTCTTCACTTGTTTAAATAAATTCATTAATTTTTTTACTTTGCTTCTTATAACTTTCAGAAAGACAATTTTAGAGAAAAAATACAACCTTAAAAATGATTTTAGGATTTTTAAACACAAATACCTTTTTACCTTTTAAATTCCTTCCTCTTCTTTCCTGACAATTTAAATCAATGTTCAAGTAAATTTATTTTTTTCATTGTAAAGAATAATAAATACATTTTATTTTAATTCTTCATTTTAGCTTCTGTTTTTTCGACGAAGAATATTTGTGAAATATTTCTTCAAACTTATTATGATTAAAATTCAAACAAATTATTCTGGCAAATATAGAAAATCTGTAGAATCAAATTTAAATCTTATTTCAAAGTCTTTTGAATTTCTTTTAAAATTTTTGTTCTGGAAAATATAGAAGAAATAATTATTTGTCTTTGCTTGGTCCAATTTGTTATATATTCTAACAAAGTGCAGATCGAATTTTAACCTATTTAAAACATGTCATCAAAATTCTAAAATTAATCTTAATCAGGAAAAATTACTAATGATGTTCAATAAATTCTTTTTTTAATTTTTTCAAAAATATTCGAATTAGCTAGTTTTTCTCTTCTTTTTTTCGGTTGAATTTTGAATTTTAAAGAGTCGAAATTGAAGATAAACTATGTTTCAAAATTTAATTGTCTTTTTTTGTGTGTTTTCTCCTCTTTTAAACCGTTCAATTAAGTGTAAATATCATTAATTATTAATAATAACATAGAGTTAAAGGTAAATTGAGCAAATTGGCTATTTCTGGCAATTTATTTAAGTGTGTATCAAACTGGTAGTCCTTCGCATGAATCACTACCCAAGAAGTAGCTCTTGCTTTCAAAAAGGTTGGTGACCCCTGCTGAACCCTTTGATGATATTACGGAGCGTAGATGGTGAAATCCCTAAATTCCTTGCAATAGCTGCTTGAGAAAGGTTTTTCTTAAACTGTTCAAAAATTTGCTCAGGCATTTGTTGACAAAGTGGTGACCCTCGCCCCGTCCTTGTTTGTGAATGACTGAGCATTTCATGGAATCTACTTTTATACCCAATCATGGCACCCACCTGTTCCCAATTAGCCTGCTCACCTGTGGGATGTTCCAAATAAGTGTTTGACGAGCATTCCTCAACTTTATCAGTATTTATTGCCACCTTTCCCAACTTCTTTGTCACGTGTTGCTGCCATCAAATTCTAAAGTTAATGATTATTTGCAACAAAAAAATATATATTTATGAGTTTGAACATCAAATATGTTGTCTTTGTAGCATATTCAACTGAATATGGCTTGAAAATGATTTGCAAATCATTGTATTCCGTTTATATTTACATCTAACACCATTTCCCAAATCCTATGGAAACGGGGTTTGTAAGATGAAATATCTCAAATAAGGGTGATATTTGCTTATTTTCTGTCTGATAAGATCATTCTTCTCACTAAGCTGATTTTATGTTAGAGTGTTTTACTTGTTTTAAGGGTTTTGCTCCTAAATGATCTGAGTAAGATATTACAGCTTGTTGCTGAGCTTTGATGAGCTATATTGAGTAAAACATGCTTGAAACTAGAATATCAAGTGTTGCAAAGCTGTGTCATCAACACTCACGAGTATAAAACTACTTTTTTAAAGTAATCATTTATTTCAAGCATGTAAAAAAAAATCATGACTTTGACACAATTGTGTGTCATAATTAAAACAGATGACAGCCAAATGGACTTTGCGGTTTTATTTTCAATGAAACAATAGAAAATATGTACTGTATAGTAGTACAGTTGTTGTTAGTGAGGATATACTTATTTGAAGGTATTTTGGGGTTCATTGAGGTTAGCTAATTTTACTTGTTTTGGAAAGTCTCGACAAGCCAAATTTTCTTGTTCTATTGGCAGATAATTTTGCTTAGTTCAAATAAAATACCCCTCTTTTTTTTTATTGTTTTTAAACACTGACTTTTTGCAGTGTGCATTATCATATTGTAAAAGTTTCATTTGCTGTAGAGATAGATAGCTCGGTCGGTAGGGTGGCCGTGCCAGCAGCTTGAAGGTTCCGGGTTCGATCCCCGCTTCTACCTCCCTAGTCACTGCCTTTGTGTCCTTGGGCAAGACACTTTCCCCCCCCACACTGGTTTAAAACAAATGTAACTTCGATATTGGCTTTCACAATGTAAAGCGCTTTGAGTCACTAGAGAAAAGCGCTATGTAAATATAATTCACTTCACCATGACAAGGGAAGGTTGTCTGCATTGGGTCCTTTAACTAATTTTTGCGCCTGTAATCATTCAGTACAAAATGAAATGTCGATGACGTGAACAACCTTAATGTTCCTCTAAATGCCGACAATATAGCAGCACCACAGTTTGTCTTTTATAAAGAAGCAATCTCTTTTTGAACTTTCTTTCCTTAGTTTTATTTCTTTACACTTCTCCCTTCATTTAGGTTTGTAAGACGGTAAATATAAACATAAAATAAACATAACAAAATTATAACGCCCGTTGTGTTTTCCATAAATAATGTCCATTGTGTGTTTTACATAAATAATGTCCATTGTGTATTTTACATAAATAATGTCCATTGTGTATTTTACATAAATAATGTGAATTGTGTGTTTTACATAATTGTGTATTTTACATAATTTTACATAAATTTTACATAAATAATGTCCACTGTGTATTTTACATAAATAATGTCCATTGTGTAATTTACATAAATAATGTCCATTGTGTATTTTACATAAATAATGTCCATTGTGTATTTTACATAAATAATGTCCATTGTGTATTTTACATAAATAATGTGAATTGTGTGTTTTACATAATTGTGTATTTTACATAATTTTACATAAATAATGTCCACTGTGTATTTTACATCAATAATGTCCATTGTGTATTTTACATAAATATTGTCAATTGTGTATTTTACATAAATAATGTCCATTGTGTGTTTTACATAATAATGTGAATTGTGTGTTTTACATAATTGTGTATTTTACATAATTTTACATAAATAATGTCCATTGTGTAATTTACATAAATAATGTCCATTGTGTATTTTACATAAATAATGTGAATTGTGTGTTTTACATAATTGTGTATTTTACATAATTTTACATAAATAATGTCCACTGTGTATTTTACATAAATAATGTCCATTGTGTATTTTACATAAATATTGTCAATTGTGTATTTTACATAAATAATGTCCATTGTGTGTTTTACATAATAATGTCCATTGTGTATTTTACATAATTTTACATAAATGTTACATAAATAATGTCCATTGTGTATTTTACATAATTTTACATAAATGATGTCCATTGTGTATTTTACATAAATAATGTCCATTGTGTATTTTACATAATTTTACATAAATGTTACATAAATAATGTCCATTGTGTATTTTACATAATTTTACATAAATGTTACATAAATAATGTCCATTGTGTATTTTACATAAATAATGTCCATTGTGTATTTTACATAAATAAAATAGGAGGTTTAGTGTTAATATAATGACACAATAAACCACAAATGTTTCTAGAAATATATAGAAATGACACAACATTCACGCACCAAACACTGTATGACTTGTCACTATTGGCGTTGTCGCCCTCTACTGGTCACATTTAGCACTACGTGTATTAAACGACGATTGATCGTTACTCAGAAAACAGAATAACACGACCACGAATACAAAATACATCACGAAGTCAACAATTTCAATACAAAACACATTAAATATCTTTATGCACAAATTATATCTACTTAAAAAATGTTGACCAAGTTTTGTGATGAAGCTTACACGCTGGGATGTGTAACATTGTCGCTGCTTGTCTGAAACAATGTGTCCGTCGCTTGAAAGGTCCGCCAGAAACAATGACTCGAGTAGAACATTCCTACTTTGTTGTCCGGTCCTTGTTAAAACTCCCATTTTTGATATTTATTTGTATTTTTTTCCAGGGTTGAGTGAGTAGTCTTCTTCTGCTTGGGCTGCTTCACTGTGACACGCATGCCACGCCGCTGCCCCCTGCGGGGTGGCGGGAGTACTGCATTCTTGACCAACCCTAGTTTTAACTGGCTAAATAAAACGCTTTGGCGGGCCGGATGTATGGAAGTAGAATTGTCTCACATCAACTTATATATATCAATGTGATATTAATACATATGCATACATTAATAAATATACAAATACAAATGTGATATACAAATAAATCAATAATTTGTATAAATAAACGTGTATTTGTAAATATAATTTTGAGATTTGAAAATATATACAAATAAAATTTATAATAATAAAAATGTGACATACAAATAAATCAAGAATTTGTATAAATAAATGTGTATTTGTAAATATATTTTTGAGATTTTAATATAAATATGCTTGATTTTGTATTTGTATTTATATTGAATTTGCATAAGTGGATGGCTTGTTTGCTTTTGTGTCGATGAGACATTCCTACCACAAACCAGGTGCACAAATAAATGTGACCTACACACTCCCCTCAACAACCAGCAGAGGGCACTGCAGCCAGAGCTGTCATTTTTGGGGGGTATAGTTATGTATGAATATTCATGTGTATAATATATGACACATGACTATATAATAAAATATAAAGATTATTGTTAATAAGAGTATATAGGCAGACCTAAATATTTGGAGGCCCCCGCCATCCCCATTACAAAATGTTAATGGATTTTGTGTTTCTTTAATCAAACTTGTATTTAAATTAAGGATTTTTTTTTTGTACTAAAGCAAATTAATGGGAAAAATATCGTTCAATAAGTACTACTTTTTGTGCAACTCAACAATTTTAACATCTTTAAAACATAAAATCATAAACCTCAGAATCCCAATTCATATATATATATATATATATATATATATATATATATATATATATATATATATATATATATATATATATATATATATATATATATATTTATATATATATTTATATATATATATATATATATATATATACATATATATATATATGTATATATATATATATATATATATATATATATATATATATATATACATACACACAGTTTATATATATATATATATATTAAAACATTTTTTTTAAATATATATATATATATATATATATATACACAGTTTTTACATATATATATATAAACACAGTTTTATATATATATATATATATATATATATATATATATATATATATATATATATATATATATAAAAATATGTATATATATATATATATATATATATATTTTTATATATATATATATATATATATATATACACACACAGTTTTTACATATATATATAAACACAGTTTATATATATATATATATATATATATATATATATATATATATATATATATATATATATATATATATATATATATATATATATATATATATATATATATATATATATATCATTCATAATGTCAAGTTTAGCTGCGTTGCATACTCCTATGCAGTAGGTGGCAGTATTCACCTTTCACATTATCAAGATTATTGTTAATAAGAGTATATAGGCAGACCTAAATATTTGGAGGGCTCCCTCCCTCCCCATTACGAAATGGTAATGGCTTTTGTGTTTCTTTAATCAAACTTTTACTTAAATTAAGGAATTTTTGGTACTAAAACAAATTAATGGGAAAAATATCGTTCAATAAGTACTACTTTTTGTGCAACACAACAATTTCAACATCATAAAAACATGAAATTATAAACCTCAGAATCCCAATATATATATATATATATATATATATATATATATATATATATATATATATATATATATATATATATATATATATATATATATATATATATATATATATATATATATATATATATATATGCAGTAGGTGGCAGTATTCACCTTTCAGGTTATGGCTGCAAGAAAAGTAAAAGAAGAAAGAAGAAGGAGAAGAAGAAGAAGGAGGAGGAGGACCTGCCTGGTCCAGTCTGGTGAGTCCAGGTCTGAGAGACACTTAAATAGGCGGACTTGGGCAGGTGGCATCACTCAGTGCTAATGAGCGAGTGCTAACATGCTGCTCCTGGCTGCACTCCTCTTCTTCTTTCTGCATCTCGGTAAAACTATCACTTTGTCAACTCTGTGATTTTTGGCATTTTTTCTGAGCGGTGTGACTTTACTGTTTTTCAGGCGGTTCCGGTCCAATCCCTCCGGTCCACCCAGGTAAAGTCATGGTCACCTTTGGCGTAGGGTCTTGTGTCCTAACTAACGTTGGTGTGGTCCTGCAGAGATCCTCAGACTTCTCCACAACGCGGAGACGCTGGAAGGTAGGAAGACTCTTCTCTCTTTCTTTCTTCAAACAATCACGCTCTGATGTCCACAGAACTGATGGTGAAGGATTATGGTCTGCGGGAGGGCGACATTCTCCTCCAAGTCAGTCTTCTTTCTCTTCATCTCTTACCAAGATAGCCATAATCCATGCCAGGTCACATGGTTTCCTCTTCCCCCCCAAACAGAAAGACCGGAACGCCGTGGACCATAAGTGGTCCACCCTCAAAATCCCGTACGAGATCCAACCAAAGTTGGGTAAGTACGTTTGCGTCTTGCACCAACGTGGCGCCCCGAGTCCTGCTAGCGAGTCAAGCCGTGCCGTGGTTGTTTGACAGTGGCTCGCACGGATGAATTCCTGGCCGCGTTCAAGATGATCTCCGACAACACCTGCCTGTCCTTCCACAAGCGCACCACCGAGAAGGACTACATCGCCTTCGTATCCTCCCGAGGGTCTGAGAATCTCTAACATATTGACCCCCTGGAGTAGCCACATGTGATAAACTGAGTGTGCAGAGGATAGACCCCTGGGGTACTAATCACCAGACCCTTGTTTTCTTTGCATTTTTGCAAGAAAGCTTTTTTTTTAAGCTAGCTTCTTGTAGTTCCGCTTTGTTCCAGAGGAGGCTCTTTACTGACTGCTTGGTTGGTTGAAGTTTATTTTGAACTTGATTTGTTTTTACAAGGCCGAAAAGGAGTAGGAAGACTCGAAGCTTTTCTACTTTATAGAAAATACCACCAGATTATTTTCACTTCCTGTTGTCTATTGTTACAAGTCATTCTAAATGCAACATAGTCAAGTCAGTCATGATTCACTTAATGCACAGGTGTCAAACTCGAGGCCCGGGGGCCGGTTCTGGCCCGCTACATCATTCTATGTGGCCTGCGAAAGCCTAAAAAATTTTATTTTATTCAATTTTTTTTACTAGATGCATTTATTCTTACAATTTTGACAGAAAAAAAATGCATATTTCAAACTTTGGCAGCTGCAGCTGGTAGCTACGGCATTAACCTGCTCAGTGGCCTAGTGGTTAGAGTGTCCGCCCTGAGATGGGTAGGTTGTGAGTTCAAGCCCCGGCCAAGTCATACCAAAGACTATAAAAATGGGAGCCATTACCTCCCTGCTTGGCACTCAGCATCAAGGGGTTAAATCACCAAAAATTATTCCAGGGCGTGGCCACCGCTGCTGCTCACTGCTCCCCTCACCTTCCAGGGGGTGAACAAGGGTGATGGGTCAAATGCAGAGGACAAATTTCACCACACCTAGTGTGTGTGTGTGACTATCATTGGTACTTTAACTTTGAACTTTAATGGTGAGCTGACAACGAGGGCGCTAATCACTAGCTGGCAACCACTGCGACGATCGCTGGCTGGCAACTGACACGCTAATTGCTAGTTAGCAACTAACACGGCAATCTCTAGCTGACAAATAGCACGCTGACAGCTAGGGTGCTAATCAGTAGCTGACAACTAGAGCACTAATCACTAGCTGACAATTAGCGTGGTAATCACTAGCTCACAACCGACAAGCTAATCCCTAACTTAACTAGCACACCCGATCGCTAGCTGGCAACTAGAGTGCTAATCGATAGCTGGCAACTAACATGCTAATGGCTGACAACTAAAACGCTATTCGTTAACTGACAACTAGCACACTGATTGCTAGCTGGCAACTAGAGTGCTAATCGCTAGCTGGCTAATGTGCTCATGACTGACAACTAATACTTTTTTTTTTACTAAATGCATTCAACCTTTCAATTTTGACAGAGAAAAAAAAAATCATATTTTAAACTTTAATGTCTGATCATGCTAATATTATTATATACTGTATTGCAAAACTCTGTGTGAGATAAACAGTTAAATGTCTGCTTGCCACCTTTTTATTTATGATTTTAAAGCAAGTTATACATTAAAAAAAAATGTAATATGCATTTGTATTAATGATGATTAATCCCAGGTTATTACCCGCAAGCATCATGTAAATGAATTAAAGCAGCAGCCATTACTGCCATGAGGCCCTCCATGAAACTGAGTTTGACACCCCTGAGATCTTCTTTTGAATAAGTTCAAGGAGTTTAGCATCATTTTTCTGTGAACACTTTAGTAGTTTGAAGAGTTTCTTCAACCGGATCATATTAGTAAATGGACTGTGCTGAAGTGTGTTTGACCTTCTGACCGTGCTCTACACGTAGGTGCGCGTCGTACGTGGGCGCCATCGGCGGCAAGCAGGGCGTGCACGTGGGCCCCACCTGCATGGTGGGCAACATCGTGCACGAGATCCTCCACGCGCTGGGTTTCTACCACGAGCACACCAGGGAGGACCGCAAGGATTACATCACCATCGTGTCTGAAAACATCATGAAAGGTGAGAAGGTTATTTAGAGCGGGGGTCCCCAAACTTTTTGACCCTAGGGGGGGGGGGCATTGGGTTAAAAGTGTGTGTGTGTGCAGTGTATATATACACACGTGTATATACTGTATATGTATGTACAGTATATACAAACGCGTATCTCTCTTTCCTCCTTTCCTTATTTCTTTCTTTCTTTCCTTCCTTCTTTCCTTATTTCTTTGTTTATTTCTTTCCTTATTTCTTTTCTTCAGTCTTTCCTTATTTCTTTTCTTCCGTCTTTCCTTATTTCTTTTCTTCCGTCTTTCCTTATTTCTTTCTTTCCTTATTTCTTTCTTTTCTTCCGTCTTTTCTTATTTCTTTTCTTCCGTCTTTTCTTATTTCTTTTCTTCCGTCTTTCCTTATTTCTTTCTTTTCTTCCGTCTTTTCTTATTTCTTTTTCTTCCGTCTTTTCTTATTTCTTTTTCTTCCGTCTTTTCTTATTTCTTTTTCTTCCGTCTTTTCTTATTTTTCTTCCGTCTTTTCTTATTTCTTTCTTTTCTTCCGTCTTTTCTTATTTCTTTCTTTTCTTCCGTCTTTTCTTCAGTCTTTCTTTTCTTCCGTCTTTCCTTATTTCTTTCCTTTCTTTCTTTCACACACCGATGTCACGTTATCGATGGGAAAATGCATTTTTAGACAATATGATCTTCCTGCGTGGCTAGGAGACACGGAGAGTAACAAGTGGTAGAAAATGGATTAGAAAGGACAGATAAAAAATGTTTTTAACTTGGGACTCCCACGGGCCGGATTTTAGACGCTGGCAGGCCGGTCCTGCTCGCGGGCCATAGTTTGGGGACCCCTGATTTAACGTGTTTTTCACGCTTGATTCCTGTCTCTAAGGGCGGGAACGCAACTTCAAAATGCAAACTGGCAAAACCTTCCAGCTTCCGTACGACCTGTCTTCCATCATGCACTACGGCAGGTAACTTGCACACACACACACACACACACACTCTTTTGGAACTGAGCTCCTTTTTGTTCGCAGCACTTTTTTTTCAACCAACGGCCGTCCCACCATCAAGGCCAAAGTGAAGGAGAAGGAAATGGGCCAGCGAGTTAGAATGACGTCCATCGACATCCAGAGAGTGCGCAGCCTCTACAACTGTGGTACTTCACTTCTGAAGTTTTACAGCAGACTAACGCGGCCTCTGTGTGCTAACGCGGCCTCTGTGTGCTAACGCGGCCTCTGTGTGCTAACGCTGCTAACTTTGTTCTTGGCAGACTCTGCAGAGAATCAAAACAAAACCAGTGAGTGAGCAGAAAGTGGGCGAGGTATAGTGGCGCCTCTTGGGCCATATCGGAGACCTGCATCTGTACCAACACGTGACGTCATCTGTCGTGCGACATTAGCAAGACCACATTTAAACCCAAGATGCTAACTTCTGAATAAAATCACAATTTATGACCCAATATTTATCCAATTGTTTTTCATTCGTCATGACGTGTTTGTGTTTTTAAAATGTGTGTGATGTCATTAGATCAACCATATTGGAAACTTAGTACAAAAACGTAAATGTATCAAAGTTGGTGGCCTAATGGTCGTCTTTTACATCTAGAATGTATCAATTTACTACGCAATTATGATTATTTAAAACTACAATATCCTTTATTTGTACAGTTTTTTTTGTTTCGCAAAACTAACCGGAAATGGAAGTACTATGACGTTTTCTCGAGTAAACAAAACGCGTCGAGTTGAAACCATAGACCTCTTATAAGTAGACTCAGCATTGGCTGCCGTGACGCGAGAAATTGGGCCGCCATCTTGAAGTGGTGATGAGGAGCCGGCGAGCAGCCTAAACTGACAGTTGACAGGTAGAAAACAAAGATGGTGTTCAGCGTTTTCCTGCTCAAATGAGCGGACTGTTGAAAATAGGAATCGGGGGAATACTTTTCACAAGTAAGATTTAACATTAACGTTCTATTGGTTGTATTTTGTGAAAAGAATATTACCACAGAGTTGAGAAGGAGCAAAGATCTTCAATAGTACTGAAATCGTAGCCACTGGCAAACAAGAGTATGACCATAATAGAATTGCTTGTCAATTAAATTAATTACATTTAAAAATGTCATACTTGAATAACGAGGTTCAAATATGAACATTGTTGGGTAAGAGAGAATTTGGTTTTATTCTGAATCCAGTGAAACAGATTGGTGGTTTTAGCTGATATAAAGATTTTCAGGTGTTTATATATGTTTATGTTGAAGTATTTGGCAGATGCTTTTATCCAATGCGACATACATAAAAAATACATATAAAACAATCACTGTAAACATGATCATTTAAGGGAAGAATGTAATACAAAATATCAACACAAAGTATCAAGACAGAAAACTCTCTGCTGTTGTAGCAACAGAGATAGTCTATAAATATATATATATATAATGTATTCATACATTGTTTATGTAGGATATACGCATGTATATACAGGTATAACCTAATCATATTGTTTCTTCAACTTAAAAATAGCTGACTGTTTTTTTCCCCCCTTCTCTGGGATTATATTCCCAGTTTTGATCTGGGACGTCTGGTCACTTATAGCATATAAGAATATTCTATTACTGTTAAGCAAACTATGAATAATAAAACATGTGTCCTTTATCATAGCTACACGGATGACAAAAAAACGCGTGAAAATCAGTGGTATTCAGTGAGGTAAGATGAATTAAATGTGCTGACAGTTCATTGCTCCTGCCAAATGAATTGCACTGAGTGGAGCGGATCACCACTCCAAGATGGCGGCCCCGCGTCTCGTCAGCGCCAGTACGCAGTAGCGCTCGATGCTGCGTACCCTTAGAAGATGTCTATCGCTGTACCAACACGTGACGTCATCAGTCGTGCGACATTAGCAAAACCACATTTAAGCCCAAGATGCTAACTTCTGAATAAAATCACCATTTCTGACCCAATATTTATCCAATTGTTTTTCATTCGTCATGTGTTTTTGTTTTCAAAATGTGTGTAATATGTCATTAAATAAACCATATTGGAAATTTAGTACAACAACGTAGATGTGTCACAGTTGGTGGCCTAATGGTCGTCTTTTACATATAAAATGTATCAATTTACTACGCAATTATGATTGTATTTAAAAACTAGAATACCCTTTATTTGTACAGTTTTTTTGTTCCGCAAAACAGTAAGTAAAACGGAAGTATTGTGACAATATTCATGACAAATTTGTGCTTTTTTTTAAAGATGTGCTATTTGGATTTGCACTGTATGAAAACAAATTTTGAAAAGGAATTTTACCTTTGCAACCTCATACTATTGGCTAAGTTTTTATATTCATAAATGTAAGTTTCTCAATACCCTACCTATTTTTGTGCCTTTAAAAAATAATTACAACTCTGTTAAAACACTCTCTACCTCTAACAACCAAAAAGCTGTGAGAACTATGATGCTGTGTTCCAAATTTAAGTTATTTACTGAACTTGTGTGAGCCTATGGCTTTGCACTTTGTTACATATATATATTTTGCCTTCTATTTTAGTTACTTTATTGAGTTTACAACCCCCTGGCGCTGATTTGTATTGTTTTTGTACTGTTTTTGTACTTATTTTGATTATTATTATTTCCCGATTGTTTGTAAATGTTGCAGTTTATAAATAAAGGTTTATAAAATTAGAAAGTGCTAAATTTAAACCCAAGATGCTAACTTCTGAATAAAATCACAATTTCTGACCTATTTATCCAATTGTTTTTCATTCGTCATGGGTTTGCGTTTTTAAAAATGTGTGATATGTCGTTGGAAATTTAGTACAAAAACGTAAATGTGTCAAAGTTGGTGGCCTAATGGTCGTCTTTTACATATAAACTTGATCAATTTAATACGTAATTATGATTGTGTTAAAAACTAGAACGCCCGTTACGGTGGTTTTTGTGTCGCAAAACTAACCGGAAACGGAAGTAAACCGGAAGTACTGTGACGTGTCCTCGCGTAAACAAAACAACGCGTCGAGTTGCAACATCTTTGTTGTTTTCGCTGCTGGTCTTCACTTTGATATCAACAAAGGCCATCTTTCGAATCCCGAATCTATTTTCAACTGCCACAGCAAACCAGTTCGACGTCAAAGGATTTGTACGACTGGCCCAGCCAGAAGCCAAGAAGCAAAGAAGCAGACATGGCCCAGCAGCGAGGAGTCAACAGTCTGCAGTTCAACCAGGACCACAGTAAGTTGCCAGACGCACATCGTCACGTCCATCCATCTTCTTCTGCTTATCCGAGGTCGGGTCGCGGGGGCAGCAGCCTAAGCAGGGAAGCCCAGACTTCCCTCTCCCCAGCCACTTCGTCCAGCTCTAAGCATGTTTGGTTGAAAGAATAAGGGAACGTGGTTCCGAAAGTTTTCCAGGTCAACGACTCCCAAAGCGATGAGAAGTAGCAGGGATCCTCCACTTGTGTATTTTGTATGAATTTATGATTTAATTTACATTAAACTAAACCTAAAAGCACCTTGTTATTGTGGAATACTAACTATATGTCTCCATAGCGGTATTGGGCCGCTAATTGCTAGCTGGCAACTAGTGTGCTAATCACTAGCTGACAACTAATGTGCTATTCGCTAGCTGGAAACTGGCGGGTTAATCGCTAGCTAACAACTAAGGCGCTATTCGCTAGCTGGCAACTGGCAGGTGAATCGCTAGCTGACAACTAGGGCATTAATCGCTTACTAGCAACTAGGGTGTTAATTGCTAGCTGGCAACTAGCGCGCTAATTGCTGACTGGCAACTAACACGCTAATTGTTAGTTGACAATGAGCAATGCCACTCGCTAGCTGGCGACTCGTGCTTTAATTGTTAATTGACTACTAGCATGCCACTCGTTCGCTGACAACTAGGGCGCTAATCGCTAGCTCAAAACCGGCACGTCGATCGCTAGTTGACAACTAGGGCAACAACTGCTAGCTGGCAACTAGCGTGTTAATTGCTATCTGGCAATCGGCGTGTTCATTTAAGCTGGCAACTAATGCGCTAATTGCCAGCTGACAACTAGGGCGCCAATTGCGAGCAGACTATCACTGGCTGGTAACTGGCATGCTAATTGCTAGCTGGCAACTAGTGTGCTATTCGCTAGCTGACAACTAGGGCATTAATCGTTTGCTAGCAACTAGGGGTGTTAATTGCTAGCTGGCAACTAGCGCGCTAATTGCTGGCTGGCAACTAACACGCTAATTGTTAGTTGACAACGAGCAATGCCACTCGCTAGCTGGCGACTCGTGCTTTAATTGTTAATTGACAACTAGCATGCCACTCGCTCGCCGACAACTAGGGCGCTAATCGCTAGCTCAAAACCGGCGCGTCGATCGCTAGCTGACAACTAGGGCAACAACTGCTAGCTGGCAACCAGCGTGTTAATTGCTACCTGGCAATCAGCGTGTTCATTTAAGCTGGCAACTAATGCGCTATTTGCCAGCTGACAACTAGGGCGCCAATTGCGAGCAGACAATCGCTGGCTGGCAACTGGCGCGCTAATTGCTAGCACGGCAACTGACGCGGCAATCTCTGGCTGACAAACAGCGCGCCAATCGCTATCTGACAACTAAAGCACTCATCACTAGCTGACAACTGGCGCGTTAATCGATTGCTGACAACCAGCACACTGATCGCTAGCTGGCAACTAGAGTGCTAATCGATGGCTGAGAAGTAGGGCGCTGATTGACCACTGACCACTACTGTGCTTACGGCTGACAACGTGGGTTGATCGCTAGCTGACAACTAACATGCTAATCAGTAACTGAAAAGTAGCTCGCTGTTGGTTAGCAACTAGCGTGCTAATCTCTAACTGACAACTAACATGCAAATCGCTGACAACTAGCGCACTGATCACTAGCTGACAAGTAGGGCCCTGATTGGTAGCTGTTAACTAGTGTGCTAATCGCTAGCTTACAACTTACGTGCTAGTGGCTGACAACTAACACACTGATCACTAGCTGACAAGTAGGGCCCTGATTGGTAGCTGTTAACTAGTGTGCTAATCGCTAGCTCACAACTTACGTGCTAGTGGCTGACAACTAACACACTGATCACTAGCTGACAACTAATGTGCTCATGACTGACAACTAGCGCGTTAATCGCTAGCTGACAACTAACACGCTAATCAATAACTGAAAACTAGCTCACTATTCATTAGCAACTAGAGTGCTAATAGCTAACTGACAACTAACATGCAAATTGCTGACAACTAGCGCATTGATTGGTAGCTGACAACTAGTGCGCTAATTGGTAGCTGGCAAAAAGAGTGCTCATAGCTGACAACTGGAGCACTAATCGCTAGTTCTCATCATCATAATAATGTAAATATTCATGTTAAATATTCTTATTTAGTGTGTTGGCTCAGTGTTCCTGTGGACTTCTAAACTTTTACATTTGTGGACAAATTGCAGGTGTAAATATAAAAAAGTATTTTATTACCTCTGCAGACGTCCGTCCGAAACCTTCAAAATGTTTATTGAACAGTCGCCATCTTGGCTACGTAGAGGAAGGGGAGGGGCTAAGTGGGAATAATGGCGACTGAGGAGC
This sequence comes from Entelurus aequoreus, assembly GCF_033978785.1. Lineage (NCBI taxonomy): Eukaryota > Metazoa > Chordata > Actinopteri > Syngnathiformes > Syngnathidae > Entelurus > Entelurus aequoreus. The sequence continues at coordinate 10,002,663 of NC_084751.1, forward strand.
AACACTCGCAGTGGGAAAAGAAGAAATATTGTGATCATCACTTACACTAGAATTGACTCCCTCCACTACACAAAGTCACACACTCAAGAACTGAGTACACTGAGTACACTGAGTACACTAAGTACACTGAGTACACTAAGTACACTGAGTACTTCATCAGTATTCCTTCTTGCCAGGTTGCTTCTGCTGCTCCATGGAGTCAGGAGTGAGGATCTACAACGTGGAGCCTCTGATGGAGAAAGGTCACCTTGGTGAGCGTCTTGCCTCGCTGGCGTCCCAACGGGCGCCACCTCTAACGCCGCCTTGTGTCTCGGCCCGTGCAGATCACGAGCAAGTGGGAAGCGTGGCGCTGTGCTCCATGCTGCACCGATCCAACCTGCTGGCCGTGGTCGGGGGCGGAGTCAATCCCAAATTCTCCGAGATATCAGGCGAGTGACGCAAAGCGGCTTTGATCCGAGCAGGTTTTGACGGCGGGTGTGTTTTCAGTCTTGATCTGGGACGACGCCCGCGAGTGCCGAGACGCCAAAGACAAGCTGGTGCTGGAGTTCACCTTCACCAAGCCCGTCTTGGCGGTCCGCATGAGACACGACAAGTGAGTCAGCCGCCGCTCGCTCGCTCGCCACAAACGCATCACGCCCACCGACTCTCTTCCCAGGATCGTCATCGTGTTGAAGAACCGCATCTACGTCTACACCTTTCCCGACAAGCCCGTCAAGCTGTTTGAGTTTGACACCCGAGACAATCCCAAAGGTCCTGCAGAACTCCCGTCAGCCATCTTGGACTGGCTGTCGGCCATTTTGTAACCGCCAGTGCTGTCCCTACAGGTCTGTGTGACTTGTGTCCGAGTCTGGACAAGCAGCTGCTCGTCTTTCCAGGTCACAAATGTGGGAGCCTGCAGCTGGTGGTGAGTTCTACTCCGCTTCTTTGTCCGTCCTCTCCACATAACACGTGGACCATATAAAACTTATATTGTAATATATATTGCAGCTTCTTGCAATAACCATAAACATCACAATATACTATACCAGGGGTCGGCAACCTTTACCACTCAAAGAGCCATTTTGGCAAGTTTCACAAATTAAAGAAAGTAATGGGAGCCACAAAAAAAATTTTTTCATTTAAAATGAAAAACACCGCATACAAAGCTTAAACGCTTTGTGCTATGTTAACTAGGGGTCTCCGACACACGCACCGGCACGCACTTTAATGTGGAAATTTGATGTTAGTGCAGCCCGCGAGTTTTGAATGAATGTCACTTGATAGCGTCATACTTGCCAACCCTCTCATTTTTCCCGGGAGACTCCCAAATATCAGAGCGTGATGACACTGCATTTGGCGCCCTCTACAGTCTGCCCTAACAGTGTACCTGCTCGACCACACGTAGAATGCAATTTCAGCTTGCTCACGTAAGTGACAGCAAGGCGTACTAACTCAGCAGCCACACATCTTACACTGACGGTACCAATACACAGAATCCCATGCAGCCCTAACTCTTCCGCTCAACCAACGCACGGAGAGGGGGGGGGGGTTGATGTGTGGGGGGATTTGGTGGTAGCGGGGGTGTATAATGTAGACCGGAAGAGTTAGGGCTGCATGGGATTCTGGGTAATGGTTGTGTTGTGTTTATGTTGTGTTACGGTGGGATGTTCTCCAAAAATGTGTTTTTCATTCTTTTTTGGTGTGGGTTCACAGTGTGGCGCATATTTGTAACGTAACAATGTTAAAGTTGTTTGATACGGCTACCGTCAGTGTAAGCTGTGTGGCTGATGACTAAGTATGCTTTGCTGTCTCCTGTGTGTGCAAGTAATAACAACATGCAACATGTGGCTGGACTTGCACGCTGTATGTAAATGCTATAGAGGACAATTACTGCAGTGCAATTAGGGCACACCCTTTATTTAGTAATTACAGTGTAAACAGGATTATTTTTTCCCTGGGAGTAATCTATGAGGGACACTGAGATCCATAAATCTCCTGGGAAAATCGGGGGGGTCGGCATATATGTAGCTGAGCCGCATCAGAGTGGTCAAGGAGCCGCATGCGGCTCCGGAGCCGCGGGTTGCCGACCCCTGTACTATACGGTGGGTAAATAAACGAGTTACTAAGGCCACTAATTTGACTGCTGTCGCATCATTTCTGGTGGTATTATTTGGTCAAAACTATTAATAACCCAGAGTTTCCCCTTAAAGGCCTACTGAAATGAATTTTTTTCATTTAAACGGGGATAGCAGATCTATTCTATGTGTCATACTTGATCATTTCGCGATATTGCCATATTTTTGCTGAAAGGATTTAGTATAGAAAAACGACGATAAAGATCGCCACTTTTGGTGTCTGACAAAAAAAAGCCTTGCCCCTACCGGAAGGAGCGTGACGTAGTCAGCTGAACATTTCCACAAAGTTCCCTATTGTTTACAGTGATGGCGGCCAGAAGTGAGAGCGATTCGGACCGAGAAAGCGACGATTTCCCCATTAATTTGAGCGAGGATGAAAGATTCGTGGATGAGGAACGTTAGAGTGCAGTTCAAGACATATCTTTTTCCGCTCTGACCGTAACTTAGGTACAAGCTGGCTCATTGGATACCACAATCTCTCCTTTTTCTATTGTGGATCACGGATTTGTATTTTAAACCACCTCGGATACTATATCCTCTTGAAAATGAGAGTCGAGAACGCGAAATGGACATTTAAAGTGACTTTTATCTCCAAGACAATACATCGGCGAAGCTCTTTAGCTACTGAGCTAACGTGATAGCATCTGGCTCAAATGCAGATAGAAACAAAATAAATAAATCCCTGACTGGAAGGATGGATAGAAAATCAACAATACTATTAAACCGTGGACATGTAACTACACGGTTAATGCTTTCCAGGCTGGCGAAGCTTAACAATGCTGTGCTAACGACGCCAATGAAGCTAACTTAGCAACCGGACCTCACAGAGCTATGCTAAAAACATTAGCTCTCCACCTACGCCAGCCAGCCTTCATCTGCTCATCAACACCCGTGCTCACCTGCGTTCCAGCGATCGACGGTGCGACGAAGGACTTCACCCGATCACAGATGCGGTTGGCGGCCCGGAGACGTAGGAAGTCAAGGTGAGGTCACCGGCTAGCGCGTCTGCTCTCCAACAAAGTCCTCCGGTTGTGTTGCTGTAGTCCGCTGCTAATACACCGATCCCACCTACAACAATCTTCTTTGCAGCCTTCATTGTTCATTAAACAAATTGCAAAAGATGTCCAGAATACTGTGGAATTATGAAATGAAAACAGAGCTTTTTGTATAGGATTCTACGGGGTACCAATACTTCCGTTTAACTGACTACGTCACGCGCATACGTCATCATACCGAGACGTTTCAGCCGGATATTTCCCGGGAAATTTAAAATTGCACTTTATAAGTTAACCCGGCCGTATTGGCATGTGTTGCAATGTTAAGATTTCATCATTGATATATAAACTATCAGACTGCATGGTCGCTAGTAGTGGCTTTCAGTAGGTCTTTAATGTATTTGATTGTGGTGGTGCACCAAGGCGACATATTAGCCACCACCCCTTAAAAATGAGGCTTTTTTACGTCGAAACAAAATAATATAATGTATTGTACAAAACCCAAAAGCAGTGAAGTTGGCACATTGTGTAAATGGTAAATAAAAACAGAATACAATGATTTGCTAATCCTTTTCAACTTATATTCAGTTGAATAGACTGCAAAGACAACATACTTAATGTTCCAACTGAGGAACTTTGTTATTTTTGCAAATATTAGCTCATCTGGGGAATTTACTGCTAATGGTGAAAGCACCATTAATGCTGAACGATACATACAGGTTTTAGAGCAACATATGTTGCCATCCAAGCAACATGATCATGGACACCCCTGCTTATTTCAGCAAGACGATGCCAAGCCACGTGTTACATCAACGTGGCTTCATAGTAAAAGTTAAAGTACCAATGATTGTCACACACACACTAGGTGTGGTGAAATTTGTCCTCTGCATTTTGACCCATCCCCTTGTTCACCTCCTGGGAGGGGAGGGGAGCAGTGAGCAGCAGTAGTGGCCGCGCCCGGGAATCATTTTTGGTGATTTAACCCCCAATTCCAACCCTTGATGCTGAGTGCCAAGCAGGGAGGTAATTGCTCCCATTGTTATAGTCTTTGGTATGACTCGGCCGATCTCAGGGCGGACACTCTAACCAATAGGCCACTGAGTCGGTAAAAGAGTGCGGGTACTAGACTGGCCTGCCTGTAGTCCAGACCTGTCTCCCATTTAAATGTGTGGTGCATTATGAAGCCTAAAATAGCACAACGGAGACCCCCGGACTAACTTAAGCTGTACATCAAGCAAGAATGGGAAAGAATTCCACTTCAAAAATGTGTCTCCTCAGTTCCCAAACCTCTACTGAGTGTTGTTAAAAGGAAAGGCCATGTAACACAGTGGTAAAAATGCCCCTCTGACAACTTTTTTTGCAATGTGTTGCTGCCATTAAAACTAAGTTAATGGTTATTTGCAAAAATTAACATTCTCAGAGTGAACAAGTACGGTCTTTGATAATCCAGTGGTTAAAAACTACAGTTTTCCATTAAACGCCACAAAAGCCCTTATATTTATATATATTATATCAAAAATTGGCCAGGGGTCATGCTATATATATATATATATATATATATATATATATATATATATATATATATATATATATATATATATATATATATATATATATATATATATATATACTACCGTTCAAAAGTTTGGGGTCACATTGAAATGTCCTTATTTTTGAAGGAAAAGCACTGTACTTTTCAATGAAGATAACTTTAAACTAGTCTTAACTTTAAAGAAATACACTCTATACATTGCTAATGTGGTAAATGACTATTCTAGCTGCAAATGTCTGGTTTTTGGTGCAATATCTACATAGGTGTATAGAGGCCCATTTCCAGCAACTATCACTCCAGTGTTCTAATGGTACAATGTGTTTGCTCATTGGCTCAGAAGGCTAATTGATGATTAGAAAACCCTTGTGCAATCATGTTCACACATCTGAAAACAGTTTAGCTCGTTACAGAAGCTACAAAACTGACCTTGTGCAGATTGAGTTTCTGGAGCATCACATTTGTGGGGTCAATTAAACGCTCAAAATGGCCAGAAAAAGAGAACTTTCATCTGAAACTCGACAGTCTATTCTTGTTCTTAGAAATGAAGGCTATTCCACTAAATTGTTTGGGTGACCCCAAACTTTTGAACGGTAGTGTGTATATATATATATATATATATATATATATATATATATATATATATATATATATATATATATATACATATATATATAATCTGTCTCTATGCAGATTAGACAAACTGCCTTCTCCTTACACTGAACCAAAATAAAGTCATATGTCCACTGATGTTTAAAAACTCAACACTCTGAATCCATTTTACGTTTCCTCAACAATTTTGAATATTTTTTCCCTTGTGCACTAAGTGACTGAAAGAGCACGCACTTCCTGCACGTGCGTCCGATACTGCGGCGCGAGCGTGATTACGTCACGTTATCGATGGGAAAATGCATTTTTAGACAATATGATTTACCTGAGTTGGCTGGGAGACCCCGAGAGTAACAAGCAGTAGAAAATGGATTAATGGATGGGCGAGAAAGGACACATTAAAAAAATAATAATAATAAAAAAATTGTTTTGGGACCAGTGATCTATGTCACGCAGCTCTAATGTGGACCTCCCTCATCCTCCAGGATTTGTCCAACACCAAGCCTGGAACCTCGTCCGCCCCGTTCACAATCAACGCCCACCAGAGCGAGATCGCCTGCGTGGCGCTCAACCAGCCCGGCAGCGTGGCCGCCTCCGCCTCCCGCAAAGGAACGCTGATCCGTCTCTTCGACACCACCACCAGGGACAAGCTGGTGGAGCTGCGCAGAGGGACCGACCCCGCCACGCTCTACTGGTAAGGCCCAGGAGGCGGAGTCACCGTGCGGGCCGACGTTAACGTCCACTTCCTATTTGCAGCATCAACTTCAGTCACGACTCCTCCTTCCTGTGTGCGTCCAGCGACAAAGGGACCGTCCACATCTTCGCTCTCAAAGACACCAAACTGAACCGCCGTTCTGCGTAAGACCCCCCTTTGACCCCGCCTCCTCGCCCACACCTGACTGTGTGTGTGTGTGTTACTTTGACCCCGCCTCCTCGCCCACACCTGACTGTGTGTGTGTGTGTGTTACTTTGACCCCGCCTCCTCGCCCACACCTGACTGTGTGTGTGTGTTACTTTGACCCCGCCTCCTCGCCCACACCTGACTGTGTGTGTGTGTGTGTGTTACTTTGACCCCGCCTCCTCGCCCACACCTGACTGTGTGTGTGTGTGTTACTTTGACCCCGCATCCTCGCCCACACCTGACTGTGTGTGTGTGTGTTACTTTGACCCCGCCTCCTCGCCCACACCTGACTGTGTGTGTGTGTTACTTTGACCCCGCCTCCTAGCCCACACCTGACTGTGTGTGTGTGTGTTACTTTGACCCCGCCTCCTCGCCCACACCTGACTGTGTGTGTGTGTGTGTGTTACTTTGACCCCGCCTCCTCGCCCACACCTGACTGTATGTGTGTGTTACTTTGACCCCGCCTCCTCGCCCACACCTGACTGTATGTGTGTGTTACTTTGACCCCGCCTCCTCGCCCACACCTGACTGTATGTGTGTGTGTTACTTTGACCCCGCCTCCTCGCCCACACCTGACTGTATGTGTGTGTGTTACTTTGACCCCGCCTCCTCGCCCACACCTGACTGTGTGTGTGTGTGTTACTTTGACCCCGCCTCCTCGCCCACACCTGACTGTGTGTGTGTGTTGCTTTGACCCCGCCTCCTCGCCCACACCTGACTGTGTGTGTGTGTTACTTTGACCCCGCCTCCTCGCCCACACCTGACTGTGTGTGTGTGTGTTGCTTTGACCCCGCCTCCTCGCCCACACCTGACTGTGTGTGTGTGTGTTACTTTGACCCCGCCTCCTCGCCCACACCTGACTGTGTGTGTGTGTGTTACTTTGACCCCGCCTCCTCACCCACACTTGACTGTATGTGTGTGTGTTACTTTGACCCCGCCTCCTCGCCCACACCTGACTGTATGTGTGTGTGTTACTTTGACCCCGCCTCCTCGCCCACACCTGACTGTATGTGTGTGTGTTACTTTGACCCCGCCTCCTCGCCCACACCTGACTGTGTGTGTGTGTTACTTTGACCCCGCCTCCTCGCCCACACCTGACTGTATGTGTGTGTGTTACTTTGACCCCGCCTCCTCGCCCACACCTGACTGTATGTGTGTGTGTTACTTTGACCCCGCCTCCTCGCCCACACCTGACTGTGTGTGTGTGTGTTACTTTGACCCCGCCTCCTCGCCCACACCTGACTGTGTGTGTGTGTGTTACTTTGACCCCGCCTCCTCGCCCACACCTGACTGTGTGTGTGTGTGTTGCTTTGACCCCGCCTCCTCGCCCACACCTGACTGTGTGTGTGTGTGTTGCTTTGACCCCGCCTCCTCGCCCACACCTGACTGTGTGTGTGTGTGTTGCTTTGACCCCGCCTCCTCGCCCACACCTGACTGTGTGTGTGTGTGTTGCTTTGACCCCGCCTCCTCGCCCACACCTGACTGTGTGTGTGTGTGTTGCTTTGACCCCGCCTCCTCGCCCACACCTGACTGTGTGTGTGTGTGTTACTTTGACCCCGCCTCCTCGCCCACACCTGACTGTATGTGTGTGTTACTTTGACCCCGCCTCCTCGCCCACACCTGACTGTATGTGTGTGTTACTTTGACCCCGCCTCCTCGCCCACACCTGACTGTATGTGTGTGTGTTACTTTGACCCCGCCTCCTCGCCCACACCTGACTGTATGTGTGTGTGTTACTTTGACCCCGCCTCCTCGCCCACACCTGACTGTGTGTGTGTGTGTTACTTTGACCCCGCCTCCTCGCCCACACCTGACTGTGTGTGTGTGTTGCTTTGACCCCGCCTCCTCGCCCACACCTGACTGTGTGTGTGTGTTACTTTGACCCCGCCTCCTCGCCCACACCTGACTGTGTGTGTGTGTGTTGCTTTGACCCCGCCTCCTCGCCCACACCTGACTGTGTGTGTGTGTGTTACTTTGACCCCGCCTCCTCGCCCACACCTGACTGTGTGTGTGTGTGTTACTTTGACCCCGCCTCCTCGCCCACACCTGACTGTATGTGTGTGTTACTTTGACCCCGCCTCCTCACCCACACTTGACTGTATGTGTGTGTGTTACTTTGACCCCGCCTCCTCGCCCACACCTGACTGTATGTGTGTGTGTTACTTTGACCCCGCCTCCTCGCCCACACCTGACTGTATGTGTGTGTGTTACTTTGACCCCGCCTCCTCGCCCACACCTGACTGTGTGTGTGTGTTACTTTGACCCCGCCTCCTCGCCCACACCTGACTGTATGTGTGTGTGTTACTTTGACCCCGCCTCCTCGCCCACACCTGACTGTATGTGTGTGTGTTACTTTGACCCCGCCTCCTCGCCCACACCTGACTGTGTGTGTGTGTGTTACTTTGACCCCGCCTCCTCGCCCACACCTGACTGTGTGTGTGTGTGTTACTTTGACCCCGCCTCCTCGCCCACACCTGACTGTGTGTGTGTGTGTTGCTTTGACCCCGCCTCCTCGCCCACACCTGACTGTGTGTGTGTGTGTTGCTTTGACCCCGCCTCCTCGCCCACACCTGACTGTGTGTGTGTGTGTTGCTTTGACCCCGCCTCCTCGCCCACACCTGACTGTGTGTGTGTGTGTTGCTTTGACCCCGCCTCCTCGCCCACACCTGACTGTGTGTGTGTTGCTTTGACCCCGCCTCCTCGCCCACACCTGACTGTGTGTGCGCGTGTTGCTTTGACCCCGCCTCCTCGCCCACACCTGACTGTGTGTGTGTGTTGCTTTGACCCCGCCTCCTCGCCCACACCTGACTGTGTGTGTGTGTTGCTTTGACCCCGCCTCCTCGCCCACACCTGACTGTGTGTCTGTGTTACTTTAACCCCGCCTCCTCGCCCACACCTGACTGTGTGTGTGTGTGTTGCTTTGACCCCGCCTCCTCGCCCACACCTGACTGTGTGTGTGTGTTGCTTTGACCCCGCCTCCTCGCCCACACCTGACTGTGTGTGTGTGTTACTTTAACCCCGCCTCCTCGCCCACACCTGACTGTGTGTGTGTGTGTTGCTTTGACCCCGCCTCCTCGCCCACACCTGACTGTGTGTGTGTGTTGCTTTGACCCCGCCTCCTCGCCCACACCTGACTGTGTGTGTGTGTTACTTTGACCCCGCCTCCTCACCCACACCTGACTGTGTGTGTGTGTTGCTTTGACCCCGCCTCCTCGCCCACACCTGACTGTGTGTGTGTGTGTTGCTTTGACCCCGCCTCCTCACCCACACCTGACTGTGTGTGTGTGTTGCTTTGACCCCGCCTCCTCGCCCACACCTGACTGTGTGTGTGTGTGTTGCTTTGACCCCGCCTCCTCGCCCACACCTGACTGTGTGTGTGTGTTACTTTGACCCCGCCTCCTCGCCCACACCTGACTGTGTGTGTGTGTGTTGCTTTGACCCCGCCTCCTCGCCCACACCTGACTGTGTGTGTGTGTGTTACTTTGACCCCGCCTCCTCGCCCACACCTGACTGTGTGTGTGTGTGTTACTTTGACCCCGCCTCCTCGCCCACACCTGACTGTATGTGTGTGTTACTTTGACCCCGCCTCCTCACCCACACTTGACTGTATGTGTGTGTGTTACTTTGACCCCGCCTCCTCGCCCACACCTGACTGTATGTGTGTGTGTTACTTTGACCCCGCCTCCTCGCCCACACCTGACTGTATGTGTGTGTGTTACTTTGACCCCGCCTCCTCGCCCACACCTGACTGTGTGTGTGTGTTACTTTGACCCCGCCTCCTCGCCCACACCTGACTGTATGTGTGTGTGTTACTTTGACCCCGCCTCCTCGCCCACACCTGACTGTATGTGTGTGTGTTACTTTGACCCCGCCTCCTCGCCCACACCTGACTGTGTGTGTGTGTGTTACTTTGACCCCGCCTCCTCGCCCACACCTGACTGTGTGTGTGTGTGTTACTTTGACCCCGCCTCCTCGCCCACACCTGACTGTGTGTGTGTGTGTTGCTTTGACCCCGCCTCCTCGCCCACACCTGACTGTGTGTGTGTGTGTTGCTTTGACCCCGCCTCCTCGCCCACACCTGACTGTGTGTGTGTTGCTTTGACCCCGCCTCCTCGCCCACACCTGACTGTGTGTGCGCGTGTTGCTTTGACCCCGCCTCCTCGCCCACACCTGACTGTGTGTGTGTGTTGCTTTGACCCCGCCTCCTCGCCCACACCTGACTGTGTGTGTGTGTTGCTTTGACCCCGCCTCCTCGCCCACACCTGACTGTGTGTCTGTGTTACTTTAACCCCGCCTCCTCCCCCACACCTGACTGTGTGTGTGTGTGTTGCTTTGACCCCGCCTCCTCGCCCACACCTGACTGTGTGTGTGTGTTGCTTTGACCCCGCCTCCTCGCCCACACCTGACTGTGTGTGTGTGTTACTTTAACCCCGCCTCCTCGCCCACACCTGACTGTGTGTGTGTGTGTTGCTTTGACCCCGCCTCCTCGCCCACACCTGACTGTGTGTGTGTGTTGCTTTGACCCCGCCTCCTCGCCCACACCTGACTGTGTGTGTGTGTGTTACTTTGACCCCGCCTCCTCACCCACACCTGACTGTGTGTGTGTGTGTTACTTTGACCCCGCCTCCTCGCCCACACCTGACTGTGTGTGTGTTACTTTGACCCCGCCTCCTCGCCCACACCTGACTTTGTGTGTGTGTGTTGCTTTGACCCCGCCTCCTCGCCCACACCTGACTGTGTGTGTGTGTTGCTCTGACCCCGCCTCCTCGCCCACACCTGACTGTGTGTGTGTGTTGCTCTGACCCCGCCTCCTCGCCCACACCTGACTGTGTGTGTGTGTTGCTTTGACCCCGCCTCCTCGCCCACACCTGACTGTGTGTGTGTGTTGCTTTGACCCCGCCTCCTCGCCCACACCTGACTGTGTGTGTGTGTGTTACTTTGACCCCGCCTCCTCGCCCACACCTGACTGTGTGTGTGTTACTTTGACCCCGCCTCCTCGCCCACACCTGACTTTGTGTGTGTGTGTTGCTTTGACCCCGCCTCCTCGCCCACACCTGACTGTGTGTGTGTGTGTATTACTTTGACCCCGCCTCCTCGCCCACACCTGACTGTGTGTGTGTGTTGCTTTGACCCCGCCTCCTCGCCCACACCTGACTGTGTGTGTGTGTTACTTTAACCCCGCCTCCTCGCCCACACCTGACTGTGTGTGTGTGTGTTGCTTTGACCCCGCCTCCTCGCCCACACCTGACTGTGTGTGTGTGTTGCTTTGACCCCGCCTCCTCGCCCACACCTGACTGTGTGTGTGTGTGTGTTACTTTGACCCCGCCTCCTCACCCACACCTGACTGTGTGTGTGTGTGTTACTTTGACCCCGCCTCCTCGCCCACACCTGACTGTGTGTGTGTTACTTTGACCCCGCCTCCTCGCCCACACCTGACTTTGTGTGTGTGTGTTGCTTTGACCCCGCCTCCTCGCCCACACCTGACTGTGTGTGTGTGTTGCTCTGACCCCGCCTCCTCGCCCACACCTGACTGTGTGTGTGTGTTGCTCTGACCCCGCCTCCTCGCCCACACCTGACTGTGTGTGTGTGTTGCTTTGACCCCGCCTCCTCGCCCACACCTGACTGTGTGTGTGTGTTGCTTTGACCCCGCCTCCTCGCCCACACCTGACTGTGTGTGTGTGTGTTACTTTGACCCCGCCTCCTCGCCCACACCTGACTGTGTGTGTGTTACTTTGACCCCGCCTCCTCGCCCACACCTGACTTTGTGTGTGTGTGTTGCTTTGACCCCGCCTCCTCGCCCACACCTGACTGTGTGTGTGTGTTGCTTTGACCCCGCTTCCTCGCCCACACCTGACTGTGTGTGTGTGTATTACTTTGACCCCGCCTCCTCGCCCACACCTGACTGTGTGTGTGTGTGTTGCTTTGACCCCGCCTCCTCGCCCACACCTGACTGTGTGTGTGTGTTGCTCTGACCCCGCCTCCTCGCCCACACCTGACTGTGTGTGTGTGTTGCTTTGACCCCGCCTCCTCTCCCACACCTGACTGTGTGTGTGTGTGTTACTTTGACCCCGCCTCCTCGCCCACACCTGACTGTGTGTGTGTGTTGCTTTGACCCCGCCTCCTCGCCCACACCTGACTGTGTGTGTTACTGCAGGTTGGCGCGCGTGGGGAAAGTGGGCCCTGTGATTGGTCAGTACGTGGACAGTCAGTGGTCTTTGGCCAGCTTCACCGTGCCCGCCGAGTGCGCCTGCATCTGCGCCTTCGGGAAGAACACGTCCAAGAACGTCAACTCTGTCATCGGTGAGGACGCGTCTTGTTTTGTGGGTTTGCGCCCGACATGAAACGTGTGTCGTGTCGCCCGGCAGCCATTTGTGTGGACGGAACCTTCCACAAGTACGTCTTCACGCCTGACGGGAACTGCAACAGGGAAGCCTTCGACGTCTATTTGGACATTTGCGACGACGACGACTTCTGAGGCCGACGGGGAACGTCGGAGACAGTAAAGGTCGTCGGTCGTCATGGTAACAGGCGGACTGAGAAGTAAACACTCGATGTGCCGACTGAGTGAATTTTGACGGCGCCACGAGTCGCTCCACTGTTTCAAGTTAGCTCCTCCCCTTCCGCTATGACCACTGAGGGTGGTAAGTGTCCCTATTTTGAGTGTCATCAGTACAACATCCTGGTACTGACAGTGTACTGCATTTTAAGGAAGTACCGTATTTTCCGGACCATAGGGCGCACCGGATTACGAATGGTCTATTTTCGATATGTTTTCATATATAAGGCGCACCGGATTATAGAGCGCAATAAAGGATTCATATTATGTGTCATGATAGATTTTTGAGGGTCGTGTGTAATGTTCTATATTTTCAAAGGAACATATAACATGTTGGTGTTGTTTACTTGGGTCATATTGCAGTCTACACGTATCTCTTGTGTGTGACTGCCATCGTATTGCAGTCTACACGTATCTCTTGTGTGTGACAGCCATCATATTGCAGTCTACACGTATCTCTTATGAGTGACTGCCATCATATTGCAGTCTACACGTATCTCTTGTGTGTGACAGCCATCATATTGCAGTCTACACATATCTGTTGTGTGTGACAGCCATCATATTGCAGTCTACACATATCTGTTGTGTGTGACAGCCATCATATTGCAGTCTACACGTATCTCTTATGAGTGACTGCCATCATATTGCAGTCTACACGTATCTCTTATGAGTGACTGCCATCATATTGCAGTCTACACGTATCTCTTGTGTGTGACTGCCATCATATTGCAGTCTACACATATCTGTTGTGTGTGACAGCCATCATATTGCAGTCTACACGTATCTCTTATGAGTGACTGCCATCATATTGCAGTCTACACGTATCTCTTATGTGTGACTGCCATCATATTGCAGGCTACATGTATCTCTTATGTTAACTGCCATCATATTGCAGTCTACACTATCTCGTATGTGTGACTGCCATCTACCGGTCACACTTATCATTACACCAAATAAAATAGCTTCAAGGTCGGTAAGCAAAACTAGAATTATTCCGTACATTAGGCGCACCGGGTTATAAGGCGTACTAACTATCTCGTATGTGTGACTGCCATCTACTGGTCACACTTATCATTTAACCAAATAAAATACCTTCAAGGTCAGTAAGCAAAACCAGAATTATTCCGTACATTAGGCGCACCGGGTTATAGGGCGCACTACACTATCTCGTATGTGTGACTGCCATCTACTGGTCACACTTGTCATTTCACCAAATAAAATAGTCTCGAGGTCGGTAAGCAAAACCAGAATTATTCCGTACATTAGGCGCACCGGGTTATAAGGCGCACTACACTATCTCGTATGTGTGACTGCCATCTACTGGTCACACTTGTCATTTCACCAAATAAAATAGTTTCGAGGTCGGTAAGCAAAACCAGAATTATTCCGTACATTAGGCGCACCGGGTTATAAGGCGCACTACGCTATCTCGTACGTGTGACTGCCATCTACTGGTCACACTTGTCATTTCACCAAATAAAATAGTTTCGAGGTCGGTAAGCAAAACCAGAATTATTCCGTACATTAGGCGCACCGGGTTATAAGGCGCACTACGCTATCTCGTACGTGTGACTGCCATCTACTGGTCACACTTATCATTACACCAAATAAAATAGCTTCGAGGTCGGTAAGCAAAACCAGAATTATTCCGTATGGGGGGCGGCATGGCGTAGTGGGTTGAGCGGCCTTTCCAGAAACCTGAGGGTTGCAGGTTCGCTCCCCGCCTCTTACCATCCAAAAAATCGCTGCCGTTGTGTCCTTGGGCAGGACACTTCACCCTTGCCCCCGGTGCCGCTCACACCGGAGAATGAATGATGAATGAATGAGTTGTAAAAATGAATGATGGGTTCTCACTTCTCTGTGAAGCGCTTTGAGTGTCTAGAAAAGCGCTATATAAATCTAATCCATTATATTATTATTATATTAGGCGCACCGGGTTATAAGGCGCACTGTAGAGTTTTGAGGGGAAAGAAGGATTTTAAGTGCACCTTATAGTCCGGAAAATACGGTACACAAGTGCACCAATCGAGACGCAGCCTCCGTTGTCGTCATGTTGGTCCACAAATCACAATGCAAACGTAATTAGATCGTACAACAACAAACTTTATGTAGCTATGATAAAGATGACTCATCAAGTATCAACTTTTGATCATGCATTAAAAATGAAATTGTCATTGAGCCAGTCTATACATTGTTGTTGTCTCTCGCCCCCTGCTGGTGTGTTACTGTCACCACGTTCACATGAACCGCGATGACGTCGTCGTAAACAAAGAAGTTCATTGGTCAATGTTTTTAGGTCAGAGTAGGAAGGACGAATTAAAGGGAGGCGCATGGAGGTTCATTTGTGTCTCGATTACAAAAGTTTTTTTGGGCATGGAACTTTTTTGCGTTTGAATTTTGTAAACTGAATTTTTTACATCAAACTAAGCTGGCAATTTCATTGAATGAAAAGTGTGTGAACCTCTAAAGGCTTAGTGGCCACATGTGTGGACAGCACCTTTTAGCTCTTATTTCCAAAATTGTGTACACTACTGAATTGGGGTCTTATGGCCGCTTATACTGCCATCCGGTGGTGTCAGAAGAGTATAACATACAATGGAATTTGGGGGAAAAAAGTGTAAAAATAAGAATTAGCATGTCACTAAACATGAAGTAAACGTTTGTGTACTTATGGACTAAGTACATCATATCAAAAGATGATTCTTAGTTTGTATTCTAATTAGGGTCCAATAAGCCCAAATAGCAAAGAGAAAAGAAAAAAAGCATGTAAATTAGGGATGTCCGATAATGGCTTTTTGCCGATATCCGATATGCCGATATTGTCCAACTCTTTAATTACCGATACCGATATCAACCGATACCGATATCAACCGATATATACAGTCGTGGAATTAACACATTATTATGCCTAATTTGGACAACCAGGTATGGTGAAGATAAGGTACTTTTTAAAAATATGAATCAAATAAAATAAGATAAATAAATTAAAAACATTTTCTTGAATAAAAAAGAAAGTAAAACAATATAAAAACACTTACATAGAAACTAGTAATTAATGAAAATTTGTAAAATTAACTGCTAAAGGTTAGTATTATTAGTAGACCAGCAGCACGCACAAGCACGCACAATCATGTGTGCTTACGGACTGTATCCCTTGCAGACTGTATTGATATATATTGATATATAATGTAGGAAGCAGAATATTAATAACAGAAAGAAACAACCCTTTTGTGTGAATGAGTGTAAATGGGGGAGGGAGGTTTTTTGGGTTGGTGCACTAATTGTGAGTGTATCTTGTGTTTTTTATGTGGATTTAATTAAAAAAAATAATTAAAAAAACAACGATACTGATAATAAAAAAAACGATACCGATAATTTCCGATATGACATTTTAACGCATTTATCGGCCGATAATATCAGCAGACCGATATTATCGGACATCTCTAATGTAAACAAACATCTTGGGCCTTCAGGGAAAAAAAGCTGCATTTTAAAATGAATTGCAAAAATATTTGTTGCTTCAAAACTCACTTTAGGACAATTAAGAATGAAGCAATCAATCCCAGCCAATCAGGTGAGTTTTGAACCAACATATATTTTTGCTCGGAATTTTAAAACACATTTTTCTCACAATTTTCTATTCAATGATTTACAGCTTGAATTCAGTTCGCAAAATGTAAACAAAAAACACAAATTATTTCAGTGTCAGAACAAAGCTTTAGTAGTAATGACACAAAGTAACCTCCACAGAGGCGGGACAAAACGACACACAACCTTCCTTTGGCTCAAGTGTCCATGGGAAACATCTGCATGGTCTCCGTCACCAGGGTCAGGTTGTCCAGGAAGGAGTTGACGGATACACGGAGGATCCGAGCTTCGTCGGCGCTCCACCTCCTGAAACAAGACGAGATGCAGGTCAAGGCCAGCAGTTTGATTGGCTGATGGAGATGACGGAGGTGAAGATTCCTCACACGGACAACGTCCTTCCAGACACCGACAGATGCTTGCTGATGCCTCCTTTTCTCGGCTCGCGGTCTGGATTTAGAGAGCGCAGAGCGATGGTGGCGTGGCGTGAGGACGGGAAGGGAACTTCTAGAAAACTGAGGGCAGGTGAAGGAAACTTGTAGCTGCTGAAGATATTTGTCATCATGCAGGGTTGACGTAATATGGTGGCTTTTTAAACAATCTGAACAAGTCTAATTTGTAGTAACTTAGTAAATAACTTTAGCAGGAGTCAGTGTGGCAAAAGTGGTCAGTGTTTAACCACTTGGACGCCCCCTGGTGGTGGTCAGTGAAGTGCTTCACCACATTGGCCACTAAAAACGGTTTATCGCATTTTACATACACGTCGTTATTCCAATATTGTCATTTCAGGATTTGATATTGGTCTAACATGTTCTATATTATTGTATTAGTCCAAATGCGTTCTGGAATAACTTCTGCACATCCAAAACTTAAGCGGTTATCTTTCTTTGCGATGGAGTCACTTTAGCAGCTATGAAACTAACGTGCCTGCTCAAAGTACGACACAAACTAACCTTTAAAAGAAAACAAATCTACCTACGATGATTGAGGTTCAAGATTGAAGTGAAAGGATACAGTTCCAGATTTTCTGTTTTGTGCTGGTTTTCGTGCCCCGCCATGTTTTGTGTTTGGGATTCTTCTTCTGGGGAAAATGATGGACGTCAGTGCGCGCTGCTGCCCCCTGTGGTACATGACAGTATTGCTGCCCCCAGCGGTACATGACAGTATTGATGCCCCCCGTGGTACAAGACAGTAACTGCATGTTAACTTTTTCACCTGGAATTCTAGTACCGTGGCCGCCGTTCAAAATACACTAACGGTAATTATTTTTTTAATTATCACGTGATAAGAACATCGAAATTATAAAATACAAAGTCATAATTATGATATAAAAAGCCATGTTTATGAGAAAAAAAGTTCAAATTGTGAGATAAGAAATGTGAAATTATGAGATAAAAAGTCATAATTAGGAGCTACAACGTCATATTTATGAGATTTTTTTTAAAAAAATCGAAATTATGAGATAAGACAGTTATAAATATTAGATAAAAAGAAGTTGCAATTAGGAGATACAACGTCAACATTATGAGAAACTGCATTACTGCACTCTGTCATAATTTAGACTTTTTATTCCATAATTTAGATTTTTTTTAATCTCATAATTGCATCTCATAATTGTGATTTTTTTTAAAAATCATATCTATGACTTTTTATCTCATAATCCGACTTTTTATATCGTAATTGTGACTTTTTTTTATCTCATAATTTCGATTTTTAATCTCATAATAATGACTTTTTATCTTAAAATTTCGATTTTTCATCTATTAATTTTGTGTTTTTAATTTCATAATTACGACTTTTTATCTGATAACTGAGATTTTTTCTCATAATTTCGACATTTTTTAGTTTCATAATTACATTTTGTGACTGTTTATCTCATAATTCGACTTTTTATAGCATGATTTTTTTAATCTCATAATTATGCCTTTTTTTATCTTATACGTACATCTCATAATTATGACTTTTTATTTCATAATGCAACTTTTTATAGCGTAATTATGGCTTTTTATCTTATAATTTCGATTTTTTAATCCAACAGTTTTGACTTTTTTCCTCATAATTATGACTTTTTAATTTCATAATTTCTACTTTTTATCTAATAATTACGACTTTTTATTTATTTTTAAATCTCATAATTACATTTCATAATTGTGACTGTTTATCTCATAATTCGACTTTTTATAGTTTATTTTTGACTTTTTGTCTGATAATTTTGACTTTTTATCGAATAATTTAGATTTTTTTTAAATCTCATAATTATGACTTCCCCCCCCCCCCCCACATATTTCGACTTTTTATTGGCATAATTAGGACTTTTTATCTCATAATTTCGACTTTCTTATCTCCTAATTTAGATTTTTTTGTTTCATAATTTAGATTTTCTTGTTTCATAATTTCGACTTTCCTCATAATTTCGACTTTGTATCTTATAAACATGACTATCATCTCATAATTAGGACTTTTCAGCTCATAATTTCTACTTTCTTATCTCATAATTATGACTTTCATGTCACCATTAGGTTATTTTTTAACTAATGGTGAAAGTAGACTTCCACAACCTGCAGACAACAAAACATGTGTGAGTTTTTATGTATAAAATTATTATTTTGACTTGAGCGTGTGTCTTTTATTGTGAAGGGGCGCTGTCAAGATCAGCTGTGCGCGTGCACGTGTGACTCAGCTCCTTTCACAAGCTCCAGAACCAAACAGCAGACCCTCTGGAGTCAGCGAGGGGATTTCAGCGTTTGAGTGACAGCAGGTAAAGAATAACCATCTGTCATAAAATGATCTTTAGTGAAGCTGCGCTGAAATATTGATGAGGTTTTTTGAATCAGAACAAGTCTCAGTCCATTCAGTTTTTGCTTGTCCAACATGGCGTCCCTGAACGTGCGCGTGCAGTGCACATGCTCATGGCGGCGCCAAAGAGCGGCGGCCTGCTGCGTGACCTCCAGGTGGCGCTGCAGGTCAAGATCGAGGAGTTGTGCCAGAGAGACGCGCTCATCGACGAGCTAGAACTGGAGCTGGACGCCAAGGACGACCTGGTCCGACATCTGCAGGCCGAGCTGGACCGCCAGCGCAGCGCCACCCAGCGCGCCCCCGCTCCCGGGGAGGCGCCAATCACAGGTGAGCTGCCTGGGGGGGGCGGAGCCATGAAGGGTTGTTGTTGGTTGGGTTGGAGAAGAGGTTGATGTGGTCCTGCTACGTCCAGCAGGTGGCGCTCCACAGCCCGCAGGGCCGGACGAACCTCAGCGCACCAAGAGGCAAGCCATCTCGGCAGAACCCAGCGCTTTGGACCCGTCCCAGCTCAGTGACGTCACGCTCACCAGCTACTGCAAAAGCAAAACGTGAGCAAAGACCCACAACACCCGTCTACACCAGAACCAAACCAATCCTGAAACTGGTGCGCGTGTTCAGGTCCAGTGAGCTGATCCAGAAGGCTCTGATGGACAACGACTTCATGAAACACCTGGAACACGGACAGGTGAGACCCGCCTGTAGGTCCACCTCACTCCCACTTGGTGCTGACATGTTGGATCCGGGTCCAGATTCTGACCATCCTGGACTGCATGCGGCCCACCAGCCTGGCCAAAGGATGCTGTGTGATCCAGGAGGGCGACGACGGGTCCATGGTCTACGTTCTAGAGGGTCAGACTCTGGTCTATGTTCCAGTCGCCGCAAAGAGTCACAACTCAGGAGCCAAATACCACTTGTGTCTCAGATGGAATACTTGAATAAGTACACTTCGATAAGTAGACTACACTGTGCACTTAGATCCTCAGTATGTACTCAAAATATTTAGTGTAAATGTGCCAGTGTAACGCACTTATGCACTCAAACGACTTAGTGTAAGTACACAAGTGTAACACACTTATGCACTCAGACGACTTAGTGTAAGTACACAAGTGTAACACACTTATGTACTCAAAAGACTTAGTGTAAGTATACCAGTGTAACACACTTATGCACTCAACAGACTTAGTATAAGTACACAAGTGTAACACACTTAAGTACTCAAAAGACTTAGTGTAAGTATACCAGTGTAACACACTTATCCACTCAACAGACTTAGTGTAAGTACACAAGTGTAACACACTTATGTACTCAAAAGACTTAGTGTAAGTACACAAGTGTAACCTACTTATGCACTCAAACGACTAAGTGTAAGTATGCCAGTGTAACACACTTATGCACTCAACAGACTTAGTGTAAGTGCACAAGTGTAACCTACTTATGCACTCAAAAGACTTAGTTTAAGTATGCCAGTGTAACACACTAATGTACTCAAAAGACTTAGTGTAAGTACACAAGTGTAACCTACTTATGCACTCAAAAGACTTAGTATAAGTACACAAGTGTAACGCACTTATGCATTTAAAAGACTTAGTATAAGTACACAAGTGTAACGCACTTATGCACTCAAAAGACTTAGTGTAAGTACACATGTGTAACACACTTATGCACTCAAAAGACGTAGTGTAAGTACACAAGTGTAACCTACTTATGTACACAAAGGACTTAGTGTAGTTATGCTAGTGTAACACACTTATGCACTCAAAAGACTTAGTA
Organism: Entelurus aequoreus; assembly: GCF_033978785.1. Taxonomy (NCBI): domain Eukaryota; kingdom Metazoa; phylum Chordata; class Actinopteri; order Syngnathiformes; family Syngnathidae; genus Entelurus; species Entelurus aequoreus. Next base: position 10,023,538 of record NC_084751.1, read on the forward strand.
TAAGTACACAAGTGTAACGCACTTATGCATTTAAAAGACTTAGTAGAAGTACACAAGTGTAACGCACTTATGCACTCAAAAGACTTAGTGTAAGTACACAAGTGTAACCTACTTATGTACTCAAAAGACTTAGTATAAGTACACAAGTGTAACACACTTATGCACTCAAAATACTAAGTGTAAGTATGCCAGTATGAAACACTTATGCACTCAAAATACTTAGTGTAAGTACATAGGTGCAACCTTCTTGCACACTCAATAGACTAAGTGTAAGTACACATGCGTAACACACTTATGCACTCAAAAGACGCAGTGCAAGTACACAAGTGTAACCTACTTATGTACTCAAAGGACTTAGTGTAGTTATGCTAGTGTAACACACTTATGCACTCAAAAGACTTAGTATAAGTACACAAGTGTAACGCACTTATGCACTGGAAAACTTAGTGTAAGTACAAAGGTGTGTTGTACAGGAAGTGTTAGCAGTGTGCTAGTTAGTGTACTTCATAAGGTAAAGAAATGATGGAGTGTGTTGACAGAGGGCATGGTGGAGGTCACTAAGGAAGGTAAAAAACTTTGCACCATCGGACCCGGCAAGGTCTTTGGAGAACTCGCCATCTTGTACAACTGCACACGGACGGCCACAGTAACAGGTAGTCACCTGCACACACACACACACACACTCACACACACACACACTTTCACATTAGTACAATACCTGTGTGTGTGTGTGTGTGTGTGTGTGTGTGTGTGTGTGTGTGTGTGTGTGTGTGTGTGTGTGTGTGTGTGTGTGTGTGTGTGTGTGTGTGTGTGTGTGTGTGTGTGTGTGTGTGTGCAGCACTGACCGATGTGAAGATGTGGGCCATCGACCGTCAAGGGTTCCAGACCATCATGATGAGGACAGGTCTCATCAAACACTCTCAGTACACTGACTTCCTGCGCAGGTGATCTTGACGCTTCGCTGATGACATGACAACACACATCACATGACATCTTATGACGTCACATGACAACACACATCACATGATATCACATGACATCTAATGACATCTTATGACGTCACATGACAACACACATCACATGATATCACATGACATCTAATGACATCTTATGACGTCACATGACAACACACATCACATCACATGACATCTTATGACGTCACATGACAACACACATCACATGATATCACATGACATCTAATGACATCTTATGACGTCACATGACAACACACATCACATGACATCACATGACATCTTATGACGTCACATGACATCACAGCCCTTTGAGACACTCGTGATTTAGGGCTATACAAGTAAACTATGATTGACTGATTGATTGATTGACATGACGTCACATGACATCACATGATATCCAATGACATAACATGACATCTTATGACGTCACATGATATCCAATGACGTCACATGGCACCCAATGACATCACACAGCATCACATGATGTCACATTACATCCAATGACATCACATGACATCCAATGACATCTTATGACGTCACATGATACCCAATGACATAACATGACATCAAATGGCATCTTATGACATCACATGACATACAATGACAATCTTATGACGTCACATGTCATCTTATGACGTCACTTGATACTTAATGACATAACATGACATCCAATGACATCTTATGATGTCACATGACATCCAATGACATCACATGATACCCAATGACAATCTTATGACGTCACATGTCATCTTATGACGCCACATGTCATCTTATGACATCACATGATACCCAATGACATCACATGACCTCCAATGACGTCACATGACATCACACGAAATCACATGTCATCTTATGACATCACATGATACCCAATGACATAACATGACATCCAGTGACATCACATGATAGCCAATGACATCTTATGACGTCACATGACATCTCATGACGTCGCATGCTATCCAATGACATCATTTTACATGACATGACATCTTATGACATCACCTAATGCCATTGCTCCTTTGCTGCTAGCGTTCCATCTTTCCAGAGTCTCACAGAGGACGTTCTCAGCAAGCTGGCTGATGTTCTGGAGGAGGTGAGTGTCAACCTGCCTCACACATTGTCACATGGTCATGTTACACCGTGTGTGTGTGTGTGTGTATCAGACCCACTACAGCGATGGCGACTACATCATCCGCCAAGGTGCCACAGGAGACACCTTCTTCATCATCAGTGAGGGTCAGGTGAGGTGTGCCTCCTCCTCCTTCCTGCTCCTGGCTCCACGTGGGCGTGATGGCGTGTCCTTCCTCCCGCTGAAAGGTCAACGTATCGCAGCAAAGTGCCTCCAGTGGCGAGCAGGCGCCGGTGAAGACGTTGTCCAAAGGGGACTGGTTCGGCGAGCAGGCGCTGAAAGGGTGACGCACACACACTGACATGGCGCACACACATGGACATGGTGCACACACACGGACATGGCGCACACACACACCGACATGGCGCACACACACACACGGACATGGCGCACACACATGGACATGGTGCACACACACGGACATGGCGCACACACACACACTGACATGGCGCACACACACACAGACATGGCACACACACACACGGACATGGCACACACACGGATGAGGTGGGACTGTGTTTATTTGTTGCAGCGAGGACGTCCGCACCGCCAGCGTGACTGCCATCGGCTCCGTCACGTGTCTGGTGGTGGACAGAGAGTGAGTGGCGTGGTGTTGATGTTCCTCTGAGGCGCGGGTGTGACGGCGCTGTGTGCCGCAGGTCCTTCAAGCAGCTGATTGGCGGCCTGGAGGAGGTCAACAACAAGCAGAGCGAAGACGACGAGGTCAAGGCCAAGTGAGTGGCGGCCATTGTTGATGCACCTTCTTCAGAAACATTCAGAGTGTGTTCGCGCAGGCGCCAGGCGGAGGACGACTTCTTCTCCAACGTGACGCTGGGGGACTTCAGCGTGGTCTGCACCCTCGGCATGGGGGGCTTCAGCCGCGTGGAGCTGGTGGGCGAGCGCACGCCATGACGAGCAGGGGCCGCTCTGACGCCTGCTTGTGCGTTCAGGTGCAGCTGAAGAGCCAGGCCGGCCGCTCCTTCGCCCTCAAGGTTCTAAAGAAGCGTCACATCCTGGACACCAGCCAGCAGGGCCACATCCTGTCGGAGCGCCGCATCATGATGGAGGTCCACAGCCCCTTCATCATCAGGTCACATGATCACACGTAGCAGGACGCCATCCACCCAGAAGGTTATGAGAGGGTTACTTGTGTGACGCAGGTTGTACCGGACCTTCCGGGACCCCAAGTACTTGTACATGCTGCTGGAGGCGTGTCTCGGAGGCGAACTCTGGACGGTGCTACGAGACAGGTGAGCGGCGCAGAGTGTGTCCAGAGCGCCGTTGTAGGACCTTGTTTTGGAATTGTTCCTATTTAATAAAAAAATGTCCAGCGGAATCTAAAGTCTCAAATAACATCAGGTTACAGAGAAGGCACATTTGATCATCGCATAAGGCGCAGCAATACAACATAAGGTGCAGTAATACAACATAAGGCGCAGCAATACAACATAAGGTGCAGCAATACAACATAAGGTGCAGCAATACAACATAAGGCGCAGTAATACAACATAAGGTGCAGTAATACAACATAAGGCGCAGCAATACAACATAAGGTGCAGTAATACAACATAAGGCGCAGTAATACAACATAAGGTGCAGCAATACAAATTAAGGCGCAGCAATACAACATAAGGTGCAGCAATACAACATAAGGCGCAGCAATACAACATAAGGCGCAGCAATACAACATAAGGTGCAGTAATACAACATAAGGTGCAGTAATACAACATAAGGTGCAGCAATACAACATAAGGTGCAGCAATACAACATAAGGCGCAGCAATACAACATAAGGTGCAGCAATACAACATAAGGTGCAGCAATACAACATAACGCGCAGTAATACAACATAAGGTGCAGCAATACAACATACGGTGCAGCAATACAACATACGGTGCAGTAATACAACGTAAGGTGCAGCAATACAACATAACGTGCAGCAATACAACATAACGTGCAGCAATACAACATAAGGTGCAGCAATACAACATAAGGTGTAGCAATACAACATAAGGTGCAGCAATACAACATAAGGTGCAGCAATACAACATAAGGTGCAGCAATACAACATAAGGTGCAGTAATACAACATAAGGTGCAGCAATACAACATAAGGTGCAGCAATACAACATAAGGTACAGTAATACAACATAAGGTGCAGCAATACAACATAAGGCGCAGCAATACAACATAAGGCGTAGCAATACAACATAAGGCGCAGTAATACAACATAAGGCGCAGTAATACAACATAAGGCACAGCAATACAACGTAAGGCACAGCAATACAACATAAGGCGCAGCAATACAACATAAGGCGCAGCAATACAACATAAGGCGCAGTAATACAACATAAGGTGCAGCAATACAACATAAGGCGCAGTAATACAACATAAGGCGCAGCAATACAACATAAGGCGCAGCAATACAACATAAGGCGCAGTAATACAACATAAGGCGCAGCAATACAACATAAGGTGCAACAATACAACATAAGGTGCAGTAATACAACATAAGGTGCAGCAATACAACATAAGGCGCAGCAATACAACATAAGGTGCAGTAATACAACATAAGGTGCAGCAATACAACATAAGGCGCAGTTATACAACATAAGGCGCAGTAATACAACATAAAGCGCAGTAATACAACATAAGGCGCAGCAATACAACATAAGGTGCAGTAATACAACATAAGGTGCAGTAATACAACATAAGGTGCAGCAATACAACATAAGGTGCAGCAATACAACATAAGGCGCAGTAATACAACATAAGGCGCAGTAATACAACATAAGGCGCAGCAATACAACATAAGGTGCAGCAATACAACATAAGGTGCAGTAATACAACATAAGGTGCAGCAATACAACATAAGGCGCAGCAATACAACATAAGGTGCAGTAATACAACATAAGGTGCAGCAATACAACATAAGGTGCAGCAATACAACATAAGGCGCAGCAATACAACATAAGGTGCAGTAATACAACATAAGGTGCAGCAATACAACATAAGGTGCAGCAATACAGCATAAGGTGCAGTAGTACAACATAAGGCGCAGCAATACAACATAAGGTGCAGTAATACAACATAAGGCGCAGCAATACAACATAAGGCGCAGTAATACAACATAAGGCGCAGCAATACAACATAAGGTGCAACAATACAACATAAGGTGCAGTAATACAACATAAGGTGCAGCAATACAACATAAGGCGCAGCAATACAACATAAGGTGCAGTAATACAACATAAGGTGCAGCAATACAACATAAGGCGCAGTTATACAACATAAGGTGCAGTAATACAACATAAGGCGCAGCAATACAACATAAGGTGCAGTAATACAACATAAGGTGCAGTAATACAACATAAGGTGCAGCAATACAACATAAGGTGCAGTAATACAACATAAAGCGCAGCAATACTACATAAGGTGCAGTAATACAACATAAGGCGCAGCAATACTACATAAGGTGCAGTAATACTACATAAGGTGCAGTAATACAACATAAGGCGCAGCAATACTACATAAGGTGCAGTAATACAACATAAGGCGCAGCAATACAACATAAGGCGCATAAGAAGCACTTAGACTCAAATTGCTGTTCGACAAGAAATGACTAAAATGTTGCCATGGCAACCTGCATGCGCCCGCAGGGGATCGTTTGACGACGGGGCCACCAGGTTCTACACGGCGTGCGTCATCGAGGCCCTGGCAGAGCTGCACACCAGAGGGATCATCTACCGAGACCTGAAGCCTGAGAACATCATCCTGGACCACAGAGGCTACGCCAAGCTGGTGAGGCTCCGCCCACCGTGGGGATAATGCCCGGGAAGTGACGGCGTGTCTGTGCGGCGCAGGTGGACTTTGGCTTCGCCAAGAAGGTGGGTCTGGGCAAGAAGACGTGGACCTTCTGCGGGACCCCCGAGTACGTGGCCCCCGAGATCATCCTGAACAAAGGTCACGACAGCTCGGCCGACTGCTGGTCGCTGGGAATTCTCATCTTCGAGCTGCTCAGCGGCAGGTGTGTCGCCGCCACGCCGCTTTCTGCCCGCCACACGCCAATCCTGGTTCTTTTCCTCTGCCTCCAGCCCGCCGTTTTCTGGTTCCGACCCGATGAATACGTACAACATCATCCTGCGGGGCATCGACATGGTGGAGTTCCCCAAGAAGATCACCAAGAGCGCCGCCAACCTCATCAAACGACTCTGCAGGTCCTGCACAAAGATGGCTGCCGTCATGACTGCTACTGTTCATGGCGGCAACTTCCTGTTTAGCAATAATCACAACCAATACTATCCATTTGCTGGAAGAACACTGTAACAGTAATACAACACTACGTAATACAGTACAGTACTAGTACCTGTATTATGTAGTAACATTAGTACTAGTACCTGTATTATGTAATAACATTAGTACTAGTACCTGTATTATATAATAACATTAGTACTAGTACCTGTATTATGTAATAACATTGACTGACAGGGTCATAACACAGTACAGTACTAGTACCTGTATTATATGATAACATTGACCAATGAAGTCATAACACAGTACAGTCCTAGTACCACCAATGGGGTCATAGTACAGTACAGTACTAGTACCTGTATTATATAATAACATTGACTGACAGGGTCATAATACAGTACAGTACTAGTACCTGTATTATATAACAACATTGACCAAGAGGGTCATAATAATACAGTACAGTCCTAGTACCTGTATTATCTAATAACATTGACCAATGGGGTCATAACACAGTACAGTACTAGTACCTGTACTATGTAATAACATTGACCAATGGGGACATATTACAGTACAGTACTAGTACCACCAATGGGGTCATAACACAGTACAGTACTAGTACCTGTATTATATAATAACATTGACCAATGGGGACATATTACAGTACAGTACTAGTACCACCAATGGGGTCATAACACAGTACAGTACTAGTACCTGTATTATATAATAACATTGGCCAACGGTGTCATAGTACAGTACAGTACTAGTACCTGTGTTGTATAATTACATTGACCGACGGGGCCATAACACAGTACAGTACTAGAACCTGTATTATATAATAACATTGACCAAAAGGGTCATAATAATACAGTACAGTACTAGTACCTGTATTATTTAATAACATTGACCAATGGGGTCATAATACAGTACAGTACTAGTACCTGTATTTTGTAATAACATTGACCAACAGGGTCATAATACAGTTCAGTAATAGTACCACCAATGGGGTCATAATACAGTACAGTACTAGTACCTGTATTATATAATAACATTGACCGACGGGGTCATAATACAGTACAGTACTAGTACCACCAATGGGGTCATAATACAGTACAGTATTAGTACCACCAATGGGGTCATAATACAGTACAGTACTAGTACCACCAATGGGGTCATAACACAGTACAGTACTAGTACCTGTATTATATAATAACATTGACCGACGGGGTCATAATACAGTACAGTACTAGTACCACCAATGGGGTCATAATACAGTACAGTATTAGTACCACCAATGGGGTCATAATACAGTACAGTACTAGTACCACCAATGGGGTCATAATACAGTACAGTATTAGTACCACCAATGGGGTCATAATACAGTACAGTACTAGTACCACCAATGGGGTCATAACACAGTACAGTACTAGTACCTGTATTATATAATAACATTGACCGACGGGGTCATAATACAGTACAGTACTAGTACCTGTATTATACAATAACATTGACCAATGGGGTCATAAGCCCTCCCCCTTCCATGTGACATCATCATGCAGTGTGTGTGTGTGTGTGTGTTAGGGACAACCCGTCTGAGCGTCTGGGCAACCAGAAGAACGGCGTGAAGGACATCCAGAAGCACAAGTGAGTCACATGACACTCCGACCCAGTGAGAGTAGTCACGGTTGTCATGGCGACACCTCCGTCCTCCATTCAGGTGGTTCGAGGGCTTCAACTGGGACGGCCTCCGCCAAGGCACCATGGACTCGCCGTTCACGCCCAGGGTGAGCGAGGTCAGCTGGCGTCAATGACTGCCGCCATGTTGACGTGTCCCCCCCCCCCCCCCCCCCCCCCCCACCAGGTGGACGGCCCACTGGACCACAGCAACTTTGATGACTTCCCCGTGGACACGGAGGAGCCTCCTGACGAGGAGTCTGGTTGGGACCTGGAGTTCTAAATACATCTTCCACCATCAGTGCTTTTATTGTGAAGGGTCCTGGTCATTAAAAGTTGCTTTTTTCCAAAGTACATTAGTGACATGATACGCTGGTCGTGTGTGTGTGTGTGTGTGTGTGTGTGTGTGTGTGTGTAGAAGTTAATGAGTGTAAGAGATGGTTATCTACATGGTTGACCTGAGGTCACTACTTCCTGTTGTACACGCTGATAAGACACTTTTTCCACGCAGACCCTCGCCACCATCACTGGTCACATGACCTCTCTGATACTTCAAAAGATCAAAGGTGATGCGAACGCAACTACTTTCAACACACTTTATTATATACACTGATTTACACTATATTATATACACTGATTTACACTATACACACTGTATTATATACACTGATTTACACTATACACACTATATTATATACACTGATTTACACTATATAATATACACTGACTTACACTATACACACTATATTATATACACTGATTTACACTGTATTATATACACTGATTTACACTATACACACTATATTATATACACTGATTTACACTATATAATATACACTGATTTACACTATACACACTATATTATATACACTGATTTACACTATATTATATACACTGATTTACACTATACACACTGTATTATATACACTGATTTACACTATACACACTATATTATATACACTGATTTACACTATATAATATACACTGACTTACACTATACACACTATATTATATACACTGATTTACACTGTATTATATACACTGATTTACACTATACACACTATATTATATACACTGATTTACAATATACACACTATATTATATACACTGATTTACACTATATTATATACACTGATTTACACTATACACACTATATTATATACACTGATTTACACTATACACACTATATTATATACACTGACTTACACTATACACACTATATTATATACACTGATTTACACTATACACACTATATAATATACACTGACTTACACTATATTATATACACTGACTTACACTATACACACTATATTATATACACTGACTTACACTATATTATATACACTGACTTACACTATACACACTATATTATATACACTGACTTACACTATACACACTATATAATATACACTGACTTACACTATACACACTATATTATATACACTGATTTACACTATACACACTATATAATATACACTGACTTACACTATATTATATACACTGACTTACACTATACACACTATATTATATACACTGACTTACACTATACACACTATATAATATACACTGACTTACACTATACACACTATATTATATACACTGATTTACACTATACACACTATATAATAAACACTGACTTACACTATACACACTATATTATATACACTGACTTACACTATACACACTATATTATATACACTGATTTACACTATACACACTATATAATATACACTGACTTACACTATATTATATACACTGACTTACACTATACACACTATATTATATACACTGATTTACACTATACACACTATATAATAAACACTGATTTACACTATACACACTATATTATATACACTGATTTACACTATATTATATACACTGATTTACACTATACACACTATATTATATACACTGATTTACATTATATTATATACACTGACTTACACTATACACACTATATAATATACTCTGACTTACACTATACACACTATATTATATACACTGATTTACACTATACACACTATATAATATACACTGACTTACACTATACACACTATATTATATACACTGATTTACACTATACACACTATATAATATACACTGACTTACACTATACACACTATATTATATACACTGATTTACACTATACACACTATATAATAAACACTGATTTACACTATACACACTATTTTATATACACTGATTTACACTATATTATATACACTGATTTACACTATACACACTATATTACATACACTGATTTACACTATATTATATACACTGATTTACACTATACACACTATATTATATACACTGATTTACACTATATTATATACACTGATTACACTATACACACTATATTATATACACTGATTTACACTATACACACTATATTATATACACTGATTTACACTATATTATATACACTGATTTACACTATACACACTATATTATATACACTGATTTACACTATATTATATACACTGACTTACACTATACACACTATATTATATACACTGATTTACACTATACACACTATATAATGAACACTGATTTACACTATACACACTATATTATATACACTGATTTACACTATATTATATACACTGATTTACACTATACACACTATATTATATACACTGATTTACACTATACACACTATATTATATACACTGATTACACTATACACACTATATTATATACTCTGATTTACACTATACACACTATATTATATACACTGATTCACACTATACACACTATATTATATACACTGATTCACACTATACACACTATATTATATACACTGATTCACACTATACACACTATATTATATACACTGATTCACACTATACACACTATATAACATACACTGACTTACACTATACACCAGACCTGGGCAATCTGCGGCCTGCGGCCCTTTGTGCGTGCCTGTCCGGCCCGCGTGAGGCCAAAAATAAATTACAAAATAAATGTAAAAAAACATCTATGTCGAGTGTGCAATACATCGGTGCTTCTTTTGTTTTGAAAAGTGTTATTTATGGACGTATGTCCGTGTGTAACCTGTGAGTGAAGGTGCACAGCGACAAGTGATGCCCGGCTACCCCCGAGATGTCAGCTCACGCTAAAAAAGGAAAAGTTGATGAGGAATGGCGTGTTTTCAACAAGACATGGACGGCTAAGTATTTCTTTACAGAAATGAAAGGTAAAGCCGTGTGCTTAATTTGTGGTACGCAGGTTGCTGTGTTTAAAGAATATCATTTGAATCGCCACTACACGACGAAGCACGAGGAAAAATACCGGAATCTGTCTGATGAAGAGCGCGCAAGGGAGGCTGATGCGTTGATGGTAAAACCGCAAACCCAACAAGGACTTTTTGCCAAATTTCACCCCCCCAGAGATGCAGCCATCAGGACAAGTTTCCTCATTTCTCACAAAATCATCAGAAAAAGTAAGGCGTTTTCTGACGGAGAGTTTATTAAGGAGTGCTTATTGGACTCTGTTGCGCTGATATGCCCGGGAGAAGAGGGGCGCATTTGAGAACGTGTCACTCTCCCGACGCACTGTAACGAGGCGGGTTGAAACCATCGCTGGAAACCGACTTTGACTTTTTTCCGCTGGCTTTGGATGAGAGCTGCGATGTACGTGACACCGCCCAGCTGCTCATCTTCTTACGTGGGATAACTGCAGACTTTCAAATCACGGAGGAGCTGGCAGCCATGCAGTCAATTAAAGGGACAACCCCAGGTAATGACTTGTTCACATAGGTAAATGCGTGTTTGGACATGTTAGGACTGAAATGGGACAAGCTGCCAGGTGTGACAACAGATGGTTGCCCAAATCTGACGGGGAAAAATGTTGGACTTTTAAAGAGGATGCAGGATAAAGTGACAGAAATTAACCATGTGTGCAGAAATTGACATTTTTGCATTGTATTATACATCAGGAAGTGTTGTGTAAGACAGTGTTAAAATAAAACCATCAAAAGCAATCTGCTTTTGTATAAAGTAGGGATGTCCGATAATATTATCGGCCGATAAATGCGTTAAAATGTAATATCGGAAATTATCGGTATCGTTTTTTTTATTATCTGTATCGTTTTGTTTTGTTTTTTGCTTTTTTTTATTAAATCAACATAAAAAACACAAGATACACTTACAGTTAGTGCACCAACCCAAAAAACCTCCCTCCCCCCATTTCTTTCTGTTATCAATATTCTGGTTCCTACATTATATATCAATATATATCAATACAGTCTGCAAGGGATACAGTCCGTAAGCACACATGATTGTGCGTGCTGCTGGTCCACTAATAGTACTAACCTTTAACAGTTAATGTTACATAGAAACTAGTAATTAATGAAAATGAGTAACTGTTTTTATATTGTTTTACTTTCTTTTTTATTCAAGAAAATGTTTTTAATTTAGTTATCTTATTTTATTTTATTTTTTCAAAAGTACCTTATCTTCACCATACATGGTTGTCCAAATTAGGCATAATAATGTGTTAATTCCACGACTGCATATATCGGTTGATATCGGTATCGGTTGATATCGGTATCGGTAATTAAAGAGTTGGACAATATCGGAATATCGGCAAAAAGCCATTATCGGACATCCCTAGTATAAAGTGAAGTTAGGTTAAATGAAATTATTATTATTATTATTAATTATCTTATGGTATATCAAAAATAATGTCGATGTGGCCCTCCAGCAGTGCTCGGGTTGCTCATGCGGGCCCCGGTAAAAATTAATTGCCCACCCCTGTCATGGCGTGATGTGACAGGTGGTGACAGTACACCTACTTTGAGACAAGAGCTATAGTGATGCATGCTTGGTTATGCTTTAAAGTCATATCCAACACTTGCGACAACGCCTTTTTATCGTCTACTGAGTTTAGTTTTTTAATGATGTCTGCTGGTGGTGTGCCTCTGGAGTTTTTCAACGCAAAAAATGTGCCTTGGCTCAAAAAAGGTTGAAAAACACTGTATTCGTTTACTAGTGTAAATGTTATAGTTTATAATTGAGGTCTGTGTTGGTGTTGAGTGAGCATGTGGTTCTGCTCTAGTACACGCACACACACACACACACACACACACACACACACACACACACACACACACACACACACACACACACACGGACGTGAGCAGAATCCCAACGACGTGGAAGTTCCCAATCTCCCCTCACGAACATTCTTCCGTCCCGTAACGTCAGCAATTACCCGCCAGCGCTGCGCTGTGATTGGTGGAGGGCCAGCGGACCCCCCCTATAAAGACTGGGCGTACATCAAGACCACCTCATCGCAACCATCCTCCTCATGAAGATGTCAGCCTCCTACGCCGCGCCGCTGCTGGTCCTGGTGCTCGCCTCGGCCTCCTGCTTCGACCTCTTACCCGAGGCGGCCGCCCCCCGCAGGGCCCGCTTCTCCTCCAACAGCCCGGGTGAGAACACTTAATATTACTTCATCTCCTTTCTATTTTTCATTGAATCCGACGCGAAGGTCCAAGGAGGTTTTTGGTGCGTTTGAAGTTAAACTAAAAAAATTGCGTATTGTGTTTTTTTGCGGCGCTGACGCAGCCGACGTGGCGCGATGCCTGAACGGCGCCGTGGCGGTGGGCTGCGGCTTCTTCTCCTGTCTGGAAAACTCCACGTGCGACACGGACGGGATGCACGAGATCTGCGAGCTCTTCCTCCACACGGCGGCGACGTTCAACACGGAGGTGGGCGTGTCTTTGAGCGTACAGAATGTCCGCTAGCTGAACTTAATAGGGTCTTTTACATTTTTTTAAAGTTTTTGTGTGATTATAATTGTGATGAAAAATGAATCATTCAATGATCAGTATCAGCGTTGGTATGAACAATATTGCCTCAGTAACTACCTGGAATTGGATGGATACCCACAATTGTAACATTGCCCAAAAACTCACCACAGAAGAATAAGTGCTCATTATATTTTAGATAGAAACATAATACGACAGAAAGTAACCAGATATTAACAAGTAGATTACAGGGTTTCCACTAAATTGCCAAGATACCTGTGGTGGAGGGGGCGTGGTCAATATGACATCATCACAGTATTTGCTATGAAGCATGTTTTCTTTAAAAAGGCGAACATTTTTTACATTTAAAACACATCTGTTATTAATTAACCTCTTAAGGCCCAAGCTGTTTGTTCACATGCTTTTTTTTATTTCTCTTTGCTATTTGGGCTTATTGGACCCTAATTAGAATAAAAAGAATCATCTTTTGATATGATGTACTTAGTCCATAAGTACACAAACGTGTACTTCATGTTTAGTGACATACTAATTCTTATTTTTACACTTTTTTTTTCCAAATTCCATTGTATGTTATACTCTTCTGACACCACCAGATGGCAGTATAAGTGTCCACATAAGGGCCATAAGACCCCAATTCAGTAGTGTACACAATTTTGGAAATAAGAGCTAAAAGGTGCTGTCCACGCATGTGGCCACTTAAGCCTTTAGAGGTAGTATTAACATATATTTTTTTCTTTCATAATATTGTTTTGTACTTTTATTTATTTCATTCTAGAGATTTACTCAATCCTTTTAGTCATTCTTTCTTTATCAAAAAAACGACTGGCAACAAAACTAGCATTTATTTCTGGTGTTATCGTAGACTGTACTCGTCTTTACAGCCATGTGATTTGAACTTAATGAAAAAGACCGAAAATAAACCGGGGGTCTGGCCAGGGCAGTGCCCTGGTGGGGGGATTAGGGGGGCAACCCACCCCTGAGGCTCCTGGTTTTTCAGCAATTGAACATGCAAAAATTATGTTTTAGTGGTTAAAGAATTGAAAAAGGATCAACAGAGTTGACATAAATACATTCATCCAAATTAATCACTATGTGTGTTTCAGTCACTATGTTATTTAGTCACTACATTAATTATGTTCACATCCACAGGAACCACATGGGTTAGCCTACTCTATACAGTATTTAAAATCTTACTAGTGTTCACTTCACAGCCACAGATGGTCCATCTAGTTATTGACATTATTTACAAATTACTTTGGCATTTTTGCTTTGATGGCTCTGACATGAGCCTTGCTGGCAAATTTCTGAGCAGCTTGCATTTTCCTTTTTGTTTCTGCTTTAGTGGATTCTGCATTGGATTTTATAGACCCTGTCTGCCAATGCAAAAATCAAAAAGAGTACAAACAATGTTTATTCCATTAGCTAACTTCCTTTATCTGAATAGACATTTGTGATTTATAGCATGAAATAACAAATATCTTGCAGTCGTGTTGTTTATGTTTCAAAATGATTCAACTATTTAATGTCAAAATATAAAGAGTAGAAATAACGAACAAAATGTCAGCTATTAGCATTTAGACAGGCTATACTGTAGCAAACATGTCTGCCACAATCATGTGTTCTTAAATGTGTATTCCAGTAAACAACTAAAATGAAGGTCCGTGTACCTTCTGTTCATTCCATTTCCAATTCTGAAACCCTAAATTAGGGCTGTTTTTCGATTTTTATTAAATATGGCAGATTTTAAAACAAACAAATAAGTTATTAAATATTGCCATAAAATTAGATTTTGTGCTGTTTTACTTTTATGGCTATACTGTAGCAAACATGTCTGCCACAATCATGTGTTCTTAAATGTGTATTCCAGTAAACAACTCAAATGAAGGTCCGTGTACCTTCTGTTCATTCCATTTCCAATTCTGAAACGCAAAATTAGGGCTGTTTTTTCGATTTTTATTAAATATGGCAGATTTTAAAACAAACAAAAAAGTTATTAAATATTGCCATAAAATTAGATTTTGTGCTGTTTTCCTTTTATGGATTTGTATTTTTCTAGATAAACACAAAAATCTAATTTATGTTCATTCAAAATGCAAAAATGCATGTGTGATGACAAATTGAACAGGAAGCAGTATTTTAGCTTTAGTTTTTAGCATATTTACCTTTTGGTCATTCTACTTCAAATTCTCTAATGCCAATCAAAAAACAAATTTTGGGCCATTTTTTTAAATTTTAATTTCTGAAACAAAAGTTAGACAACTATTTAATGACACTTTTTAAAACGACAATAGGACTCCTGCTGAACAAAGATAAATGATAAATGATAAATGGGTTATACTTGTATAGCGCTTTTCTACCTTCAAGGTACTCAAAGCGCTTTGACAGTAATTCCACATTCACCCATTCACACACACATTCACACACTGATGGAGGGAGCTGCCATGCAAGGCGCTAACCAGCAGCCATCAGGAGCAAGGGTGAAGTGTCTTGCCCAAGGACACAACGGACGTGACTAGGATGGTAGAAGGACTTG
This sequence comes from Entelurus aequoreus, assembly GCF_033978785.1. Lineage (NCBI taxonomy): Eukaryota > Metazoa > Chordata > Actinopteri > Syngnathiformes > Syngnathidae > Entelurus > Entelurus aequoreus. Next base: position 10,039,873 of record NC_084751.1, read on the forward strand.
TTAACAATATTAACTGCATGTGTTAAACATGCTTGTATTATTATTAAACACCTTTAACTTGTTAACAATATTATCTGTATGTGTTAAACATGTTTGTATTATCATTAAACACCTTTAACTTATTAACTATATGTGTTAAACATGCTTGTAATATCATTAAACACCTTTAACTTATTAACAATATTAACTGTGTTAAACATGCTTGCATTATCTTTAAATACCTTTAACTTGTTAACAATATTAACTGTATGTGTTAAACATGCTTGTATTATCATTAAACACCTTTAACTGATTAACAATATTAAGTATATGTGTTAAACATGCTTGTAATATCATTAAACACCTTTAACTTATTAACAATATTAACTATGTGTTAAACATGCTTGCATTATCTTTAACTTGTTAATAAAAACATATCTTTCATAAATAAGTAAATCTAAATTATATATATGAATGAGGTAGATCCCCACGACTTGATCTATTGAAAAGTAGCTCGCCTGCAGAAAGAGTGTGGGCACCCCTGCTCTAGCGGGTGACTTTTCAAATGATGGTACATATTAGTAGTGCTGCTACTTTTTGTAGCAACGCTTTTTCCCCACACTTGACATATTACGGTTGTCTGTTCAACATATTCCCGCTTAAAGCCAAACCACCGGCAGACGATGGAGATGTTACTGTTATGCTAAAAACAAGCTAAACGCCAAGGAAAATGCTAAAATACTGCTTCCTGTTCAATTTGTCATCACACAGATAAACATGCATTTTGGATGAACATATAATGGATTTTTGTGTTTATCTAGAAAAATAAAAATCCAAAGAAAAACAGCACAAAATCCAATTTTATGGCAATATTTTAAAGAATATCAACCCTTTTTTGTTTGTTTAAAAATCTGCCATATTTAATTAAAATCGAAAAAGCGGTCCTATCTTTGTTTTTTGATTTGCGTTTCAGAATTGGAAATAGAATGAATGTACGCGGACCGATGAATGTGTTGGCCATGGTTTTATCCAGACGCATACATTCGTCCAAATGTGGCCAAGTAGACACATTGTGGGACTCCTATCGCTAAAAGAAACATCTAAGGAAGAGAATCCATCCGCCATCTTCCACTTGTTTATTAATATATAAATCACCCGCTTGAATATTCCCTCTTCTCCTCTCCGACTCTCTCGTCGTCATTTAGAATGTCTGTTGTGATTTCACTTCCGGCTTCCATGACCCGCCCTATCTTGCCTCTGATTGGCCTGTCCCTAATGTTTTGCCCTAATCTTAACCAATCGTGACTCATCATAGTAAACAAACAACCAATCATGGGTGTTCTTACACGTAAACCAACCAATCATCACTGATGTTTCCCGTATATGTTGTCCCCTGCCCGTGGAGTTGCTTCTCTACATAGCTTCCATTTTTAAGTTAATCATTTTTAATGAAAAACTGTAGTTTTCACCACTGGATTATCAAAAAGCGTACTCATTACGGAAAAAGCGTAGTTGTTGGCAGGTATGGCGAAGAGACGGATCACGACTTTACCACACATTGTAGGTCGGAAAAAACTACAAATATTTGTTTATATTTTCACAGAGATAAAAAAGAGGGATTAGATGTAAAAATGTGTATGTTTGCAGGGTAAAACCTTTGTCAAGAAGAGTCTGCAGTGCATCGCTCAGGGAATCGGCAACAAGGTTTTCCAAACCATCCGCCGATGCAACATCTTCCAGAGGATGATCGCTGAGGTCAGCGGGAGGGACACGTTTAGGCTCCGCCCTCAAACCCCGCCCCCCTGACTGACTTGTGTTTGCGTGCCTCAGGTGGAGGAGGAGTGCTTCAGCAGCCTGGACATCTGCACGGTCGCTCGCACCAACCCGGACGCCTTCGGGGAGGTGGTGCAGGTGCCCGCCCACTTCCCAAACAGGTAAGGACACGCCCCCCAGTCAATGAAGACTACTCTTATTGACCTCCGACCCCTGCTGCGTCCAGGTACTACAGCACGCTGCTGCAGACGCTGCAGGCGTGCGACGAGCAGACGGTGGCGGCGGTGCGAGGTGGCCTGCTGGACCGTTTGGGGCCCGACATGGAGACCTTCCTCCAGCTGGTCCAGAACAAAGAGTGCGCCGCCGGCCAGGCCGCCGCCACCTTCAGCAACCCGGCCAGCTGGAGGAACGTTCCCGTCTTCAACGTCCAGCCCGGCTTCCACGGTCGCGACCCCACCCACCTCTTTGCCAAGAAGCGCTCGCTGCAGGGCCAGGAGGCGGGGCCAAGCGGCCACCAGTAGAAGAAGGAATCCAGATATTTATTTTCTCGAGGACGCCTTCGTGCCGGACACGGAGCGTCTTTTTAGAGCCTTTATGTGACCTCATTTGCATAAATTAAAAGTTTGAAGCATCAAGCGTGTTTTCTGTTCCCTGTCAATCAAACTCTCACCAACAAGACAGAAAACATTTGATTGACACGTCTCTTCCTCATATTGACACTTATTTACAACATTGCCATTATAGACAACAAAGATGGCGTCTACGTCGCCCGGGTCCAGTGGGAGGAGCCAAGCAGAGGGTTGTGGCTGAGGGACAAGTCCAGATAGTCCTGAAGGAGGAGTTGAACGTTAGCTACTTGATCACGCGTGATGCTAACGTAAACAAACCTTGGGACATGCTGGTAGCGTTAGAGGTGATAGCACAGTTAGCTTAGCATCAGTAATGCTAGCAGTGTTAGTAGCATTAGCGACGCCAGCAACATTAGCAGTGCTAGGAGCTAGCAATATTAGCCCGCCATAAGCAATGCTAGCAATATTAGCAGGAGCAATGTGCGGATCGATACTGAAAGATCGATATCGCCGATACCAGATCTGTCTGCTCTAGTATCGATTCTCAAATCAAAATATCGATACTTTTGATTGATCTGAGATCATGTGAATCATTAACAGGAACACAGTGTGAAAAAGTAATTAAATGGAGGCAATGTGTTAATGTTGAATGCTTTTATTTACAATGTGTTCAGTATTTTCACGTTAACATCTGCATGTTACTTTTTTTCTAGTAGTAGTTTCTTATTAATTCATTTAATTTAACGCTCTTTTATGTTACTGTCAGAATAATTGTATGTAAGTTATCACAAAACTTTCTGTTCCCATGAGTTCCCGGCGAGGAGACAAAAGCTGTCTTTGATCTTACCAAGCAAAAGGCTTGTAAAACTCCACTGTGTATAATGGGTAGCGACATGAAGGTGTCGGTTTTTTTGATCTATTGTGATCCACAGGAAGATCTTGTCTTGACCCGAGATCTACAAAGCGGAGAGGAAGCAGGACCTGACGCAAGCTCCAGGCATCTTTTCTTTGAACTGTTTTGTGACCGAGTGCAACAGCTTTTTACGACCCCATCTCCCCTTAGAAACAGCTGTTGCTATGTAATCAGGGAAAGTCCAAATAAAAGAGGAGGCATGCAACCATTTTGTCAGAGCGTGGTGGAAGACGGTACAAGAGTACAGCCCAGACGTTTCTCTTCATGAGCCAAATTGAATCCTGTCTCTGTTTAATTCCTTGCTTCTTGTCTGTTTAATAGATGTCATCGGGGTTTGAACCTGAAAGTTACTTATTTCCTTTTGTTATGGTTTGAAACACCCTTTTGTGCCTTGTATAATTTTGACCTGTTTTTTTTGGTTGTTTTAGCTTAGCTATATCGTTATTCACGCCAATGCCTCAATATACTTCAAAGTTCCAAATAAATAAATATAATAATAAATACATTACTAATACATTAATGATAACAATAATAAATACTGTATGATAAACAATATATAATAAATAAGCCTGAATTTTACTCCGTATTGTATCGGAAAGAAAATCTGTGGTATCGCACATCACTAATTAGCAGTGTTAGCAAGACCAGCCTTGCAACAACATTAGCAAGGTTAGCAGCATTAATGATGCTAACTGGTCTTCTAGAAGAATGAATGTGATGGCGCCTCCTAGGGGGTTACCTGATTAGCTACCAGAGCTAGCGTTCCGTCCAGATCTTCCACCAGCCTCTGGAAAGTGGGCCGACAGGACGGGACGGCGTGCCAGCAGTCTCGCATCATGACGTAGCTGCCAAAGATGTACACGTCTTGTTTTAGTGTCATGATGATCAATGCTGGAAAGAAGCAACTGCACTCTTCTTCTTTCACCTTTCACTTCTACACTTCTAAAAAGGTGTGGAGCTTCCGTAATCAATGTCAGGTGGGTGCATCTACTGGCAAAATAACTTTTCCCTATTCGAACTCTTCCTGTGGAATGAGACAATGTTTGGGGGAAAGATGCCAGACGTGGAATGGGAAGATGCAAACAGCTACATTTTTGTGTCATCTGACATCACATGGACAAAGATAAGACCTTCTGGAGGAAAGTTCTGGGGTCAGATGAAACAAAATTGAGCTGTTCGGCCACAATACCCAGCAATATGTTTGGAGGAGAAAAAGGGAGGCCTTTAATCCCAGGAACACCATGCCTACTGTCAAGCATGGTGGTGGTAGTATTAAGCCAATGGAACTGCTGCTTTACAGAGAGTAAATGGGACAACGAAAAAGGAGGATTACCTCCAAATTCTTCAGGACAAGCTAAAATCATCAGCCTAGAGTTTGGGTCTTGGGTGCAGTTGGGTGTTCCAACAGGACAATGACCCCAAACACAGGTCAAAAGTGGTAAAGGAATGGCTAAATCAGGCTAGAATGAAGGTTTTAGAATGGCCTTCCCAAAGTCCTGACTTAAACGTGTGGACAATGCTGAAAAAAACAAGTCCATGTCAGAAAAGCAACACATTTAGCTGAACTGCACCAATTTTGTCAAGAGGAGTGGTCATAAATTCAAGCAGAAGCTTGTGGATGACTACCAAAAGCGCCTTATTGCGGTGAAACTTGCCAAGGGACATGTAAGCAAATATTAACATTGCTGTATGTATAGTTTTGACCCAGCACATTTGCTCACATTTTCAGTACACCCATAATAAATTCATAAAAGAAGCAAACTTCATGAATGTTTTTTGTGACCAACAAGTATGTGCTCCAATCACACACAAAAATAAGAGTTGCAGAAATTATTGGAAACTCAACACAGCCATGACATTATGTCCTTCACAAGTGTATGTCAACTTTTGACCACGATTGTATATATACAGTGGGGCAAAAAAGTATTTAGTCAGCCACCCATTGACAATCAATGGGTGGCTGACTAAATACTTTTTTGCCCCACTGTATATACACACACACACACACACACACACACACACACACACACACACACACACACACACACATATATACTGTACGTATATATATATATATATATATATATATATACTGTATATATATATATATATATATACTGTATATATATATATATATATACTGTATATATATATATATATATATATATATATATATATATATATATATATATATATATATATATATATATATATATATATATATATATATATATATATATATATATATATATATATATATTTACTGTATGTATAGTCACCTCTGACCTGTAAGTGTTATTTTTACCCTGTGTTTCAATGTAGCCTATTGCCACATTTCTCTTAACAGTAAACCTTGCTTGCCTCACCATCAGCAGCTGTTAGTAGTGAATCACACCGGAGACATCATACATGAATCATACCTTGAATGGACGTGTGGAAGTAAACAATGTGATAAAGAACATTTTACAACAATCAATAAGTCAACAATATACTAAGCAACAACATACTAAGTCAACAACATACTAAGTCAACAATATACTAAGTCAACAACATACTAAGTTAACAACATACTAAGTCAACAACATGCTAAGTTAGCAACATAATAAGTCAACAACATACTAAGTCAACAACATGATAAGTTAACAACATAATAAGTCAACAACATACTAAGTCAACAACATACTAAGTTAACAACATACTAAGTTAACAACATGCTAAGTCAACAACATACTAAGTTAACAACATACTAAGTCAAAAACATACTAAGTTAACAACATACTAAGTCAACAACATACTAAGTCAACAACATGCTAAGTCAACAACATGCTAAGTCAACAACATAAGTCAACAACATACTAAGTTAACAACATGCTAAGTCAAAAACATACTAAGTTAACAACATACTAAGTCAACAACATACTAAGTTAACAACATGCTAAGTCAACAACATACTAAGTCAACAACATGCTAAGTCAACAACATGCTAAGTCAACAACATAAGTCAACAACATACTAAGTTAACAACATACTAAGTCAACAACATACTAAGTCAACAACATGCTAAGTCAACAACATACTAAGTTAACAACATAATAACTTAACAACATAATAAGTCAACAACATACTAAGTCAACAACATACTAAGTTAACAACATACTAAGTCAACAACATACTAAGTTAACAACATGCTAAGTCAACAACATACTAAGTTAACAACATACTAAGTCAAAAACATACTAAGTTAACAACATACTAAGTCAACAACATGCTAAGTCAACAACATAAGTCAACAACATAGTAAGTTAACAACATACTAAATCAACAATATACTAAGTCAACAACATACTAAGTCAACAACATGCTAAGTCAACAACATACTAAGTTAACAACATAATAAGTCAACAACATAATAAGTCAACAACATACTAAGTCAACAACATACTAAGTTAACAACATACTATGTTAACATACTAAGTCAACAACATAATAAGTCAACAACATACTAAGTTAACAACATACTAAGTTAACAACATACTAAGTCAACAACATGCTAATTCAACAACATACTAAGTCAACCACATGCTAAGTCAACAACATAAGTCAACAACATGCTAAGTCAACAACATAAGTCAACAACATACTAAGTTAACAACATACTAAGTCAACAATATACTAAGTGAACAATATACTAAGTCAACAACATGCTAAGTCAACAACATACTAAGTTAACAACATGCTAAGTCAACAACATGCTAAGTCAACAACATACTAAGTCAACAACATACTAAGTCAACAACATACTAAGTTAACATACTAAGTCAACAACATGCTAAGTCAACAACTTGCTAAGTCAACAGCATACGAAGTCAACAGCATACTAAGTCAACAGCATACTAAGTCAACAACATACTAAGTTAACAACATACTAAGTCAACAACATACTAAGTCAACAACATACTAAGTCAACAACATACTGAGTCAACAACATACTGAGTCAACAACATACTAAGTCAACAATATACTAAGTCAACAATATACTAAGTTAACAACATACTAAGTCAACAACATACTAAATCAACAATATACTAAGTTAACAACATACTAAGTCAACAACATACTGAGTCAACAATATACTAAGTCAACAATATACTAAGTCAACAACATACTAAGTCAACAACATACTAAATCAACAACATACTAAGTTAACAACATACTAAGCCAACAACATACTAAGTCAACAACATACTAAGTCAACAACATACTAAGTTAACAACATACTAAGTGAACAACATACTAAGTCAACAACATGCTAAGTCAACAACATGCTAAGTCAACAACATACAAAGTCAACAACATACTAAGTCAACATCTACATATGTGGTCAGGACACTGTGCTTGTAGGCTGAAATTGGTGGTCGTACTTGACGGCTGCAACCCCTTCATGGCTTCACAATAGTTATGGAGTACAAAACTAGACGTTGAGTAATCGCTCGACATACATCGTGGACAATAACTGATAGTCTGCTTTGCCAGTCTACATGCATTCACTGTTTTCTGTAGTACTCCCTCGTCCACGGGAGCCCACATTCTCGTTGTCTCCCCTTCGACAAATGAAGTTTTTCGCTAAGTAGAATCACAGCTGACCTGGACATTGGAAAGTCCTCTTGCCGTTCCGCGAGCACAACACACTCGTTGACAAAAATATCCCACCAGGCTGCCGTTTCTTCAGGCCTTATCCAAAACCGTGGCTCAACATTGCTATGTTGCCGTCTGAGATGTGCTGTATCTCAAATAGCTGCAATCGCGTGTTTTCTTCTCTTAAGGTATTCATGTGTGATTCCCACAAGCGTTTGTACATGTAGAAGAAGGAGAAACACGGGCATGTCTGGATGACTCGTCGCCATCTTTTCAGTGCTTACCTTCGTGTTACGATACAGCTTGTTATGAAGCTGGCTGTGGCACATTTTTTCTGACGTCACTTCCTGTGTGGGGCGCGGTCTTTCTGGCGTCACTTCCTTTCGGAACTCAGTTTGTAAACTATCAATGAGTCCATACAAAGCTAAGAGCCGGAGATTCAAGAAATACACGGCGCACTTACCCTGGTAAAAAATTATCCAAGGAGGGGCACCTTAAACGACGGTTTAGTGTGGCTGACACAGGGCTTAGGCTAAATAATTATTCGTTTAAGGAGTTATCCGGCTTAATGTAGACAGACAGAGTTCAAGAAACATTTCAGTCTTCAGTTACCCCTTTCAACATTTGAGCATCACCAAGACCTGGAAGACTATCAGTCTACACAAACGATTTAGTGTGGTGTTTCCTTCTTTTAGATCTGTGTGTGTGTGTGTGTGTGTGTGTGTGTGTGTGTGTGTGTGTGTGTGTGTGTGTGTGTGTGTGTGTGTGTGTGTGTGTGTGTGTGTGTGTGTGTGTGCGTGTGTACTCACATCTCGTGCGTGCACGCCAAAGGTTTTTCCATGCGGTGACCTTCCTTCAGGAGCTTGAAGAGTTTCTCAACAGGAACGCCGGGATAAGGAGAACCTCCCAGGGTGAAAATCTCCCAAAGCAGGACCCCGTAAGACCACCTGTGCCATACGAGACCACTTTAACACTGGAATGTCCACGACAGTGAAAAAACACACCCACGAAAAAACAGAAGAAGACCAAATCCACTATAGTAGACAAAGAAAAACCACTTTCACTATACAAAGACCACGTCCACTATATTGGACAAAGAAAGACCATGTCTATCATAGAAAGACCCCGCCGACTATAGCGGACATGGAAAGCCACATCCACTACACGAAGACCAGGTCCACTATAAAGGACAGAAAGACCATCTCTATTATAAGAAGACCACGTCCACTACAGAAGACTTGAAAAGATCATGTCTCTTATAAGACCAGGTCCACTACAGAAGACATGAAAAGACCATGTCTCTTATAAGACCAGGTCCACTGGTATTGAACATAGAAAGACCACATCCACCAGAGTGGACACTGAAATACCATTTATCTTATAGGAAGACCACGTCCACTACAGAAGACATGAAAAGACCATGTCTCTTAGAAAGACCACGTCCACTAGAGTGGAAAAGGAAATACCATTTATCTTATAGGAAGACCAAGTCCACTACAGAAGACATGAAAAGACCATGTCTCTTATAAGACCAGGTCCACTGGTATTGAACATAGAGAGACCACGTCCACAAGAGTGGACATTGAAATACCATTTACCTTATAGGAAGACCACGTCCACTACAGAAGACATGAAAAGACCATGTCTCTTATAAGACCAGGTCCACTATACTGTATCGGACATAGAGAGACCACGTCCACTAGAGTGGACAATTAAATACCATTTATCCCATAGGAAGACCATATCCACTACAGAAGACATGAAACGACCATGTCACTTATAAGACCAGGTCCACTATACTATATTGAACATAGAGAGACCACGTCCACTAGAGTGGAAAAGGAAATACCATTTATCTTATAGGAAGACCACGTCCACTACAGAAGACATGAAAAGACCATGTCTCTTATAAGACCAGGTCCACTGGTATTGAACATAGAAAGACCACGTCCACCAGAGTGGACATTGAAATACCATTTACCTTATAGGAAGACCACGTCCACTACAGAAGACATGAAAAGACCATGTCTCTTATAAGACCAGGTCCACTATACTGTATTGAACATAGAAAGACCACATCCACTAGAGTGGAAAATTAAATACCATTTATCTTATAGGAAGACCAAGTCCACTACAGAAGACATGAAAAGACCATGTTTCTTATAAGACCAGGTCCACTATACTGTATTGAACATAGAAAGACCATGTCCACCAGAGTGGACAATGAAATACCATTTATCTTATAGGAAGACCAAGTCCACTATAAGAAGACCACTTGTACAATAGTAGACGTGGAAACCACATTACCTATATAAAGACCACGGTGGACATGGTCTTATGGTGGACATGAAACACCACAGCCACTATAAGACCATGTCCACTAGAGGGCGTTACTCTTGTAGGTTAGCATGCTAAGGCGCAGACTCACACGTCACTTTGGTGCGTGTAGACGCGGTCAAACAGCGCTTCGGGTGCGGTCCACTTGACGGGCAACAGACCCTGAGGAACAGAAAGACAACTTTACTGGACCATTTCACTGGCGGAAGGTTCTGGACCGTTTCATCTTACGTTGGTGGTCTTCTTGTAGTAGTCCACGTGGTGCACGTCTCTGGCCAGGCCAAAGTCGGCGATCTTCATCACGTTGTCGTGGGTGACCAGCACGTTGCGGGCCGCCAGATCTCGGTGGACGCACTGAGTGAGACGAGTGTTTGAAGGGTTGGCCAAAGGGGGGCGCTCACTTGGCATTAAGCCCAGAGTCTTGTATAAAGAGAGTGAGGCCAACTAAACAACAGACGCCATGTTTGCTACCAAGGACCTGTGCGGCTGTGCATGCAATTGGTGTCGTTTTGATTAGAGTTGTCCGATAATGGCTTTTTTTGCCGATATCCGATATTGTCCAACTCTTAATTACCGATACCAACCGATATATACAGTCGTGGAATTAACACATTATTATGCCTAATTTTGTTGTGATGCCCCACTGGATGTAACTAGGTTTTCCAAAATAAGAGAACAACTTCAACTCAAATTATGGAAAAAAATACCAACATGGCACTGCCATATTTATTATTGAAGTCACAAAGTGCATTATTTTTTTTAGCATGCTTCAAAACAGCAGCTTGGAATTTGGGACATGCTCTCCCTGAGAGAGCATGAGGAGGTTGAGGTGGGGTGGGGGATGTATATTGTAGCGTCCCGGAAGAGTTAGTGCTGCAAGGGGTTCTGGGTATTTGGTCTGTTGTGTTTATGTTGTGTTACGGTGCGGATGTTCTCCCGAAATGTGTTTGTCATTCTTGTTTGGTGTGGGTTCACAGTGTGGCGCATATTTGTAACAGTGTTATACAGCCATCCTCAGTGTGACCTGTATGGCTGTTGACCAAGTATGCTTGGCATTCACTTGTGAGTGTGTCAAAAGCTGTACATATTATGTGATTAGGCCGGCACGCAAAGGCAGTGCCTTCAAGGTTTTTTTCCGTGTACACAGCGGCGTTATAAAAAGTTATACATTTTACTTTTTGAAAACTATACCGATAATTTCCGATATTACATTTTAAAGCATTTATCGGCCGATAATATCTCTAGTTTTGATGTTAGTTTTTCTGCCGAAACAAACCAGAATAATATGTCTATAGATAGTTCTAAACATACTCCAATAAAACATGCTTTTATTTTGTGACAGTAGAGTTTTGTGGTTGTATTTGGGGACGGTGTGGCGCAGTTGGGAGAGTGGCCGTCCCAGCAACCTAAGGGTTACTGGTTCAATCCCCACCTTCTACCAACCTCGTCACGTCCGTTGTGTCCTTGAGCAAGACACTTCACCCTTGCTCCTGATGGGTCGTGGTTAGGGCCTTGCATGGCAGCTCCCACCATCAGTGTGTGTGAATGTGTGTGTGAATGGGTTGAATGTGGAAATAGTGTCAAATCACTTTGAGCCCCTTGAAGGTAGAAAAGCGCTAAACAAGTATAACCCATTTACCATTTATTTGACCCACTCTGCTGCTACATTCATGCAGTGTTTCCTGACCAGCAGGCACTCCAACACGCACCCGACAGCGATATAAACGTAAAAAAACGACCAAAAAAACAAACATATTACGCTCATTTTGCCAAAATGTTCATGAGCTTTGGACCAACAATCAAAGGGAAATTGTGACTTTTGTTGGATTGTTTTTCCTGCGTTCAAAATTGCGTGGCGGCCGCCTCCAGCTAATTTTGTGCCGCCCCCAGCCAGAGCGATTGATATCGCTCAACACGGCGTAAAGCTCCGGCTGTGTTGATTGAGCGATTGATGGCCCTCTGCTGCATCTACGTATTTTAACTGCAGTTGCAGCGTTGCACCACTATATACACTATACACTATATATGCGCATCATAATTAAATTAAATTATCCCCTCAACTCCCCCCAAAATGGATTAACTCGCTGGAATAAAAAAGACAATATAACATACATCCATAAATGTGGACGCATGTGAGAAAGTGCAATATATTTATCTGTACAGTAATCTATTTATATATATTCATATATATTTATTTATTTTATATATATATATTTATATATATTTATTTATTTATATATGCACCTTATTGCTTTTTTTTATCCTGCACTACGATGAGCTTATGTAACAAAGTTCCGTTCTTATCTGTGCTGTAAAGTTCAAATTTGAATGACAATAAAAAGGAAGTCTAGTCTAGTCTATAGAGGCACTATATCGACAGCAGTGCACCGGAAAGACCTGGAGCAACTACCGAAGAAGAAACAGATTGAATCATGTTTTTTCCCGCTCCTCGGTGCATAACGTTGACCGCCGTAACAAGTGGATTTCTGAAAGAATTCACTGAAAGTCAAGTATTTCATACACACATATATATATATATATATATATATATATATATATATATATATATATATATATATGTATGTGTGGGAAAAAAATCACAAGACTATTTCATCTCTACAGGCCTGTTTCATGAGGGATTTCCTCAATCCTCAGGAGGATTGAGGAAATCCCTCATGAAACAGGCCTGTAGAGATGAAATAGTCTTGTGATTTTTTTCCCACACATACATATTACGCTCTACCACGGTATCGAGCACTATTTTTTGGATAATCTAATTAAGACATATATATATATATATATATATATATATATATATATATATATATATATATATATATATATATATATATATATATATATATATATATATATATATACATATATATATATACATACATACATACATACATACATACATACATATATATATATATATATACCGGTACATACATACATACATACAGACATATATATATATATATATATGAAATACTCCAGTTGGTGAATTCTAGCTGTAAATAACCACGCCCCCAACCACCCCCACCCCCCACCCCTGACCTTGAAGGCCTAGGTGGGAAACGCACAGCCCGCCACTGAGTAACAGTCATGGCACCCTGTAGTCATGTGAGTGCCTTTTCTCATTAAGGAGATGGTCTGAAAACGAGTGGGCCGTACTCTCTTTAATACACCACTCTGAGTACGCAGTCTCACCTTCTTGGACGCCAGGTAGGACATTCCTCGGGCCACCTGGTACGCCGCCGACACCAGCTCTCGTAGCTCCACGCCTCCCGGCGCCGCCTTGCCCGAGTACTCGGAGGCGGGAGGCCGACGAGCACGTAGATACTCTCTGAGGTTCCCCAGCGCGGCGTACTCCACCACCACGTACAGCGGGCCTGCGACAAACCCGGGCGGCGTTCAGCTGATGTGCGGCGGGGGGCGGGGGGGGCCGAGCGTGCGGATGGCTCACCATCACGCGTGCAGGCGCCGATCAGGTTGATGATGTTCTTGTGACGACCGATTGTCTTCATCATTTCCATCTCTGAGACGAGGTCGAGTCGGTCCTTCTCGCCAGCGTCCGCTGCGCACAACAGGAAGTGGAAGTCAGCTACGGCTGACAAACGGAAGGAAGCGAGACGGCTACATCACCTTTAAGCATCTTCACCGCCACCTTGGTGACACACGCCGGCCGCTCCTCGTCCATGCCGACGACCTCCGCCAAGGCCACCTGTCCGAAGCAGCCCTCCCCCAGCGGCTTGCCCAGCACCAGCCTGACAACATGTAAACACACCTCACTGGCTCCGCCCATTCCTTAGAGCGCCTGCTCAAATATGGCGTCGGGGCTGGTTGTTTACCTGTCGCGGACAATTTCCCACCGAGGGTCGTAGGGAACCTGCTGGCCGGTGAACTGAGGCCTCTTGGACTGCCAGGGGGACGAGGACGGCAGGGACACCTGCGGGGGGATTGCAGGCTGTTAGCATGGCGTGCTAGCGAGACGCTGCTCGCGCCGACGTCACCTGTCTTTTCAGGGCGACGCTCTTTGCCAGCTTGTGGACCGCCAGCTGGCTGCTGACCGCCCTCTTCCTGGGGACGGAGCAGAACTTGCAGATGACAGCCGTGAAGACCAGGGTGATGAGGATGAAGAAGCCCAGACAGTAGAGGAAGGTCAGCAGATAGTTGGAGGAGGAGGGCGGGGCAGGAGGCGGATCTAATTCGGAGACAAGAGACCAATCAGCAGGTACAAAAGATGTCATCTTCCTGCTCTTAATTCATCACAGCGCACCGTTAGCAATGCTACATTATCAATGTTAGCATTGATTGGCTATACTAGCAGCATTAACAATACTACATTGGCTATGCTAGCAGCATGAACAATGCTAAGTTAATTATGCTAGCAGCATGAACGATTCTACATTGGCTATGCTTGGCGCTTAAGCATTGTTAGCACCATTAGCGATGTTACATTAACAATGCTAGCACCATTAGCGATGCTACATCAGCTATGCTGGCGGCATGAACGACGCTACATTGGCTATGCTAGCAGCATTAACCATGCAACATTGTCTATGCTAGGTGCTTGGCATTGTTAGCACCTTTATCCATACTACATTACCAATGCTAGCCGCATGAACAATGCTAAGTTGGCTATTGTAGCGGTATTAACGATTCTACATCGGCTATGCTCGCAGCATTGACGATGCTACATTGGCTATGCTAGCAGCATTGACGACGCTACATCGGCCATGCTAGCAGCATTAACGATGCTATGTTGGCTATGCTAGCCGCATGAACGATGCTACACCGACTATGCTCGGTGCTTTAGCATTGTTAGCACCATTAGCGATGCTACATTAGCAATGCTAGCACTATATCATTGCTACATCAGCTATGCTAACAGTATGAACGATGCTACATCGACTGTGCTCTGTACTTTAGCATTGTTAGCACCATTAGCAATGCTAGCACCATTAGCGTTGCTACGTCAGCTACGCTAGCAGCATGACCGACGCTACATTGATTATGCTCGGTGCTTTAGCATTGTTAGCAATCCTACTCAGTGGCCTAGTGGTTAGTATCCGCCCTGAGATGGGTAGGTTGTGAGTTCAAACCCAGGACGAGTCATACCAAAGACTATAAAAATGGGACCCATTACCTCCCTGCTTGGCACTCAGCATCAAGGGTCGGAATTGGGGGTTAAATCACCAAAAATGATTCCCAAGCGTGGCCACCGCTGCTGCCCACTGCTCCCCTCACCTCCCGGGGGGTGGAACAAGGGGATGGGTCAAATGCAGAGGACAAATTTCACCACACTTAGTGTGTGTGTGACAATCATTGGTACTTTAACTTAACTTTAACATTAACTTTAACATTAACGTTATTGATGCTAGCGGCATGTTGATTCCATCAAGAGGTGGAGCCTGCTATCTACCTTTGAGCACCGTGAGCCAGGCTGAGTGTTGCGTGACACCAATGGAGTTAGTCGCCACACACGTGTACTCGGCGGCGTCGGCGGTGCTTATGTTCTTTAGAGTGAGAACCTCCATGTTTTCTTCGGTTGTGTTCAAGTTCACCGTCTGACAAAAAACAACACATGAAGCTTGTCGTTACGATGAGCCAACGAGCTCGCAAACTGTCCTCGTGTAACCTTGACGACGAGTCTGCTCGGGCTTCCGTCGGGCCGGCGGCCATGTTTGACCCACTGCACGTGAGGCTGCGCATCGCTGAAGACGCGGCACGTGAACGCCACGTCGCTGCCGACCACCGCCGTCTGATTGGCCGGCATGCCGGCCTGGAGGAGGGGTCTGGAGGCGGGGCGCTCTGTGGCCCGAGAGCGTCCACGTTACCAAAGAGGCGTGGTCACATGGAGGCGGGCTCTTACCGATGATGTCCAGTCGGTACATGTGTCGGATGCTGCCGTGCTCGTTCTCCACCACGCACGTGTAGTTGCCTCGGTCGGACGGAACCAGCGAGTCCAATTTCAGCGTCCACGCGTGGTTTCTGATCTGGAAGCACCAGACACGTGTGTGGTTAACCCTTGTGTGGTGTTCGGGTCTGTGGGACCCGTTTTCGATTTTTATCAAAAGAAAAATGATACAATTAATACATTTTTCAAACTGGCTTTGGCTCATTTTCTGTGAAGAACATATATCAGAATACATATTTAATGACCATACACCATACACCCCCCCTACACATTTCTATTACATATAAGATGTCCGGGTCCACTGGACCCAGGGCTAATAGAAGTGTGGAAATTGATGTTCTGTGTACCACCCACACCCACACACATACCCACCCACACCCACACACACACACACACACACACACACACGTCTTGCCTACCTTGTGTGGACCCACGTTTGGTCAGTAGGTTGTGAGGGCCCCCCTTTTCACTATAGCTAGAACATACTTGCCAACCCTCCCGTTTTTAGCGGGAGAATCCCGATATTCAGCGCCTCTCCCGACAACCTCCCGTCAGAGATTTTCTCCCGACAAACTCCCGGTATTCAGCCGGAGCTGGAGGCCACGCCCCCTCCAGCTCAATGCGGACCTGAGACTGAGTGGGGACAGCCTGTTCTCACGTCCGCTTTCCCACAATAAAACAGCTTGCCTGCCCAATGACGTCATAACATCTAGGGCTTTTAGAGAGTGGAGTGCACAACTGCGCACACAACAAGGAGAGGAAGCAGAAGAACGAGGAAATTACAGACATGGCGACGCCATCGACGAGCAAGATGAAGAAATACGCTTGCAAGTTGAACGGAGAAGTTAAACAGGACAATACTGCCATCTAATGGATAGCCACTGGAACACTGAAATTCAAGTATTTCTTTTATATGTAAATAAAATAAATATATATATATATAGCTAGTATTCACTGAAAGTCAAGTATTTCATACAAATATATATATATATATATATATATATATATATATATATATATATATATATATATATATATATATATATATATATATATATATATATATATATATATATATATATATATATATATATATATATATATATATATATATATGAAATGTATATGAAATACTCGAGTTGGTGAATTCTAGTTGGAAATAACCACGCCCCCACCCCCTACCCCCCACCTCCCGATATTGGAGGTCTCAAGGTTGGCAAGTATGAGCTAGAATGATGAAAAAAATATATCTAGAACTAGATGGGAGTAGAGAGTTGCAACCTCACTTCAGCACAAAAAATCATCAGCTGCCCCCTCCCCTCCCTGAAGGATTTACACAACCCCCATTGCCTCGACAGAGCAAAAAGCATCACCAAGGACAGCACACACCCTGGCTTCCGCCTGTTCGACCTGCTACCATCGGGCAGGCGCTACAGGTGCATCAGAGCCAGAACAAACAGGTTCAGAGACAGCTTCTTTCCCAGAGCTGTCACCATCTTGAACTCTAACTTATAATAATAATTCACCCCTATACAATATCCTACCCTAAATACCCTACTGTGCAATATTACCCTTCGAGTGCAATACATCTGACACTGATTGTTATTCATTACTCCGGTACTCTTGTCTTGTTCTGTATATTGTATTTCTACAGTGTTTTGTATATTGTACAGGATTGCTTATTATTTTTATTGGATAGTAGTCTGTTTATTTCAATTGTTAGTTTTTTTCTTTATTACCTCTTGTGTAATTTATTTTTACCCCATATTTGTTCCCACTACCGCACCTTAAGTTGGAGTCCTTAATCTCGTTATATGCAAATATAATGACAATAAAGTCCATTCTATTCTAGAATGCAAAACACACAAAGTAAAAAAAACATTTCACTTTTGTAGTTGTGAGGACCGACCGCTGTTGCTAGGTAGATTTGACCATATACACGCATAGTAGTAAGTTATGCGAGTTGGCCATTTTTAAGGACAGCAAACACACACACACACACGCACACACACGGCAGGCCTAGACAGGAGGAGGACAGTGTGTAGGTACACAGAACATCAGAGGGTCAAATGTGCGAGAAAATGAGAGCAGACAGTGTTGACAAACAATGTTGCAACCTTGTGTGGAAACCGCAAAAGAAGAATCCCTGTGGGATGCAGAAACTGGCAGAGAAATTTTCCGTGCAACGTTCATATTGTTGTTACTCAGCCAGCGTTTGTGGGTCTGATGGACTTGTTGCATTTTGTGGCTTTTAATGCCTCACAATCAAACACTTTTATGTTAAAATACTGAACAGATGTTTATTGGGATAAGGTAAACATCTGTTCAGTATTTTAACATAAAAGTGTTTGATTGTGAGGCATTAAAAGCCACAAAATGCAACGGGTCCATCAGACCCACAAACTGGCTGGCTGAGTAACAACAATATGAACATTACACAAGGGTTAAGCCCCGCCCACACCGGTCATGTCGACTCATCGGCAAAAAATCACCTTGTAGCCGCCGAGTCTTTGATCTTGACGCACGTCTTTGCCGTTCTTGTACCAGAGCAGCTGCAACGGCGGACTCCCCGTCGCCGGGCAACGGAGCTTCGCGCTGGCACTGGCGGGAAGGACGTACAGCTCTCGGTCCATCTTTTCCGGGGACGTCCACCGCGGCGCCATCGCTGGCGAGGGGGTATAAGGGCAGCCATCTGGTTTTGAGCATTCAGAGTAAGCGGAAGGGACATGGCTCACCTTGATGTGCCAGGTGTTCGCTGCTCGTCGACATCTCCTCGGAGGAAGACTCGTCTTCGGAGGACGTCCCCGTGGCGACTGGAAAAATCAAAACGTCAAAGCGTCGTCTTGCACACAGCAAAACAGTTGATATGCGGATGTAACCACACAAAAACATCAGTAAAAATCTTCTATCTCAGGGGTGCCCAGAATAATTATGTATAAGTTATCACACAACTCTTATGCTTAAAGGCCGTTGCTATAGTTATTATCTATTGTGCTCAAGTTGTACTTTTCTATCCGTGCAAAGGCACACAACTTGTAATCTTCCATTTCGAGTTGTCTCGCAGCAGCAGTTTGTTTCCAGACCCTGCCTGCTGACAGCCAAGGACGGACTTCCGAGCATCTCAACGCAGACAAAACAGAGACAGGGCCAAATCACGAGTGTCAGCACATTTCCATTCTGAATAATCACGTATTGTGTCTACTGGGGCTGCTTGCATGACCCCTCCCTTCAGAAGCAGCCTCAGTGATGTTAACTAGGGAACTCCTGAATGAATAGAGGAGCGCGGGGGCTGTACCTTAGAGCAGTGGTCCCCAACCTTTTTGTAGCTGCGGACCGGTCAACGCTTGAAAATTTGTCCCACGGACCGGTGGGGGGGCAAGGGGGTGTATTTAAAAAATTTTTTTTTTTTTTTTTTTTTTTTACATAAATAAATACAATCATGTGTGCTTACGGACTGTATCCCTGCAGGCTGTATTGATCTATATTGATATAGAATGTATATATTGTGTTTTTTATGTTGATTCATTTAAAAAAAAAAAAAAAAAAAAAAATATATATATATATATATATATATATATATATATATATATATATATATATATATATATATATATATATATATTTTTTTTTTTTTTTTTTAATTCTTGTGCGGCCCGGTACCAATCGGTGGTTGGGGACCACTGCCCTAGAGCAGTGTTTTTCAACCTTTTCTGAGCCAAGGCACATTTTTTGCCTTGAAAAAATCCGGAGTCACACCACCAGCAGAAATCACTAAAAAACGAAACTCAATAACGGTAAAAAGTCGTTGTCGCAATTGTTGGATATGACTTTAAAGCATAACCAAGCATGCATCACTATAGCTCTTGTCTCAAAGTAGGTGTACTGTCACCACCTGTCACATCACACCCTGACTTATTTGGACTTTTTTGCTGTTTTCCTGTGTGTAGTGTTTTAGTTCTTGTCTTGCGCTCCTATTTTGGTGGCTTTTTCTCTTTTTTTGGTATTTTCCTGTAGCAGTTTCATGTCTTCCTTTGAGCGATATTTCCCGCATCTACTTTGTTTTAGCAATCAAGAATATTTCAGTTTTTTTTATCCTTCTTTGTGGGGACATTGTTGATTGTCATGTCATGTTCGGATGTACATTGTGGACGCTGTCTTTGCTCCGCAGTAAGTCTTTGCTGTTGTCCAGCATTCTGTTTTTGTTTACTTTCTAGCATAATAGTGTGAGAGTCCAGTCCATAGTGGATCTAGCATAATAGTGTGAGAGTCCAGTCCATAGTGGATCTAGCATAATAGTGTGAGAGTCCAGTCCATAGTGGATCTAGCATAATAGTGTGAGAGTCCAGTCCATAGTGGATCTAGCATAGTAGTGTGAGAGTCCAGTCCATAGTGGATCTAGCATAATAGTGTGAGAGTCCAGTCCATAGTGGATCTAGCATAATAGTGTGAGAGTCCAGTCCATAGTGGATCTAGCATAATAGTGTGAGAGTCCAGTCCATAGTGGGTCTAGCATAATAGTGTGAGAGTCCAGTCCATAGTGGATCTAGCATAATAGTGTGAGAGTCCAGTCCATAGTGGATCTAGCATAATAGTGTGAGAGTCCAGTCCATAGTGGATCTAGCATAATAGTGTGAGAGTCCAGTCCATATTGGATCTTACATAATAGTGTGAGAGTCCAGTCCATAGTGGATCTAGCATAATAGTGTGAGAGTCCAGTCCATAGTGGATCTAGCATAATAGTGTGAGAGTCCAGTCCATAGTGGATCTAGCATAATAGTGTGAGAGTCCAGTCCATAGTGGATCTAGCATAATAGTGTGAGAGTCCAGTCCATAGTGGATCTAGCATAATAGTGTGAGAGTCCAGTCCATAGTGGGTCTAGCATAATAGTGTGAGAGTCCAGTCCATAGTGGATCTAGCATAATAGTGTGAGAGTCCAGTCCATAGTGGATCTAGCATAATAGTGTGAGAGTCCAGTCCATAGTGGATCTAGTTAATAGTGTTCGTTTGCAAAATAAGCCTGTCTCATCCATATTAAAAACTTGTTTAGGATTATTTCCCCCACCACAGTATGCATTCTGTACTGTACAGGACACATGGCATGTAGAAGATACGCTGTAAAAAATTACACACACAATCAATCAATCAATGTTTACTTATATAGCCCTAAATCACGAGTGTCTCAAAGGGCTGCACAAGCCACAACGACATCCTCGTCTCAGATCCCACATCAGGGCAAGAAAGAACTCAAAAAAACACACAAAAAAAATCTGTGTAACATCGAGGCCATGTAAAGTGAACCCTGTTGTAGCGAGGGAACACTTGTATTAGAAAACAAATATGATAGAAATAACTGCTGTCATTTGATTATTATTAAAACAAACATTTAACTTGTTATTAAGTCAGCGTGCACGTCTGATGTTGCTCACACGTGCTCCAATGCTCAGGGAGTTTTTGCCTTTGCTCACACACGCGTGAAAAATCCGAGGGAACATTGGTCACGGTTGGATCATCTCACCTGAGTCTGAGTCAGAGGCGGCGGGTTGTCTCCCGGCGACAGGAAGCAAAAAGGTCACCAGCAGCAGCAGACGGCCGGATGCCATCTTGTGTTATGATTCTCTTTGCCCCTGATGGCAGGGGGGCGTGGCCAACGTACTACTTTCTACAGGGAACACAAAGTTTGTGAAAAAACACTGAGTTCCGTGAATGCCATCACGCACATAATGTCGGTGAACATTGTTATGGGACGTTTTTCTGTCTTCACGCACACTGATCGTATCGATAAAAATCAACGACAATAAAAATATGACATAACTCATGTGCAGTTGATAATAAATATACTAACATTGATATTAGATTTGATCATTTCATGACGTTTGTAGGCAGGCTTACCTCAAATGTGTCGTTGAGGACCAAATAGATCAAGCATCCACGTTTAATCCTTTCATTGTATTCTCCTTGTTGGTCAGCTCTTCTCCTTCTTCGACAACCTCCTTGCCCTCCTCACAGGACACGCCCCCCCCCCCAGTGGGCGTGTCCACGCCCATCTGCAAATGAAAGATGACATTTGGAGGATTGTGTGAGTGGACAGGAGGACACAGCCCGCGTTGTGATGTCATCGTGACACAGAGGTCAGGGGTCAGCTCATACTGTAAACACGGCATAGGGAGACAGGCTTAAGCTATGTGAGGGGCGGGGCTTGTACATCCTGTTTCCAGATTTGTGTCGGTGGCACCGGCAGCGGCGACTAAGTGGACTGGTCAGAACCACAAGCATCCGGAACATTCCGCTTACCAAAAATGTAAGAACCTGTTTTTATTCGCCACCAGGTTGCATGTTCATGGAGTGTACATCAGCTTACTTGATGCTAACATCTTCTTTCTGTCATGTTGCCAGTCGCCAAAAACACACTAAATATTATAAAGTGTGTGTGTGTGTGTGTGTGTGTGTGTGTGTGTGTGTGTGTGTGTGTGTGTGGCTAAGTCCAAAATAAGCGTGCAAAACATTCCTGAACTTGCGGTGTTGGCGTGAATGTAGGGAGGAGGCTGCATGATTGCGTGTTTTCCTGACAAACATGTGACTCGCACACACACACACACACAAATAATGTGTAGCGTTTGAATATTTCTCAAATACAGGCCACTAGGGGGCGATGTTAAGTAACATGACTGCTGCTAAGTAAATGATAAATGATAAATGGGTTATACTTGAATAGCGCTTTTCTACCTTCAAGGTACTCAAAGCGCTTTGACACTATTTCCTCATTCACCCATTCACACACACATTCACACACTGATGGCGGGAGCTGCCATGCAAGGCAGCTAACCAGCACCCATCAGGAGCAAGGGTGAAGTGTCTTGCCCAAGGACACAACGGACGTGACTAGGATGGTAGAAGGTGGGGATTGAACCCCAGTAACCAGCAACCCTCTGATTGCTGGCACGGCCACTCTACCAACTTCGCCACGCCGTCCAGTAATGAAGCAGGACACAAGTTGCTATAGTAACAAGGGCTGCTTAACTCAGTGTTTTTCTACCTTTTTTTTTAGCCAAGGCCCATTTTTTTCATTGAAAAAACCAGCAGAAATCATTAAAAAATTAAACTCAGTAGTCAATATTGACAGTAAAAAGTTGTTCTCGCAAGTGTTGGATATGACTTTAAACCATAACCAACCATGCAAAACTATAGCTCTTGTCTCGAAGTAGGTGTACTGTCACGACCTGTCACATCACGCCGTGACTTATTTGGAGTTTTTGGCTGTTTTCCTGTGCGTAGTGTTTTAATTCTTGTCTTGCGCTCCTATTTTGGTGGCTTTTCCTGTTTTGTTTTAGCAATCAAGACTATTTACGTTGTTGCTATCTTTCTTTGTGGGGACATTGTTGATTGTCACGTCATGTACGGATGTACTTTGTGGACGCAGTCTCTGCTCCACACGCTGTAAGTCTTTGCTGTCGTCCAGCATTCTGTTTTTGTTTACTTTGCAGCCAGTTCAGTTTTAGTTTCGTTCTGCGTAGCCTTCCCTAAGCTTCAATGCCTTTTCTTAGCGGCACTCCCCTTTTGTTTAATTTTGGTTCAAGCGTTAGATACCTTTTTACCTGCACACTGCCTCCCGCTGTCATCTGCATATTGTGATCACGACAAGCAATGTTCCCGACATGACAAAAAGGGAATAAGACAAACAAATTGAAAAGGAAAAATATAAAAACTTACATCGACGGATAGATCTGAAGTTGATCAAGATACTTAACTGTTAAAAGTAAAAAAAATAAATAAAGTATGACTTATTTTTACACGTTTAGAATTGAGACCCTTTTAGATCCCCAATAATTTTAGTGGGATAAAAAAAGCTGTCATTGCTCAATAAATAATATCTAATTAAAATCAAGGCTATGAATTATTGACCTATTTAAGGCTCCAATTACTTCACGTCGAATATTGCACTCTGACATTTTTTTGGGAAGGAAATATTTCATATTTTGCATTTTTGCCATAAAAACAGGGTTTTATCTAACCAAAAGGGCATAAAACAATAAAAAAAACTTTTACGTTATATCAACAGAGACTGGAAGTTGATCTAGAGCAGGGGTGCCCATTACGTCGATGGCGAGCCAGCGGCCGATGGTGAAGGGTGTGTCAGTCGATCGCCAGCCAGGCATTAAAAGAATAGACCTAAAAATTTGCGTCACTTGATTGACATTCACGGCACCCGAGGGTCTTGTGAGATGACGCTGGCTGCTGCCAGATCATTATTAAGAAAAAATGACCGACAGGAAGGCGAGAAACACTTTTTATTTCAACAGACTCTCGCACCGTACCTGCCGTCGAAACTCTAAAGTCCAACTGCACAGTTCCTACCTTAGCAATGAAAGCGCTGCTTCATCCTGCCTGCGCTAACAAAATAAGAGTCTGAGAAAGCTGGCGTGCACAAGCTAGCATGCTACGGAGTTTGCCGCCAATGTATTTCTTGTAAAGTGTATAAAAAGGAGTATGGAAGCTGGACAAATAAGATGGCGAAAACCAACCACTTTCATGTGGTATTGGACAGAAAGGAGGACTTTTTTTCTCCTCCATTTGAAAATATGGAGGTTATCCTCACTACTGTCTGATTCCAATCAATGCAAGTCATCAGAATCAGGTCATACACCAACTTATATTCTTGTCTTCATGAAAGAAAGGAATCTATATGTGTTAAACATGCTTGTCTTATCATTAAACACCTTTATAACTTGTTAACAAAAAACACTCTTTCATAAATAAATAAATATAAATGATATATATATGAATGAGGAAGATCCCTTCGACTTAATTAATTGAAAAGTAGCTCGCCTGCAGAAAAAGTCTGGGCCCCCCTGATCTAGAGATTTAAGCGTGGAATAATAATTTTAAAAAAAAAATATATATATATATATATATTAGGGCTGCAACAACTAATCGATTAAATCGATTAAAATCGATTATAAAAATAGTTGCCGATTAATTTAGTCATCGATTCGTTGGATCTATGCTATGCGCATGCGCAGAGGCTTTAAAAAAAAAAAAAAAAAAAACTTTTTTTTTTTTTTTTTAAATAAATCTTTATTTATAAACTGCAACATTTACAAACAGCTGAGAAACAATAATCAAAATAAGTATGGTGCCAGTATGCTGTTTTTTCTTCTTCAATAAAATACTGGAAAGGATAGAAATGTAGTTTGTCTCTTTTATCCGATTATTAATCGAAGTAATAATCGACAGATTAATCGATTATCAAATTAATCGTTAGTTGCAGCCCTAATATATATATATATATATATATGACTGTGGAGGGGGGCATGGTCGGCGCGCCTCCTGCGGGAAGGGAGTGTGTATGGCCCGGCTTCGAAGCCCAGCTGACAGGTGAGTAGATTGCCCAGCTGGGGCTAATTATCTAATCACCTGTCGCCTTCATCAGCAGCGTCCGAGGCCATGAGAGGAGGTGCGTATGAGAGGAGAGAAAAACCCACACGAGGAGAAGGAGGCCGCTGGCGACACAAATTATAAAAATAAAAGACTTGATCAACCCTCTATCCCGGGCTCACGAAGGTTCTGTCGGTCCCAGGAGAGCCCACCACGCAGGAGACGTTTACAATGACTTATTTCTAACGACATCATGACTGAGACCAAACTTGACTGGAGAGCTAAAGGTTTAAAAAAAAAAAATCTATATTAAGTTGGGTTTGAAAATGAAAAATGGCAAAACGTCCCCCGCAGCATACGATATGTTGAAAAAAAAAAAATGCAGTAACAGCGCCCTCTGGGGTCACGCTGTGGCACAACACTAACAAAAGAATGTTGCAGTTGCTGAGTTGGACTAGGCAGCATAAAAAAAACTTATTCGGGTGTTACCATTTAGTGGTCAATTGTACGGAATATGTACTTCACTGTCCAACCTACTAATAAAAGTCTCAATCAATCAATCAATACAGTGCCCATAAAAAGACAGACATGTGCGGAGATGGCCTTAATGACTAGAGACGGGCACCGAAACCCGGTTACGTAATGGCACCGGCGCCAACGTAAACGGTAGCAAGCAGACCGAAAAAAGAAGTAACTAAAAATGCCTCATTTCGGTGCTAAAAGAATGCAGTCTCAGCCATCTGCAACAACAACTTGGCACTGGTTTTGTACACGTAAGGTCTTGTAAAAAATGTAGCGTAACAAGTTCTCTTTGTGCATCATTTCCCACAACATCAATTAGTTTTTGAGTAATCGGTAGATGACTAACTGTACTTGAAACAGCCCTTTTCCAACGCCAGACTCGATATGTCGCCCCCTCTTGGTGTGACGTCACCTACAGCAGTGTTTTCCAACCACTGTGCCGCGGCACACTAGAGTGCCGTGAGATACAGTCTGGTGTGCCGTGGGAGATTATGTAATTTCACCTATTTGGGTTAAATATAATTTTTTGCAAACCAGTAATTATAGTCTGCAAATGATGTGTTGTTGTTGAGCTCGGCAGAGTAACCGTGTAATACCCTTCCATATCAGTAGGTGGCAGCCGGTAGCTAATTGCTTTGTAAATGTCGGAAACAGCGGGAGGCAGTGTGCAGGTAAAAAGGTGTCTATTGCTTAAACCAAAAATAAACAAAAGGTGAGTGCCCCTAAGAAAAGGCATTGAAGCTTAGGGAAGGCTATGCAGAACGAAACTACAACTGAACTGGCTACAAAGTAAACAAAAACAGAATGCTGGACGACAGCAAAGACTTACTGTGGAGCAGAGACGGCGTCCACAAAGTACACCCGAACATGACATGACAATCAACAATGTACCCACAAAGAAGGATAAAAACAACTGAAATATTCTTGATTGCTAAAACAAAGTAGATGCGGGAAATATCAATCAAATGAAGACATGCAACTGCTACAGCAAAATACC
This sequence comes from Entelurus aequoreus, assembly GCF_033978785.1. Taxonomy (NCBI): domain Eukaryota; kingdom Metazoa; phylum Chordata; class Actinopteri; order Syngnathiformes; family Syngnathidae; genus Entelurus; species Entelurus aequoreus. Next base: position 10,066,894 of record NC_084751.1, read on the forward strand.
CCCCAAAAAATTTATATTTTTTGATGGAAAAAAAATATATATATATACATATATTTTTTGGGGGGGTAAATTTTAAGATAGATAGTACTTTATTGATTCTTCAGGAGAGTTCCCTCAGGAAAATTAAAAATGAATGCTTTGTACATTATATATATAAATATATTAATGCTTTGTACATTATATATATATATATATTAATGCTTTGTACATTATATATATATATATATATATATATATATATATATATATATATATATATATATATATATATATATATATATATACAAAGCATTAAAATTTACCACAAAAAATAAATAAATATATATATATATTTTTTTTTTTTTTTGGAGGGGGGGGGGGGTAAATTGTAATGCTTTTTACTGCCGCTCACGCCTCCTGCCTCATTGGTATCGAACCTGTGTCTTGTTGGTATTATTTCCTTGGACGAACTTCCCAAGGTGGTGTTATCAGATTTTAATGTTAAACAAAAAGGATAAAGTCCATATTGTCTGTTATCTACGTGGCAAAGTGGCAATTTGGTTTGAACCTAGTCCACTTCGGCACATGTATTTTTTTTGCATGTTTGTATCGGCTAGCTATCGAAGTATCGGCTAGCTATCGAAGTATCGGTACTAGCTATCGAAGTATCGGTACTTTTGACCACCCTAAAACACTACGTCCATTAGGCTACATTTTTTTAGCTGCGTTTATTAGCCTTGTTTCCTTTTTAGATATATTTTAGTCTTGTTTCTGATTGGATATGTTTGTTAAGCCATTTTTCTTTTTAGTTAGGATTTATTCGCTATATTTTCACGTTTGTATTGTTAGCTAGTAGCTAGCTAACATAGCATAGTACACACTATTTTCATTTTTTATGGCCAATAAGTTACCTTGAGAAGACGTGCCGCCGACAAAGACTACTCGTCTTTTGTGATGGTGGAATGACATCCAGTTGACGGGCCATAAAATGATTTAATTAATAAATACAAATAAAAAAACTTCCGAGGCTACAATCTCCCTTCACTCCACTTCCGCAATCAACTCATTGGCGAAATTGTCCAATAAGATCCTGAGGTCATCGCGGTGACAGCCAATCAGGGCAGGTGGGCGTGTCCCTGTACCCCACAAGTCTAACTAAAGTTGTGTACAGATGTGCTAAATAATGTAAAACATTTCTTCAAAGACTTTGAACAAAAAATAGCCATATTGTGAATTTCTGAGGTTAACAGGTGATTTATCAAAGTATTTCATTATTTTTCTTTCTGTACATTTGTATTCATCTTTTGCTTCTCAGCTTTATTTTTTATTTTTTTTAAACCAGTGTATGAGCAGGTCCAGTTCTTGGTCTCAAAAGGGACCCTCATGAACTGGAGGGGTCCAGCGAGGTGTCGGAGTAGTCGAGGATGCGCCGCTCGGCCTGAGTGACGTGCTGCTGGTGTTTCAGGTACACCTTTAACGAGCCCTTCAACAACACAAATGCCACGCCACCCTGCAGATAGAGGACCACGGTAAAGTGAGTACCTTCAAAATAAAAGACTCTTATTCATGGTTACTGTATGTCACGGCCCTCTCCTCTTGAGAGGGCAGTGGCACATACAGTGCGACTGGAAAATATTCACAGCGCTTCACTTTTCCCACATTTTTTAATGTGATTATTTAAAAATGGAATAAATTAATTTGTTCTCAAAATTATACAGACAACACCCCATAATGACAATGTGAAAATATTTTATTTTATTTTTTTTGCGCAATACTTTGACGCACCTTTGGCAGCAATTACAGCCTCAAGACTTTTTACAGCATTCCTCTGTGGAGGGAGGAGAACCTTCCAGAAGGACAACCATCTCTGCAGCAAACCACCAATCAGTATGTAATAGTGGCCAAACGGAAGCCATTCCCTCTTAAATGGTTTGCCAAAATGCACCCGAGAGACTCTCAGACCATGAGAAAAAAAAATCTCTGGTCAGACAAATATTAAAGTTTTTGGCGTGAAAACCAGGCACCACTCATCACCAGGCCAATACCATCCCTACAGTGAAGTTCGGTGGTGGCAGCATCATGCTGTGGGGATGTTTTTTAGTGGCAGGAACAGGGAGAATAGTCAGGATAGAGGGAAAGATGAAGGCATAAATCTACAGAGACATTCTGGATGAAAACCAACACTTCTCATCTAACCTAATGGAGCTTTTGCTATTGTAGTAATTAACTTACTTATGGTGAATGTTTATATTCATCTTGGAAAAAGCAAACCACCAAGTTTAATTAAATAGTGGTATTCCAGTTTGAGCACATAATAAGATAAGGCCCCTTAGTTTGATATTTGCATGTGGATTGGATCACTTCTCGTAGGAAAGAGGCCCTAATTGGGACTTTGGAATGCAAAAGTGATAGCCCTATCCTTGAGAAGAGACTACATGTCTAGCTCAACGTCAACATTTAAGTTAGGACTTAAAGCAGTTGTTTTCCAGACACTTACACACAAACCTCTCCTTTTATGGTCAGGGTGTGCTGTCCTGACTTAGCACACACCCAGAGACAGAAAGGAGGAGTATCAAAACTTATGGTTTGGTTTCTCCAAGTTAGAAGTGCCTCATTTTCTTGACTTGACCTCTTCCGGGAACTGCAGTCCTGTATAATGACGCTCGCTTGTAATAAAGCACCTTTTTGGTTCAGTAAAGCGTCTCTTTTGATCCAGCCGTGTCACCCTTCTGTTCGGACGAGGATGACCAGGCCAGAAATACTGTTAGAATAATCATGTATATATATTATCACACAACTTTATGCTTAAGGGCCGTTGCTATAGTTATCTGTATTTTTCAGATAATCCAAAAGATTGCCAGCCGTCTCTATCGGTGTTGTGTCCAGACTCGGCCTGCTGACTGCCAAGGCCGAACATCGGGTACCGAGACGCAGACAAAGCAGAGACGGGGCGATATCACCAGCGTCAACACATTTGCATTTTTGTATGATCATATATTGTTTCTTAACTGGAGTTGTCGAGATTACCCCCTTTCCCTCAGCGACAGCTTCAGTGATGTAACAGGAACCTCCCAAATAAATGGAGTACTTTTAGAACATAGTTTGGATCTGTAACTAGAATACAGCCCAAAACATGTGTCTCCTCATTGAGCCAAATTGAACTCTGTCTCTGCATGATTCCTTGCTTCTCGTCTGTTCAATAGATGTCATCAGTGTTTGAACCTGACAAATACACATCACTACAAAGAGGAATGAGCGAAACTGCCCAAAGATAGGTGTGCCTAGCTTCTGGTATCATATTCAGAAAGACTAGAGGTTGAAATTGCTGCAAAATGTGCATCAACAAAGTAGATAGGAAAAGCTGTAAATACATACGTACTAGGGGTGTAACGGTACGTGTATTTGTATTGAACCGTTTCGGTACGGGGGTTTCGGTTGGGTTCGTAGGTGTACCGAACGAGTTTCCACACGGACATATTAAGTAGTGTACCACACGTTGTGTAAACAATGCACACCGAGGCACAACACACGGCATGCTAGCAGCGACCGGCCTACGACAACATATAAAAGCCAGAGCTGAGAGAGGGGAGAGTTAATCTGAGGCTGAGTTGACTTTTTATATGTAGAAGAAAAGTTTTGTCATTTTATTTAATCTGAGCAACAACTTGAGGCAGTTTAATGTTGATTAACGTGGACCCCGACTTAAACAAGTTGAAAAACTTATTGGGGTGTTACCATTTAGTGGTCAATTGTACGGAATATGTACTGTACTGTGCAATCTACTAATAAAAGTCTCAATCAATCAATCAAAAAAAGCACTTTATATGTAGAAAGGTTTTGTTAAGAAACCATTCTGAGCCTTATCTTATTTAGTTTTTATTTTATATATGTTGACCACATTAACCCTGGCAATGGACCCTGTGTGTATATGTATGTTATACCATTGTTTACAAATTTGGTAAATAAATAACCAAAAAATGTATATTTTTGTTGTTTTCTTACTGTACCAAAAATGAACCTCTAAACCGAGGTACGTACCGAACCGAAATTTTTGTGTACCGTTACACCCCTAATACGTACAAGTGAATTATACATTTTTTATAAATTTGCATAATTTCTTAAATTTTTCCCATTGTCATGGGGTATTGTGTGTGCAATTTTGAGAACAAAAATTAATGTGTTAGATTTTGGAATAAGGCTATAACAAAATGTGGGAAAAGTGAAGCGCTGTGAATACTTTCCGGATGCACTGTATGGAAGTGAATCAGGAGGGCGGAGTCACCAGGATGGTCTGCTGCAGGCTGGAAGTCGCTCGTCTGAAGAGAAGACGTCCGAGCAGACTAGAGATCCAAGGCAGGACCAGAGCGCCACACAGAGTACGAGACACAGACAGGTGGTCTCCTGTAGCCGGGACGGGGGGCGTGTAGCCTCTCACGCCTATGTAACACAACACTCGTCACAACATGTCATCGCTTTATATAAAAGTGTGTGTGTGTGTGTGTGTGTGTGTGTGTACCATGCCGCTGATAGAAAAATCTTAACCACAGCCTGACCAGGAAGTCCTCCCAGCGGATCATCTTCCCCAAGACCAGAATAACAGGAATGGTGGGCAGACCCATGAGTAGGAAAAGTGGGTCAGCCCGCTCCATCATGTTTAAACCTTTCTTGTGCCCTACAACCTGCGCACAAAATAAAATACACGATGAGAAGACACACACACACTCCCTCCGCTTTCAATGTTTCTCCGCATCCTGCACCTGCATCACCGTCACGGCGCCGTACGTGACCGCGGACCAGTACGCAGTTCCAACCAGAATGCCGAAGGCAGCGACTGGACTGGCCCGTGAGAGCGCTCGGTCCACCTGCTGCAGGAAGTAAACCAGCGCACCTGAGGACGCCACAAAACACTTAGCAGCAACTCGTCATGCCAAAGTGACCAGAAGGAGATTTTCACGCACTTATCTTGGGGAAGATGACGCAATACTGCGTGCCACATTGGGGACAGCAGATGCCGCCGAGGCCGCCGTCGCTTCCTTTCTGCTTCTCGTCCAACCAGCGCTGAAGGCACGACTGGTGGATCCATTTGGTGCAACCTTTGCACCGGCACGGACTCACCCACTCCGCACTGTGGTCATCACTCTCAGTAGCAAAACACACCCAGCAGTTCCTTGAAGACACACACACACACATTCTTGTATTTGGTACCTTCTTGAAACCTCCGAGAAAATGCCTACCTCTTTAGGACCACCCTCTCTAGATATATAAAGATTTGTATTTACAACATTAATAATATATAAATACTATGCAAATATAAAAAAGGTAAGCTTTTAGTTATTTAAAAAAAAAACATTTTTTGTAATTGGTCTTTAATCATTATTTACTTCAAGTTATCACAATATGTCTCCATATGCATATTTATTTTATGTATTTTGGCCAAAGGGGGCGCAATTCAATTTCTTACACACACTTGTTATTACATATGTTGGCCAGAGGGGGAGCGCTTCAAAAATTTTACACACACTTGTTATTTCATATGTTGACCAGAGCACATTTAAAACTGACAGTCAATTTGAAAAATCCATCCTTTTTGGGGGCCACCCTAATTTTGATAGATTTCACCACCAGGGGTGCAAATGAGACATTCTGTATTACAGGGGTGTCAAACTGGTTTTCATTGACGGCCACATCGCAGTTATGGTTGCCCTCAGAGGGCTGCGTTTAACAATGAGTATTATATAAATATACATGTGTGTGTGTGTGTGTGTGTATATATATATATATAAATATATATATATATATATACACACACATTTATATACATAACCTGCCAAAAATTTTACTTTGAAACATTGAATGACTAAACATGTTACACACTGAAAAAAGCAAGGAGCTTCAAACAACAGAAGAAATAACTACATAGTTAAGTTTAAGAAATGTAGATGAAAGTACGTTATAGCAGAAAATAAGTACTTTACAGAAAATCTAAAAGTACAATAATAAGTGTTTGAGAGAGGATATTATAACAACAATTGTTGTGCTGCTCTTGCTCTTCAGCATCCACCCCCAGGACTACACATAAGGGGAAGGTGGATCAATCCAGAAACTGACAGTGTTGATACCAAGGGTAGTATCAGTATATGATTGATACTAGTGATTAGATCTTTTTTTTTTTTTGTTTATGTTGGCCCTGCGATGAGGTGGCGACTTGTCCAGGGTGAAACCCCGCCTTCTGCCCGAATGCAGCACCCCCCGCTAACCCGAAAGGGACAAGCGGTAGAAAATGGATGGATGGATGTAAAAACTGTCAGCTCAGTCACCAGAATTTTACAGTAAAAGCAGTGGGTTTTTTACAGCACATAAAATAATTTAATAAATGGAATGGAAAAACAATACCACTGTTTTTAGTGGTAAAATTCAAGCAACAAAACTTCCAGTTTGTTTGTTTATTACTGTAAAATCTTGTTTTAATGTTTTTTTGTTGTTTTTTTATGTTTTGGTGTAAAAAAAAAAAAAAAAACAGTACCAAAGTTGATTTTACGGTAAAAAAAAACTCAGTCGGCGGAATTTAACCGTAAAATCTATTGTCAATATTACAGTGTACAATTTGATTGATAATTTGTTTTTAAATCATAAGTCAAGCAGATATTTAAGTACAGTATTTATCTTTATTTGAACTAAAAATATTTTTGGAATACATGATAATAATATTTTGATAATATTGAATTTTAAAAGATATGCAGTTGCATACAGTGGTACATGATTTTTAATGTCAAAAGGGAAAGAACAAATATACGTATTTAGTAAGAAAAGATTAAGCATTTTATTAACGCATATTATTTCCAGGCTTTCGCGGGCCACATTTGGCCCCCGGGCTTTGAGTTTGACACCTGTGCTCGATTAGATGCATTGGTTGTCCGTATGGGGACCATGATTTGGGTCCTAACTTGTTCACCGCTCCTCATATGGAAGGTACTTTTCCTTGTTGTCTCAAGAAGGGTAGAAATACAATGCACATTAAATCAACCAAAAATCCTGACTTTGGAGCAATGTTCACGGACTCTAGTATTTGGCTCTCTATTAGGTGTAATGGTTTTTCCCTTTACCCTCTTGATGGCTCAAGAAGGGTAGACATACAACAACACACACACACAAACACAGGTCAAAGTTCATCCCCTGGCTGTACCGGAAGGGGAAAGTGAAAGCTTAAATTTATTCTCCAAAGTATAATTATTATGGAGGTTGGTCTTACTTCTCCGGCTGCTCCTCAACAAAAGCCATGGCACTCTTCTTCTAAATTATCTCATAGGACCATCTGTGAAATTAAAAAGGATACATTATATTTATGTACAGCACACTACCAAAGTCTAGCTAAAGTGAAACTTCCCGAGAAATGAAACCGTCGTTTAACACAAAACTGTCATGCTAGTAGTTGCAGCTAAGCTAGCAGTAGCCACTACAGCAGCTAAACAAGCACTGTCGATAAAGTCCACAATGTCAGCACATTAACGCAGCAGAACTTACCTTTAAAAGTAGAATTTAAAAAATAGTTGTGTAGAGTTTGTCATGAACTCATGTAGACCACGGCTTCAATGTTTGCTCTTGTTTTCTTCACGGACTTTCCGGACGGGACACGCCCACTTTTTGTTACGCTGCTCTGATTGGCCGACATGTTTGTTCAGGGCACAGGAAGAGTGTGGGAAATTAGAGAGTCACGCCAGAAAACAACTATAAACATACTGTATTTAAAGGCCTACTGAAATGATTTTTTTTTATTTAAACGGGGTTAGCAGATCCATTCTATGTGTCATACTTGATCATTTCGCGATATTGTCATATTTTTGCTGAAAGGATTTAGTAGAGAACATCGACGATAAAGTTCGCAACTTTTGGTCGCTGATACAAAAAAGCCTTGCCTGTACCGGAAGTAGCGTGACGTCACAGGTTGAAAGGCTCCTCACATTTCCCCATTGTTTACACCAGCAGCGAGAGCGATTCGGACCGAGAAAGCGACGATTACCCCATTAATTTGAGCCAGGATGAAAGATTTGTGGATGAGGAACGTGAGAGTGAAGGACTAGAGTGCAGTGCAGGACGCATCTTTTTTCGCTCTGACCGTAACTTAGGTACAAGCTGGCTCATTGGATTCCACACTCTCTCCTTTTTCTATTGTGGATCACGGATTTGTATTTTAAACCACCTCGGATACTATATCCTCTTGAAAATGAGAGTCGAGAACGCGAAATGGACATTCACAGTGACTTTTATCTCCACGACAATACATCGGCGAAGCGCTTTAGCTACGGAGCTAACGTGATAGCATCGGGCTTAACTGCAGATAGAAACAAAATAAATTTTACTTTTTATTCGAACCCCTTTTACCGTATTGCTTTTGCACTATCTTGTTCAGCTCATTCATTGTTTATGTTCTTTGTTTGTTTTTGTTTTGTTTTTGCTCTATGCTTTTCAACCTGTAAAGCACTTTGGTCGAATTTAAAAATTGTTGTAAACGTGCTATATAAATAAAGTTGCCTTGCCTTGCCTTGCCTTAAATATCTGCTTGACTTATGATTTCCAAACAAATTATCAATCAGATTGTACACTGTAATTTTGACAATAGATTTTATGGTTAAATTCCGCCGACTGAGTTAAATACATTAAAACAAGATTTTACAGTAAAAAAACAAACAAACTGGCAGCTCTGTTGCTTGAATTTTACAGCTAAAAACAGTGGTATTTTTTTGTCATTCCATTTATTCAATTGTTTTATATGCTGTAAAAAAAAACACAGCTTTTATTGTAAAATTCTGGTGACTGAGCTTATTATTATTATAATTTTATTTTATTTTTTAAATTTATTTATTTTTTCTTCTTGAATGGGATTGTGCGGAAAATTTTAATTTCCCCTCGGGGATTAATAAAGTATTTCTGATTCTGATTCTGATGTCCTCTGGTCCGAATAACAATTGCTTTTGTCTCGCCCCTCCCCCCACAAGACACTTCCATTTTAATTGGTCGCATCGCCTGTCAATCACATCGCCGACGCGTCACGGCGCTGGAGGGGGGCGGGACAGTCCGCAGTGAGGAGCGGCGGACTGCACACAGTGACGGGGCGTCGTTTGACACTTTTTACCCCCCCAACACAATTCAACACTAAACTGGACGGAACACGCGAACAGGTCCATAGACACGCACCCAGCCGTTATAGTCCGTCATGGAGTCCTATGACATTTTAGCTAATCAGCCTGTTGTCATCGACAATGTGAGTATGATGACGTCATTCATCCACACCCAAACCCGAGGCCGTCGCTTGTGCTAGCTGTTAGCTTCGCTCGCTATTGTCTTGCAGTCCGGTCTAGTTTTGCTCCACAAACACCTCTTGTGGCCCCCAAACGTTCTGCGAAAAGCGTTTTTTTTATCTAACAGCGGATGATTGTTTTGATACCTCAGCTAGCTGCGAGTGCTATCCGGCTAGCAGACAGATAATAAATGTTAGCTTGTTTAGTTAGCTTCAGCACCATATTCACTTCATGCCGGATTGAAATCATATTTTCTGATTATGTGTTAAGTGTAACGTTCTTTTCGGTATTGTGTGTGTAAGCGTGTTTGCTTAGTTTGCACACAACCATTGCTAAGTGTATACTTACAATGAGCATCATTTACTTGACATTGCAATAAATGGACCAATGAATCAATCAAAGTTTATTTATACAGCCCTAAATCACGAGTATCTCAAATGGCTGCTCAAGCTACAACAACATCAGCCCCTCCACGCAGGAGAGGGTGGCAGAGCAGAAAAGAGAGACGGCAGATCAACTGGTCTAAAAGGGGGGTCTATTTAAAGGCTAGAGCAGACCAGGGCAAATTAAGGCCTGGGGGCCACATTCAGCCCGTTAAGTGTTTTAATCTGGCCCGCCAGGACATTCCCAAATATTTTTTTTTAGATCTTTAGGTTAAAACTGTAGCTGCCATTATGATGTTTTCAAATGACCATAAGTCTTGAACTATACAAAGTATTTCAATGGTTAAAATCTGTGCTTTTGCATGATATACTAGCTACTATGGTGATATAATTAGTTACTATGGTAATCTTAGTTTAGTGATATATCAGATTGTAGGTGGTTGTTTTTTTTTACCCTTTGCGTTCATATTTCGCGGTTTGTTGCATTTTTGTTGTGTTTCGCTCGACTGTAAAATATGTCGATGGAGAGAGGGTGAGACGTTCATATGTTGTCAATATTCAGTGTTTTACTGTTCGTAGTTAATATTATAAATCCCACATTCGATATTTTCATGTACATTCTGGGTGTCTCAATCAGTAAAAAAAAACGTAAAATTCCATTCCGTTTTTTTAAGGAGGTCTGTCATAACGTTTTTAGCATTCAGACATTATTGTGAGGTTTTGTATTAGTGTTCCTAAAAATCAGATATACCGGCCCCCAGACACATTTTTTTTGTGTAAATTTGGCGCTCCTAGTCAAAATAATTGCCCAGGCCTGGGCTAGAGTATACAAATGAGTTTTAAGATGGGACTTAAATGCTTCTACTGGACGTGGCTATGCTGGGTTAGGCGTCATTTTGTCTTTGCAGGAACAGGACCAAGTTGTTGGTGTGTGGCCTCCAGCTGTGTCTCATGACGCTCCTCTTCCTCACACACTTGATATTTCAGACATCAGTGCACATTCATTCCAGCAGCGTTGCTAATATATTGTCACGTGTGTCTCTGCAGGGGTCAGGGGTGATCAAGGCTGGGTTTGCTGGTGACCAGATTCCTAAATACTGTTTCCCGAACTAGTGAGTCCTCCTATGTCCTTCCTTTGTGCTCTTTTCACAACCGTGACAGTAATGTTCTCAAACTTGTGTGTGTGACAGTGTGGGACGTCCCAAACATGTGCGTGTCATGGCAGGGGCCCTTGAGGGCGACCTCTTCATCGGCCCTAAAGCAGAGGTAATGTGTTTTCATCTACAGTAGGGCTGCAACCATTCATCCATTCATTCAGTTAGAAAAAAGCTTTGATTACATTTCTGTTGCTGTGATTAATCGTTTAATGATTCCGACAAATAAATCCAGTCCGCTTAAAAGAAAGTAAAATAAGCTAAATATAAGGTAATATATGGTAAAAGAAGGTAAAATGAAATTGGAAGGTAAATAGAAGGAAATAGTAATAAAATAAAAGGTGAAAAAGGTAAAAGGAAGGTTAAATTAGGTAAATAGAATTTAAAATAATGTAGATAGAAGGTAAACAAAGATAAATGAATGGTAAAAGAAGGAATATAGAAGTTAACAGTGAATAAAAAGTCAAAAGATAAGAAGGTAAAATAAAGTAAATGGAAGGTAAAAGGTAAAATAAGGTAAAGTAAAAGAAGAAGTGAAGGTAAATAAAAGGTAAAAGAAGAACTAAAGGTATATCATGTAAATAAAAGGTAACGAAAGTTAAATAGAAGTTAAAAGACAGTCAAAGGTAAATAAAAGTTAAAATAAATTGGAGAAGGTGAAAAAATGTAGAAGGTAGAAGATGGTCAAATAAACAAAATAGAAGGTAAAAGACGGTTGAAGAAGGTAAATAAAAGTTGAAAAGAAGGTAAGTCAGTCGAAGGTAAATCAAAGTTAAAATAAATTAGAGAAGGTAAAAAAATGTAGAAGGTCAAATAAGCCAAATAGAAGGTAAAAGACAGTCAAAGAAGGTAAATACAAGTTAAAAGAAGTTGGAGAAGATTAAAAAAAGTTAGGAGATGGTCACATGAGGAAAAAAGAAGGTAAAATACAGTCAAAGAAGGTAAATACAAATTTTAATAAGTTTGAGAAGGTAGAAGATTGTCACATAAGTAAAATAGAAGGTAAAAGAAGCTTGAAAAAGGTATAAGGAGTTAAATAGAAAGTAAAACAAGGTAAAGGTGCTCAAAGAAGGTAAATAGAAGGTAATTAAGGATATGGCAAGTACAATAATCTTTATTTATTTTCCCTAAATGATGCATTGAAGCGAGGGATCTATATCGATAGAAATAAATGGCCCTGATATGTCAAAAGGCATTAATAAATCATCTTCTTTTCCAATACCTCTATAACTGATAACGGTAGTTCAGCCGGGATATGCTCATTTCAAAATTGGATTTACAGCCCCGAAATCTGGCTATGGTTTTCATTTCGATGTCCCACCCTCCACTGTTTGACCAATTAGAAAGTGCGTAGAGTGTGTCACATCCAGGTTGCCAGTTACACACCGCCATCTTGTCTGCCTACTGCCACTGGTAAAGTTACTCAACATGTCAGACCTTAGTAAATGTAAAAGTTACCATTCTCAACTTACTCATGACAAAGTCAGGAACAAAACCAGGATTTGTATCGGGGATGCCTTTGAAAGATAGAGACCATTGAAGGCGGAGAAGATTTTTTCATCTAGGTTGGTTGTAGTTGGTTTTAGTCTTTGTTTTCTGATAGTACTGACAATAACCATAGGGTTGCCATTTATTGTAATATTGTACTTCTTCCTGAAAATAGCCTAATTTCTGTATAGAATGTGTTGGTTAGAGATTTGTTATTGACAAAACACTTGTCTATTCAGCTATTAAGGTCCCAGAACCTCAACCCCTAGTAAGAGGCAGTGGAAGTTTGAAGTTCCTTGGAGTAGTCCAGTCCATCCTGCTGCGTATCTGGCAACCTCAGTCAGGGAGAGAGGGAGGGGACTACAAAAATTTAACCGTGATTGCAGTACCGTTTCTGGCCACATTATGACATATGGCACCTTTAACAGTCCTCTTGGACCTACACAACAAGGAACCGCTAGCAAAAAAATACCAGTACTCTGTATAAATCCTCAGTCGAGGCTATTAAGTCTTTTTATCTGATTACTCGATTAATCAAACCAACTAATCGATAGCTGAGGCCCTCAGTGGCCTAGTTCAAACCCCGGCCGAGTCATACCAAAGACTATAACAATGGGAGCCATTACCTCCCTGCTTGGCACTCAGCATCAAAGATTGGAATTGGGGGTTAAATCACCAAAAATGATTCCCGGGCGCGGCCACTGCTGCTGCCCACTGCTCCCCTCACCTCCCAGGGGGTGATAAAGGGTGATGGGTTAAATGCAGAGAATAATTTCGCCACACCTAGTGTGTGTGTGACAATCATTGGTACTTTATCTTTTAACTTTAATCTACATTCATGTGTCTGGTTCTTATCTGCTTCCAACTTACATAACGCTCAATACTGGAATTGTGTCGTGTGTGTGTCTGTGTGTGTGTGTGTGTGTGTGTGTGTGTGTGTGTGTTGCAGGAGCACCGTGGTCTGCTGTCCGTGCGCTATCCGATGGAGCACGGTATCGTGAAGGACTGGAATGATATGGAGAGGATCTGGCAGTATGTTTACTCCAAGGAGCAGCTGCAGACCTTCTCAGAAGAGGTGAGCTTCTCCGTCTAAGGCAGAGGTCGGCAACCCAAAATGTTGAAAGAGCCATATTGGAGCAAAAATACAAAAAACAAATCTGTCTGGCGCTGCAAAAAATGAAAATGTCTTTTAATGAAGGCAACACATGGCGTGTCTATATTAGCTATAATAGCCTACTATCAAAATGACTGTCGCAGGCTGGAGCAAATCTTTGTTGACAGAAATGTTGAAATGTAATATTTATTCTACACATTAGAAAACATTAGTAAATCAGAGGCTACTCAGAAGGTGAGGTAACTCCTGGAAATTACTGGCATTTAATGGCCAAAGGTATAGATGTGTGTGTCCAAGTTAAAGGAAACTGCAGGCTGTCTTCTTTAAATAGATTTATTACAATCTTTGGCAAGCTAGGTAATGTTTGCTGTGGTCTGGAACAACATGGCACACAAACAACTATCTGAAATGCAGCCAATATTACATACGGATAATGTGTCATGAGACATGCAAATATAAATTAAATAGAGGGCATAAACATGCACCTGGGGATAGGTTGGTTGGCTACACTAAATGGTCCCTAGTGTGTGAATGTTGTCGTCTATCTGTGCTGGTCCTGTGATGAGGTGGCGACTTGTCTAGGGTGCACCCCGCCTTCTGCCTGAATGCAGCTGAGATAGGCTCCAGCACCCCCCGTGACCCCAAAAGGGACAAGCGGTAGAAAATGGATGGATGGATGGATAAGTAAAGGAAATTAAATGAGCTCAAATATAACTACAAATGAGGCATAATGATGCAATATGTACATACAACTAGCCTAAATAGCATGTTAGCATTGATTAGCTTGCAGTCATGCACTGACCAAATATGCCTGATTAGCACTCCAACAAGTCAATAACATCAACAAAGCTCACCTTTGTGCATTCATGCACAGCATAAAACTTTTGGTGGACAAAATGAGACAAAAGAGGAAGATTTTACATGTAAACAAACTGTTAAGTCACAGTCCACACTATGGTGAGTTCAAGAGCCGCCGAAATGAGTAGGACAAAACGATGTTCCCCAAATACTGTCATCAGTGAAGCATTGATTGATTGATTGAGACTTTTATTAGTAGATTGCACAGTACAGTACATATTCCGTACAATTGACCACTAAATGGTAACACCCCAATAAGTTTTTCAATCAATTCATGGTACACAAACATATTAAACGTGGTAGTTCTAACAACTGGGAAGGTTTGTGTCATGTTTGTCCTCAAACAAAAAACATACTAAAACAAAAAATTATTTCCCCCCATCTTTTCCATTTTCCATCCTTTTTTAAAAATGCTCCAGGGAGCCACTAGGGCGGCACTAAAGAGCCGCAGGTTGCTGACCCCCGATCTACGGTGATGGTGGTTGTTGTGAATATTGACCAGCATGTGGTTCTGTGTTTGCCAGCATCCGGTCCTGCTGACGGAGGCGCCCCTCAACCCCAGCGTCAACCGCGAGAAGGCGGCGGAGGTGTTCTTCGAGACCTTCAACGTTCCCGCCCTCTCCTTCTCCATGCAGGCGGTGCTCAGCTTGTAAGCCATTAGAATCTCCCTAGCTGCGGCGAAAACGGATGACACCTTGTGTGACCTCCCCCAGGTACGCCACGGGACGCACCACCGGCGTAGTGTTGGACTCGGGAGACGGCGTGACTCACATAGTGCCCACCTACGAGGGCTTTGCCATACCGCACTCCATCCTGCGCATGGACATCGCGGGCAGGGACGTGTCGTGGTACCTGCGTCTCCTCCTGCGCAAGGAGGGCTACAACTTCAACACGTCTGCAGAGTTTGAGGTGGTGCGCACCATCAAAGAGGTGAGCTGGGGGCGGGGTGTGTAGGAGGAGGGGCGTGCCTCACACGCCATGCATGCTTGTGCCACCAGAGGGCGTGCTACCTGTCGCTAAACCCCCAGAAGGATGAGACTCTGGAGACGGAGAAGGCTCAGTACATCCTTCCAGACGGCAGCACCTTGAATGTAAGTTGTGTTCACGCCAAACTCCGCCTCCTCCTGTCGTGACCGCCGCCCTCGTGCCGTATTCAGATCGGGCCTGCCCGCTTCCGCGCCCCCGAGCTGCTCTTCAGGCCCGACTTAGTGGGTGACGAGAGCTTAGGCATCCACGAGGTTCTGGCCGACGCCATCCTGAAGTCCGACATGGACCTGCGTCGCACGCTCTTCTCCAACATCCTGCTGAGCGGGGGGTCCACGCTCATCAAAGGTGGGCGTGGCAACACGTAAAGGTGGGCGTGGCCACCTGCGATGGTCATTTGTGACTCTGTGTGGCCTCCCTCAGGGTTTGGAGAGCGACTACTAACAGAAGTGAAGAAGCTGGCGCCCAAAGATGTCAAGATCAAGGTGGGCACACACACAATCTTGTATTTGTTACCTCTTTATGACCACCCTTCTAGATGTATAAAGATTTATATTTACAACAATAATAATATATACATGCTATGCCAATATAAAAAAGGTAAGCTTTTAGTTAATTTTTTGTTTGTAATTCATTTTTAATCTTCATGATTTACTTCAAGTTATTACAGTACAGTGTTTCCCATAAACTGCCAAGATACCTGTGGCGGTGGGGGCGTGGCTAAGGGCGTGGTCACCATGACATCATCGAGTAATTTGCATAATTTACTACAATGATATGATTTTCTCTAAAAAGGCTAAAAAAATGTATAGTTACTAATTAATAATAACAGTTTTGTTTTAAACGTCCATCCATCCATCCATTTTACAATATAATTACAACACTTTATGTACATATTTATATACAGATTTGAACAATAAGTTATTCACTGAAATATATTTATTAATTGTGGTTCTTACAAAAAATATATCTTATAAAATATAAAAGCTAAAATGTCTCATAAAGCTCTGCCCCTTTAATGAGTGCATACTAAATAATTTAACTTTAGCCTACTACTACAACCATATTATTTACCAGCAACATAAAGTGAAACAGAGGCAGAGGTGTCCTGCCACAGTCAGTAACAAATAAACAGAAAACAGTAGTGGTGGTAGATAGACACAGAGCTTCATCAAACATCTGATCCACTGAACAAAGAGCTCCAAAAATCTTGAACTTTAGACTGCCATCAGTTTTACTCCCTACACTTAACCAGGTGTTTCCTACTGCCTGCAGACTTTGCACCCTTTGTTATATACACATGTTGTGTTTCTAATATAAATACATTTAAAGTCAAATACAAATAAGGCAACAAGAGAAGTATCCTACACTTCTCTTTTGTTAAGTAAATCTGAACAGCCGATATGGGCATCTACATCAACTATATCATCAGTGGTGTCAAAGTCAATGGATGAATGATCTGTGGCCCCCGGGATGATATTTGATTAGTATTTGAACCGGCCCACAGGCCACAGCCGCTTGCTGCTGTTTTGCATGCACCAATATTCCATCAGTGTTGGGGCTAGGAATTTTCAAAATGGGGTCCCTGGGACCCCATCAAGTCATAAAAATGGGTTCCCACAGTAGATTTTTGGGGTCCCACTTTTTTGTCACCATTTTGAAAACCAATGATAAATGTGTGCATTATCCTGTTATACTCAGTGGCCTAGTGGTTAGAGTGTCCGCCCTGAGATGGGTAGGTTGTGAGTTCAAACCCTGGCCGAGTCATACCAAAGACTATAAAAATGGGAGCCATGCAGGGAGGTAATGGGATCAGCATCAAGGGTTGGAATTGGTGGTTAAATCACCAAAAATGATTCCCGGGTGCAGCATAGCTGCTGCCCACTGCTCCCCTCACCTCCCAGGGGTTTTTACAAGGGGATGGGTCAAATGCAGAGGACAAATTTCACCACACCTAGTGTGTGTGTAACAATCATTGGTACTTTAACTTAACTACATCTCACATTCTATATTGTTTTGGAAAAAGGTTGTCTTATACATCTAAAGGCTTAGTGGCCACATGTGTGGACAGCACCTTTTAGCTCTTATTTCCAAAATTGTGTGCACTACTGAATTGGGGTCTTATGGCCGCTTATGTGGATGCTTATACTGCCATCTGGTGGTGTCAGAAGAGTATAACATACAATGGAATTTGGGGGAAAAAAGTATAAAAATAAGAATTAGCATGTCACTAAACGTGAAGTACATGTTTGTTACTTATGGACTAAGTACATCATATCAAAAAATGATTCTTAGTTTTTATTCTAATTAGGCTCCAATAAGCCCAAATAGCAAAGAGAAATAAAAAAAAAAGCACGTAAACAAACAGCTTGGGCCTTAAGAGGATAAATAAAAAAATATATACAAATAATCCAAAAGAAAACACATTTTTATGCACATGTAAATGTATTCAGTTGTAAACATTCATTCACTTTCTTCTTTCCTTCAGGCATCTAAACTTTACCGCTGCCTGTATTTTGTTCTATATTTTTATTGTAATATTTTCAAAATGTTTGTTCTATTTTTGGCCAAAGTAAGACAAAGAAAACAATCTGAAGTAGTCTTTATTTTTTAGTTTTACCCCCATGATTTTAGTAGTCCGGCATGTGCACAGATTTTCCTCCATGCGGCCCCTGAGCTCAAATGAGTTTGACACTCCTGATCTATATACGGTACATATTTATTTATTTATTTAAAATTAATTTTGGCCAAAGGGACCGTATTTAAATTTCTTACACACACTTGTTATTTCATATGTTGACCAGAGGGGGAGCACTTTTAAAAGCGACACAATACAAGAACACACACACTTACTTGTTACCATTGTGTGTGCAGATCTCGGCCCCCCAGGAGAGACTCTACTCCACCTGGATCGGGTACATTTTGAATTTTCCCATGAATAATCTTGACCAAATGGAAATAAATAATAATCACCTGACCTTCTCGGCTCCGCCCACAGAGGCTCCATCCTGGCGTCATTGGACACCTTCAAGAAGATGTGGGTGTCCAAGCGGGAATATGAAGAAGACGGCGCGCGCGCCATCCACAGGAAGACCTTCTAGAAGACACTCTGGCTCCGCCCAGCCTGCCGCTTTAGCCCCGCCCCCTCCCTCGCCCGCTCACGACTGGAGAGGGGTGTGTGAGTGGGCGGCACTCGGCCCTGAGGACTCCTCCCGGCCTCAGGCCACGCCTCCTTTCTACGTGAAGGTGTACATTGTCAATAAAAGTCCACTTTTTTTGTTGGTTTTTGCTACGTTTCCATTCCAAAGTGTTTTGACCTGACGGCCGCCACGTTGGCGCACACACGCCGTCCCAGGAGAGTCAGCACGTTTAAGACGACTGACCGGTCATTGAGGACAACAATCGAAACAAATTATGTGTTTTAGTTGAAATGCAGCAGTCTTTTTCTGTTAGCCGGCTGGGCGAGTCGCATGTCGGAGACTCGCCGCACGTCCACGAGATGCACCGAGGACGTGAAGGCCAGCGAGGCTTTTGGACCTTTTTTTAAACCTGCACCGAGGAACGACAATGTTTGCTAACACATAATTATTATTATTATTGTAAGAAATAAACATTTATGTCTGCTGCTCTAACGCTTCTTATTTTCATCAGCCGAGCAACTCTCTTGTGTCAGTGCACTTCAATAAGTGTACTTAGTTTCTGAGTGTGAATGTGGTACAGACGAGTGTGCAAGCTAGCAACCTTTGAGGGACTGAAGTTACCTAACCTTGTTTTTCAACCTTTTTTGGGCCAAGGCACTTTTGTTTTCATTGAAAATATCCAGAGGGACACTATCCCGTCCTCGTCGCCATTGTTGTGTGCCAAACGTGTCACTATTAGTACAATCTAAGCTTAATAATACACCAAAAGAAAGCTTAGTCTTTTTCTACCTTTAATTCCCGCTCAAACTTCTTCCACTTCCTGGTGTTCAACACACAAAACATGTCATCATATCCTGTGTCCCCCGCCCTTAAGTTCCCCTTACAATGGTTCCGGTGTTGTACCGAAATCTGTTACCCATCGGAATTTGTAACTCCTGGGGGCGATGTTCCCATGGCGTGTGTTTGATGGTTAAACGGTAAGCCCAAGGAGGAGGAGAAGAAGAACGCTTGCGTAAATGGCGTAAACTATCCTTAATGCAGAAACGTCAGTTGTCAGAATTTCAGCATTAATAAATTACACATATTCTGGAAATCAATGACTTACTTTCATTATAGTATGAGTCCATTGTATCGGCTGTTATGTGTAATTTATTAATGCTGAAATTCTGACAACTGACGTTTCAGCATTAAGGATAGTTTACGCCATTTACGCAAGCGTTCTTCTTCTCCTCCTCCTTGGGCTTGCCGTTTAACCATCAAACAAACGCCATGGGAACATCGCCCCCTGGAGTTACAAATTCCGATGGGTAACAGATTTCGGTACAACACCGGTATTGTCCTGTGCATAGACATGTTTTAAGGGTACGCAGCATGGAGCGCTACTGCCTACTGGCGCTGACGAGACGCGGGGCCGCCATCTTGGAGTGGTGATCCGCTCCACTCAGTGCAGTTCATTTGGCAGGAGCAATGAACTGTCAGCGCATTTAATTCATCTTACCTCACTGAATACCACTGATTTTCACGCGCTTTTTTTGTCATACGTGTAGCTATGATAAAGGACACATGTTTTAGTATTCATACTTTGCTTAACAGTAATAGAATATTCTTATATGCTATAAGTGACCAGACGTCCGAGATCAAAACTGGGAATATAATCCCAGAGAAGGGGAAAAAAACGGTCAGCTATTTTGAAGTTGAAGAAACAATATGATTAGGTTATATATACATGCGTATATCCTACATAAACTATGTATGAATACATTAGATATCTATATATCTATAGACTGTATCTCTGTTGCTGCAGCAGCAGAGAGTTTATTCTGTCTTGACACTTTGTATTGATATTTTGTATTACCATCTTCCCTTAAATGATCATGTTTACAGTGATTGTTTTATACGTATTTTTTATACATGTCGCTTTGGATATAAGCGTCTGCCAAATACTTCAACATAAACATATATAAACACCGGAAAGTCTTTATATCAGCTAAAACCACCAATCTGTTTCACTGGATTCAGAATAAAACCAAATTCTGTCTTACCCAACAATGTTAGTATTTGAATATTGTTACCTCGTCTCAAGTTAGGCGTATACAGCAATGAGCTACCTGCTGCTCCCTACTGGTAGGAAAGAGTATTACATGGTTGCTCTGCTGATCTTAACAACGGCACATTATTTGTGGATTGTGATTATTGGTTTGCAAAAAGACTTATTCCTGGTTACAATTATACGGATAAGAAAGTATCGTCTTATACTTTGTCTAAAATGAGAATGCATCATAATCAGTGGCGGCTGGTGAATTTTGTTTTAGGTGGGGCTGAAAGTTTGTAAACCAGACCCCTGTAGGGGGGTCATCCTCCCCCAGAAGATTTCTTTGTGATTTTCACATACAAATGAAGCCTTCTGGTGCATTCTGACAAAATAATGAAGACAAAATAGAACATTTCATAGGTTTGTAGAGAACTACAATAACTTTTACCCCTGTTGGCTTTTACAATCTTTATCTTATTTTATTTCAACTTTATATTATTGAAGTATGACATTTTCAAATGTAATTAATTTAATCGACAATCAATTCTATTATGGTCATACTCTTGTTTGCTAGGATTTCAGTACTATTGAAGATCTTTGCTCCTTCTCAACTCTGTGCTAATATTATTTTCACAAAATACAACCAATAGTACGTTGATGTTAAATCTTACTTGTGAAAAGTAATCCCCCCGATTCCTATTTTCAACAGTCCGCTCATTTGAGCAGGAAAAGGCTGAACACCATCTTTGTTTTCTACCTGTCAACTGTCAGTTTAGGCTGCTCGCCGGCTCCTCATCACCACTTCAAGATGGCGGCCCAATTTCTCGCGTCACAGCAGCCAATGCTGCGTCTACTTATAAGATGTCTATGCATGTCATCATATCCTGTGTCCCCTGCCCTTAAGTTCCCCTTACAATGGTTCCGGTATTGACCAGAGTAACCAATACATGACAGACACCACCAGCAGGAAATGTTCAAAACAAAACTCAATAGCCTATATTGACAATATAAAGTCGTTTTCATCAAATACCTGACGTACTTGTAAGATATGACGTCAAACCACAACAGTCGTTAATTATCTCGTCTCAAGTTAGGCGTATACAGCAATGAGCTACCTGCTGCTCCCTACTGGTAAGAAAGAGTATTACATGGTTGCTCTGCTGATTTTAACAACGGCACATTATTTGTGGATTGTAATTATTGGTTTGCAAAAAATATTTTTCCGACCTATTAGGTGAAATTGCATACTTTCCCACGGTACACTAGTGTGCTGCGACACAGTGGTTGAAAAACACTGAACTCACATACTCGCCCGCCCTAAACCTCACTCTCAGCCAGGACTAGAATATGTGTGGCCAGCATGAGAGATGAGTGTGCTAGGTACCGAGCTAAAAGTTTGGGCTATTAGGCCATCAAGGAGTGAGGTTTACCAACGTACACATTGCACGGCCATACTGGCTGGCCTCCACTTACCCCCCTAAACCAAACTCTTATCCAAGTCATCGGACCACTGTGACCCTCCCCCAAGACTCGAGTCTGGCTAGCCAGCATGAGAGATGAGTGTGCTAGGTACCGAGCTAAAATCTCAGGCTGTCAGGTCATCAAGGAGTGAGGTGTACCAATGTACAAAACCCAAAAGCAGTGAAGTTGTCACGTTGTGTAAATGGTAAATAAAAACAGAATACAATGATTTGCAAATCCTTTTCAACTTATATTCAATTGAATGGACTGCAAAGACAAGATATTTCATGTTCAAACTAGTAAACGTTATTTTTTGCAAATATTAGCTCATTTGGAATTTGATGCCTGCAACATGTTTCAAAAAAGCTGGCACAAATGGCAAAAAAGACTGAGAAAGTTGAGGAATGCTCATCAAACACTTATTTGGAACATCCCACAGGTGAACAGGCTAATTGGGAACAGGTGGGTGCCATGATTGGGTATAAAAGCAGCTTCCATGAAATGCTCAGTCGTTCCCAAACAAGGACGGGGCGAGGGTCACCACTTTGTCAACAAATGCCTGAGCAAATTGTTGAACAGTTTAAGAACAACATTTCTCAACCAGCTACTGCAAGGAATTTAGGGATGTCACCATCTGAGGTCTGTAATATCATCAAAAGGTTCAGAGAACCTGGAGAAATCACTGCACGTAAGTGATGATATTACAGACGTCCAATCCCTCAGGCGGTACTGCACCAAAAAGCGACATCAGTGTGTAAAGGATATCACCACATGGGCTCAGGGACACTTCAGAAAACCACTGTCAGTAACTACAGTTGGTCGCTACATCTGTAAGTGCAAGTTAAAACTCTTACTATGCAAAGCGAAAGCCATTTATCAACAACACCCAGAAACGCCGCCGGCTTCGCTGGGCCCGAGCTCATCTAAGATGGACTGATGCAAAGTGGAAAAGTGTTCTGTGGTCTGACGAGTCCACATTTCAAATTGTTTTTGGAAACTGTGGACGTCGTGACCTTCGGAACCAAGAGGAAAAGAACCATCCGGACTGTTGTAGGCGCAAAGTGTAAAAGCCAGCATCTGTGATGGTATGGGGGTGTATTAGTGCCCAAGGCATGGGTAACTTACACATCTGTGAAGGCGCCATTAATGCTGAAAGGTACATACAGCTTTTGGAGCAACATATGTTGCCATCCAAGCAACGTTATCATGGACGCCCCTGCTTATTTCAGCAAGACGATGCCAAGCCATGTGTTACAACAGCGTGGCTTCATAGTAGAAGAGTGCAGGTACTAGACTGGCCTGCCTGTAGTCCAGAACTGAAAACGAAGTTTCTCAGTGTGAACATGAAATATCTTGTCTTTGCAGTCTATTCAATTGAATATAAGTTGAAAAGGATTTGCAAATCATTGTATTCTGTTTTTATTTACCATTTACACAACGTGACAACTTCACTGGTTTTGGGGTTTGTACTCCATTCCAGTCTGCAACAAAGTTTGCCTTAAAAACGTCTAACTCCAAACTTGATTTCCCTTATTTTATTTCATTAAAGGAAAGTTTCAATTCTTTAACACAACTTTTAGTTGCGACTACAGAACCACACACACATTGTATTGTAGACGAAGAAGAAGATGAGGTCATCAGGTTGATCAAGTATTGAAACAGAACAAGTCCAACTCAGACCAGAATGTGTTACGTGCAGAGCAGGAAGTGGACCGGGGCAACCAGGATGTTCCCAGAGACCAGAGAGTTCATTAAGACGGGGGGTCTAGTGGGGGAGCTCGTGTGGAACCAGCTGGTAGTGGGAACCGCAGGAAGGACAGCGCTGGGCCTCGCCCTCGTGGAGCCAGAACCACACCACCGCCGTGTTGTCTTCCTCGCCTGCACATACCAGCTAGTTAACACTGCACTTTATTATGTAAGTGTTTGCACTTTATCATGTAAGTGTTTGCACTTTATCATGTAAGTGTTTGCACTTTATCATGTGTTTGCACTTTATCATGTAAGTGTTTGCACTTTATCATGTGTTTGCACTTTATCATGTAAGTGTTTGCACTTAATCATGTAAGTGTTTGCACTTTATCATGTGTTTGCACTTTATCATGTAAGTGTTTGCACTTAATCATGTAAGTGTTTGCACTTTATCATGTGTTTGCACTTAATCATGCAAGTGTTTGCACTTTATCATGTGTTTGCACTTTATCATGTAAGTGTTTGCACTTAATCATGTAAGTGTTTGCACTTTATCATGCGTTTGCACTTTATCATGTAAGTGTTTGCACTTTATCATGTGTTTGCACTTTATCATGTAAGTGTTTGCACTTTATCATGTAAGTGTTTGCACTTTATCATGTGTTTGCACTTTATCATGTAAGTGTTTGCACTTAATCATGTAAGTGTTTGCACTTTATCATGTGTTTGCACTTTATCATGTAAGTGTTTGCACTTTATTATGTAAGTGTTGGCACTTTATCATGTGTTTGCACTTTATCATGTAAGCGTTTGCACTTTATTATGTAAGTGTTTGCACTTTATCATGTAAGTGTTTGCACTTTATCATGTAAGTGTTTGCACTCTATCATGTAAGTGTTTGCACTCTATCATGTAAGTGTTTGCACTTTATCATGTAAGTGTTTGCACTTTATCATGTAAGTGTTTGCACTTTATCATGTAAGTGTTTGCACTTTATTATGTAAGTGTTTGCACTTTATCATGTGTTTGCACTTTATGTAAGTGTTTGCACTTTATCATGTAAGTGTTTGCACTTTATCATGTAAGTGTTTGCACTTTATCATGTAAGTGTTTTCACTTAATCATGTGTTTGCACTTTATCATGTAAGTGTTTGCACTTTATCATGTGTTTGCACTTTATCATGTAAGTGTTTGCACTTTATCATGTGTTTGCACTTCATCATGTAAGTGTTTTCACTTAATCATGTGTTTGCACTTTATCATGTAAGTGTTTGCACTTTATCATGTGTTTGCACTTCATCATGTAAGTGTTTTCACTTAATCATGTGTTTGCACTTTATCATGTAAGTGTTTGCACTTTATCATGTGTTTGCACTTTATGTAAGTGTTTGCACTTTATCATGTAAGTGTTTTCACTTAATCATGTGTTTGCACTTTATCATGTGTTTGCACTTTATCATGTGTTTGCACTTTATCATGTAAGTGTTTGCACTTTATCATGTAAGTGGTTTCACTTTATCATGTAAGTGTTTTCACTTAATCATGTGTTTGCACTTTATCATGTAAGTGTTTGCACTTTATCATGTAAGTGTTTGCACTTTATCATGTAAGTGTTTGCACTTTATCATGTAAGTGGTTTCACTTTATCATGTGTTTGCACTTTATGTAAGTGTTTGCACTTTATCATGTAAGTGGTTTCACTTAATCATGTAAGTGTTTGCACTTTATCATGTAAGTGTTCGCACTTTATCATGTAAGTGTTTGCACTTTATCATGTGTTTGCACTTTATTATGTAAGTGTTTGCACTTTATCATGTAAGTGGTTTCACTTTATCATGTAAGTGTTTTCACTTAATCATGTGTTTGCACTTTATCATGTAAGTGTTTGCACTTTATCATGTAAGTGTTTGCACTTTATCATGTAAGTGTTTGCACTTTATCATGTAAGTGGTTTCACTTTATCATGTGTTTGCACTTTATGTAAGTGTTTGCACTTTATCATGTAAGTGGTTTCACTTAATCATGTAAGTGTTTGCACTTTATCATGTAAGTGTTTGCACTTTATCATGTAAGTGTTCGCACTTTATCATGTAAGTGTTTGCACTTTATCATGTGTTTGCACTTTATTATGTAAGTGTTTGCACTTTATCATGTAAGTGTTTACACTTTATTATGTAAGTGTTTGCACTTTATCATGTGTTTGCACTTCATTATGTAAGTGTTTGCACTTTATTATGTAAGTGTTTGCACTTTATTATGTAAGTGTTTACACTTTATTATGTAAGTGTTTGCACTTTATTATGTAAGTGTTTACACTTTATCATGTAAGTGTTTGCACTTTATTATGTAAGTGTTTACACTTTATTATGTAAGTGTTTGCACTTTATTATGTAAGTGTTTACACTTTATTATGTAAGTGTTTACACTTTATTATGTAAGTGTTTACACTTTATTATGTAAGTGTTTGCACTTTATTATGTAAGTGTTTGCACTTTATCATGTGTTTGCACTTCATTATGTAAGTGTTTGCACTTTATTATGTAAGTGTTTACACTTTATTATGTAAGTGTTTGCACTTTATTATGTAAGTGTTTACACTTTATTATGTAAGTGTTTACACTTTATTATGTAAGTGTTTGCACTTTATTATGTAAGTGTTTGCACTTTATTATGTAAGTGTTTACACTTTATTAGGTAAGTGTTTGCACTTTATTATGTAAGTGTTTACACTTTATCATGTAAGTGTTTGCACTTTATTATGTAAGTGTTTGCACTTTATTATGTAAGTGTTTGCACTTTATTATGCAAGTGTTTACACTTTATTAGGTAAGTGTTTGCACTTTATTATGTAAGTGTGTCCGACAGTCACTTACACACACATCCCACGATCCTCTTGTTGGAGATGGAGGGAACCAAGTGAGGATCCACTTTGGAGCCAGCGTACTCCTTGGGCCTCATCATGCTGTAAGGGTCCTGCAACACAACACCATGCTCCTCAATAACAACGCTGCTTTCTGAGAAATACTATGTAAACAGGAAGTAGATTACAACATAGTGGTGTACGGTAAACCGCTCCTAATAAAGTACCGCTGTGCTAATGAATTAAAAAAGGTACTATACTGCTTTGGAAAAACACTGGTACATTTTTTTCCCTTGGACATGATAGTACGCCGTGTAGTATGAGCCCAGGCACACGTACGTCAACACGCAACGGAAACAGTGTGGAGACAAAAGGAGGGAAAATTGACATATTTTGGGTTAAAAACAAAGCTATAAACACGGCAAACGGTCCTTTTAAACATAGCTCGCTAGCGGCTAACGTCCATCCACTGTGTTTTAGCTACTTCTAAATCACTAATCCTCGTCTACATGGCGACAAATAAAGTACGTTTCTTGCAAGTATCATTATCACTGCAGGACGAGGAATAGCTAAACATGCTTCACTACACACCGCAGGAAGATACAATAGCTAACCGCTAACAACAGGCGAGCGCTCTTGAATGTAAACAAACGCCATGGGAGGATCTACACAGATATCCACTGTAATAATACCAAGTACAAGAGCCGTGTACAGTCGATACTACTATGATCGTGTGAATGCCCCAAAACATTCACACACATGGTTTTCTACACCAAAATTCATCTATTTATTAAACTTCTTCCACATTTTTCACCCGATTCAAAGCGTTCCAACTTCAAACTGTTCAGCCTATTCGGGATTTCCCTTGACGAATTCCAAAAACTCCCAGAATTCCAGGTTTCCCGGGACATTTTACCCCATTCAAAATGAATTGGCCATTTTTCAAACTTACACATTTTTCAACTGATTCAAACCATTCCACCTTCAACACATTCCACCATCCTGGAAATTTAAACTACCCTTCCAAAAAATTCCAGGATTTTCCAGAATTCCTGGTTTTCCGAAGCCCTATTTCCACCTATTTTTCTAACGACGACTCCGTCCATATTTTTCAACGCATTTCAACCGTTCCACCGTCAAAACATTCCTCTTAATCAGGACAAAAAACAAAGTTGTTTTTTGAACTGGAAAAATTCCCGATTTCCCAGAAATTCCGTAATACCATTTCTCAATTCAACATTTCTCGACCGATTTAAAAAAACAAAACATTTCAACTTGTTCAGACCATTCAAGTTTTTTTTTTTTTACCATTTTCAAAAAAAATTCAGAAATTCTCAAATTTTGGGGAAATTCCCATTGAAATCAATGGGACATTTTTCAACGCATTTCAACCATTCTACTGTCAAAACATTCCTCTTAATCAGGACAAAAAACAAAGTTGTTTTTTGAACTAGAAAAATTCCCCATTTTCCCGAAATTCCGTAATACCATTTCTCAATTCAACATGTTACTATTTCAACATTTCTCGACCGATTTAAAAAAAATTCCAACACCAACCATTTCAACTCATTCAGACCATTGAAGTTTTTTTTAACCATTTTCAAAAAAATTCCCGCTTTTGCCGAAATTCCCACGTTTTTGGGAAATTCCCATTGAAATCAATGGGACATTTTTCAACGCATTTCAACCGTTTCACCGTCAAAACATTCCTCTTAATCAGGACAAAAAACAAAGTTGCTTTTTGAACTGGAAAAATTCCTGAATTTCCCAAAATTCCGTAATACCATTTCTCAATTCAACATTTCTCGACCAATTTAAAAAAAACAAAAAACATTTCAACTCATTCAGACCATTCATGTTTTTTGTTTTTTTTTACCATTTTCAAAAAAAAAATCAGAAATTCCCAAATTTTGGGGAAATTCCCATTGAAATCAATGGGACATTTTTCAACGCATTTCAACCGTTCCACCGTCAAAACACTGAATCAGGACAAAAAACAAAGTTGTTTTTTGAACTAGAAAAATTCCCCATTTTTCCGAAATTCCGTAATACCATTTCTCAATTCAACATGTTACTATTTCAACATTTCTCGACCGATTTTAAAAAAAATTCCAACACCAACCATATCAACTCATTCAGACCATTCAAGTTTTTTTTTAAACGATTTTCAAAAAAATTCCCGCTTTTGCCAAAATTCCCACATTTTTGGGAAATTCCCATTGAAATCAATGGGACATTTTTCAACACATTTCAACCATTCCACCGTCAAAACATTCCTCTTAATCAGGACAAAAAACAAAGTTGTTTTTTGAACTAGAAAAATTCCTGAATTTCCCAAAATTCCATAATACCATTTCTCAATTCAACATTTCTTGACCGATTTAAAAAAACAACATTTCAACTCATTCAGACCATTTAAGTTTTTTTTGTTTTTTTTACCATTTTCAAAAAAAAACAAATTCCCAAATTTTTGGGAAATTCCCATTGAAATCAATGGGACATTTTTCAACGCATTTCAACCGTTCCACTGTCAAAACATTCCTCTTAATCAGGACAAAAAACAAAGTTGTTTTTTTAACTAGCAAAATTCCCCATTTTCCCAAAATTCCGTAATACCATTTCTCAATTCAACAAGTTACTATTTCAACATTTCTCGACCAATTTAAAAAAATTCCAACACCAACCATATCAACTCATTCAGACCATTCAAGTTTTTTTTTTAAAACTATTTTCAAAAAAATTCCCGCTTTTGCCGAAATTCCCAAATTTTGGGGAAATTCCCATTGAAGTCAATGGGACATTTTTCAACGCATTTCAACCGTTCCACCGTCAAAACATTCCTCTTAATCAGGACAAAAAACAAAGTTGTTTTTTGAACTGGAAAAATTCCAGATTTCCCAGAAATTCCGTAATACCATTTCTCAATTCAACATTTCTCGACCGATTTAAAAAAACAAAACATTTTAACTCGTTCAGACCATTCAAGTTTTGTTTTTTTACCATTTTCAAAAAAAATTCAGAAATTCCCAAATTTTGGGGAAATTCCCATTGAAGTCAATGGGACATTTTTCAACACATTTCAACCGTTCCACCGTCAAAACATTCCTCTTAATCAGGACAAAAAACAAAGTTGTTTTTTGAACTACAAAAATTCCCCATTTCCCCGAAATTCCGTTATACCATTTCTCAACTCAACATGTTACTATTTCAACATTTCTTGACCGATTTAAAAAAAATTCCAACACCAACCATTTCAACTCATTCAGACCATTCAAGTTTTTTTAAAACCATTTTCAAAAAAATTCCCGCTTTTGCCGAAATTCCCAAATTTTTGGGAAATTCCCATTGAAATCAATGGGACATTTTTCAACGCATTTCAACCGTTCCACCGTCAAAACATTCCTCTTAATCAGGACAAAAAACAAAGTTGCTTTTTGAACTGGAAAAATTCCTGATTTTCCCAAAATTCCGTAATACCATTTCTCAATTCAACATTTCTCGACCGATTTAAAAAAAAAAAAACATTTCAACTCATTCAGACCATTCAAGTTTTGTTTTTTTACCATTTTCCAAAAAAAATTCTGAAATTCCCAAATTTGGGGGAAATTCCCATTGAAATCAATGGGACATTTTTCAACGCATTTCAACCGTTCCACTGTCAAAACATTCCTCTTAATCAGGACAAAAAACAAAGTTGTTTTTTGAACTAGCAAAATTCCCCATTTTCCAGAAATTCCGTAATACCATTTCTCAATTCAACTTGTTACTATTTCAACATTTCTCGACCGATTTAAAAAAAATTTTTTTTAACCATTTTCAAAAAAATTCCCGCTTTTGCCGAAATTCCCAAATTTTTGGGAAATTCCCATTGAAGTCAATGGGACATTTTTCAACGCATTTCAACCGTTCCACCGTCAAAACATTCCTCTTAATCAGGACAAAAAAACTGTTGTTTTTTTTAACTGGAAAAATTACCGATTTCCCAGAAATTCCGTAATACCATTTCTCAATTCAACATGTTACTATTCCAACATTTCTTGACCAATTTAAAACAAATTACAACACCAACCATTTCAACTCATTCAGACAATTCAAGTTGTTGTTTTTTACCATTTTCAAAAAAATTCCAGCTTTTCCCGAAATTCCCATTGAAATCAACGGGACATTCTTCAAAGTTCCACAACTCCCACATTTGTCATCTGATTCAAACTGTTCCAACTTCAAAATATTCAGCCTGTTTGGGAATTGTGTGCTCTACTTCAACAATTCTAAAAAAAATTCCAGGATTTCAGTTCAACTTCAGCATTGGAGCGTTTACAATCAATTCCTTCAGGAATTGCCTTATCTAGTTACATGGTAAATGGTAAATGGGTTTTCTACCTTCAAGGTGCTCAAAGCGCTTTGACACTATTTCCACATTCACCCATTCACACACTGATGGCAGGAGCTGCCATGCAAGGCCCTAACCCCGACCCATCAGGAGCAAGGGTGAAGTGTCTTGCTCAAGGACACAACGGACGTGACGAGGTTGGTAAAAGGTGGGGATCGAACCAGGAACCCTCAGGTTGCTGGCACGGCCACTCTCCCAACCGCGCCACGCCGTCCCCATGATATTTTTCATCATCACAATGTCTTTTTTTCCTTATTTTATTGTTTATAAACTCAGGAAATGCGTCAGACTGTAAATGTGAGTGATGTGTGTCAAAGTGCGACCCAGGACGAAGACTGATCTTACAGAGCCCTCCTTCATGGCCTTCATGATGACCTTCTCCATGCCGGTGGCTTGTTCCTCATCAGTAGGAATTCCTGAGATGAAACAAACATTTCTAATCAAACAAACAAACAAACATTTTTTCTTAGAGCTGGTGCTAGCAAAGCTTACATCAATCTCACTGAAGCTAACAAACTTTCTTTAATAATCACAAACACGAGTAGGCTGTGTGTCATTAACATATTTCCTCAATATTTCTTTCTTTCTTTAGTGTATTTCGAACATGAACACTCTTACAGCATAATACATCACACAATTTCATATCATTTCTCTTTACATCATGTCCGAAAAGGAGTAGGAAGAAGCAAAGCTTATTTAATCCTACCCCTTTCCCACTTCAGAGCGTTTACAAATATATACATTCATTTACTGACTTTTTTTAATAGAAAAATGACATCCGTGAATGAGTAATACAACAGTTTTGTAATATGTAATTAGTTAAGTCAGTCATTATTAACATACTGAGATGAAGAATATCTTATTTTCAATAAGGTTGAAAGTATTTCTCATAATTCTTCTTCTTTGTACTTTGTAAGCACTATTCATTTGAACGACCTCTTCAACTGGATCATATCAGTACAATGCTTAACTTCTTTACTTAATCCATTCCATCATTTAATTCCACATACTGATATGCTAAAGGTTCCAAGTGTTGTACGTGCCTACAAATGTTTTAAATTTGATTTTCCTCTAAGGTTATATTTCTCCTCTTTAGTTGAGAAGAGTTGTTGTACATTTTTTGGTAGCAGGTTATAGTTTGCTTTGTACATCATTTTAGCTGTTTGCAATTTTACCAAATCATCAAACTTTAATATTTTTGACTCAATAAATAAAGTGTTTGTATGTTCTCTATATCCAACATTATGTATCAGTCTAATTGATCTTTTTTGTAACACGGTTAACGAATGTAGCGCACATTTGTAGTTATTTCCCCATATTTCTGCACAATAACTCAGATAAGGTAACACTAGCGAGCAGTAGAGAATATGAAGTGATTTTTGGTCTAGAACATGTTTTGCTTTATTCATTATTGAAATGTTGTTTTTAAAAACAATGTTGATACACTATCAACTTGATTACGGCAAGGCACTTCTCGTCAGGGTCCCCAAAAAGAGCATCAAAAAGCTCCGCGGTACATCCAAAACAGCGCAGCGAGGATCCAGATGAGAGCGCGCAAGCATGACAGTGTTTCCCATAAACTGCCAAGATACCTGTGGCGGTGGGGGCGTGGCTATGGGCGTGGTCACCATGACATAATCGAGTAATTTGCATAATTTACTACAATGATATGATTTTCTCTAAAAAGGCTCAAAAAATGTATACTTACTAATTAATAATAACAGTTTTGTTTTAAACGTCCATCCATCCATTTTACAATATAATTACAACACTTTATGTACATATTTATATACAGATTTGAACAATAAGTTATTCACTGAAATATATTTATTAATTGTGGTTCTTACAAAAAATATATCTTATAAAATATAAAATATAAAATGTCTCTTAAAGCTCTGCCCCTTTAATTAGTGCATACTAAATAATTGAACTTTAGCCTACTACTACAACCATATTATTTACCAGCAACATAAAGTGAAACAGAGGCAGAGGTGTCCTGCCACAGTCAGTAACAAATAAACAGAAAACAGTAGTGGTCAAATACAAATAAAGCAACAAGAGAAGTATCCTACACTTCTCTTTTGTAAAGTAAATCTGAACAGCCTATATGGGCATCTACATCAACTATATGATTTGCCTGAGAAGCTGGACAGGACAAAAAAATAAATAAATAAAAATTTTTTTAATTTGTGGCGGACGTAATTATTTCGTGGCGGGCCGCCACAAATAAATGAATGTGTGGGAAACACTGCATGATCACATCACACCCATCCTCAAATCACTCCACCGGCTCTATATTGCATCCCGGACCCAATTCAAGATTAAAATGCGAACACATCTATGCATCTACGGCAACGCCCCCTCCTACCTGAAGGACCTGGTTTCCCCTCAACCTCCTACCCGCAACCTCCGCTCCTCAAACACTAACCTCCTCAAACTCATCAGGACAAACTTACAATCAATGGGCCGCCGGGCTTTCTGCTCGACCGCACCCGAACTCTGGAACGCTCTCCCCGACCATCTTAGAGCACCACAGTCGGTCGACCGTTTTAAGCCTTGTGTGGTGTTCGGGTCTGTGGGACCCGTTTTCAATTTTTATTAAAAGAAAAGTTATACAATTAATTAATTTTTCTAACTGAGACTCACTGACTTTGGCTCATTTTCATTGAAGAACATATATCAGAATACATATTTAATGACCACACACCCCCCTACACATTTCTATTACATATAAGATGTCCGGGTCTACTTGACCCGGGGCTAATAGACGTGTGGAAATTGATGTTTTGTGTACCACACACACACACACACACACACACACACACACACACACACACACACACACACACACACACCTAGACAGGAGGAGGACAGAGTGTAGGTACACAGAACATCAGAGGGTCAAATGTGCGAGAAAATGAGAGCAGACAGTGTTGACAAACAATGCTGCAACCTTGTGTGGAAACCGCAAAAGAAGAATCCCTGTGGGATGCGGAAACTGGCAGAGAAATTTCCATGCAACGTTCATATTGTATACTCAGCCAGCGTTTGTGGGTCTGATGGACCTGTTTCATTTCGTGGATTTTAATGCCTCACAATCAAACACTTTTATGTTAAAATACTGAACAGATGTTTTTTGGGATAAGGTAAACATCTGTTCAGTATTTTAACATAAAAGTGTTTGATTGTGAGGCATTAAAAGCCACAAAATGCAACGGGTCCATCAGACCCACAAACGCTGGCTGAGTAACAACAATATAACCTTTACACAATTAAGAAGGGACTAAAAAGCCACCTTTTTAGCACAGCTTTTATCGAATGTATCTGTCTTCTTGTTTTTACACTGCTTGCTTATCTGTTTTATCCAGTGCTTTCATTTCTATTTGTATCTGTTTCTGTTTTATCTAGTGTTTTCCATGTTTTAATTACTAAACAATGTACTAATATGATCCACTTCAAGAAACTCTTCAAACTTAAAGTGTTTACAAAGTACAAAGAAGAAGAACCATGATAAACATTCTGAATTTATTTAATTAATCCATTCTTTCACTCTCAAAATAATCTTACTTATCTCATCATATGAAATGTAACTTACTTCACCAATTATTATTTATCTACTTATTTTTATTGTGATTACTTATGGAGTACATTTTGAATAAATTGAGAACAGGAAGTGAACAAAAAAGTTTAGCAACTGTTATGTAAAAGAAAAGGGGTAGGATTAAATAAACTCTGCTTCTTCCTACTCCTTTTCGAACATGTTGAAAAGAGAAACTGGAAGTTGTGATGTGTCATGTTGTATGCTTGCATGTTCGAAATAAACTCAAACTCAACTCAACTATTTTAATTTTTTATTAAATATTCTAAATTTCTATTTTGTTATACTTTGTAGCACTTTGAGATTTTAACAAATGTAAAGTGCGTAACAAATGTAATTCATCATCATCATCACTATCGGTTTATTTGTGTTAATAATCTCCAGACAAAACATTTGTTGACGTTCCTAACCAACAACCTCCATGACTTCTAAAGAGGTTGATTCTTTTTTTTCGCTGAGCTGCTGCGCCCTTGCGGCGGACAAACCTTCTTGTATTTTAATTTTAGCTCATTTTTTTCGGTTCTGTGGTTCGGGGCTCACCTCCAGCCGCCATGTTGCGGCACATTGACGGCACCGCAGCGGCCCGGCGGCTCACGGCGGCCCTGAAGCCTGAGCGGAGGAGTAACCTTGCAGCCATCTTATTTCTTCTTCTTCTTCCCTCGACAGTCGCCAGGAAGTGACGTCATGCAAAAAAAGTTCGGCGCTTACTGATGACGCCAAAAACAAATATTTGGTGGTTTAATAACCTTTTTCAGTACCATTATGGAACAGTAATATACATCCAAATTTTATTTAAAATATCTATATTGTTCAAATATGCACATAAAGCCATCTTGTTTCGCTGCGGAATGCCGGAGGTCGCGCGGTGATGACGTAGGCAGCCAGGAGACCGTCGCTCTTTTTTTTAACGCCCCACACATTTACACATGCCCCTTTTTGAAACAATTCACAACATGTACATATCCTAAAAAAGCTTACTTAAGTAGAAATAGGGACAATAAGGACAATTTATTTTACATAAGCATTTTTTCCTAAAGTTAAAGAAATACAATTTCAAAATATTAATGGAATATTATTACCATTTTCTTAGTCTATTGACAACTGTTCCTTTGGTAATTGAATATAGCAAATGTGAATAATTCATATTTTGAATGTGACACAGTACTGAATATTGATTTTGGGAGGAACCAAGAATATATCAAATTTGGCATATTTGTAAAGGACAGCCAATTAGAAAAGGTTATTGTTATTTTCTTGCTGGGAACATTTGTCATACACAAAAGTTTTTTGTTTTTTTAAGTGAAACCTATTTTCCTCATTTGAATAGTTTTAAATTATTAGTTCAAACTTGGAAAAAAATCTAATTGATGGGAAAGCCTTGCAGTTTTTAATTTCTTTTAATTTTTGTCTCCAATATTTTGAATTGTCTTTATTTTACCTATTTTGTAGGTGAATATTTAAAATGCTGCGATGAGGTGTACCCCACCTTCCGCCCGAATGCAGCTGAGATGGGCTCCAGCAACCCCGAAAAGGACAAGCAGTTGAATATGGATGGATATTTAAAACGTTGTATTCATGTGAATTGTTCTGCCTGATGTCAATTGTTGATTGGCATCGAAAGTGCCTTTTTTTGTTTGTAAATTCATTGTTTGTTAAAAAAAAAAACATTTTAATATGACACATTGGTGTTCACTGTAACAATAAGGCCATTTCTTAAAATGTTTGGACCCGAATAAAAATTCAGTTAAGTCTAAATTCTGAACATTTAGTATACCTATGTAATACTGTATGCATGCATTACACACAATTGTAATTAGACAAATATTATAAACATTTTTAAAATGTATATATTATAGAAAAATGTGTATTAAATTCACACATTTTACTAAAAATAAAATATTTAAATATATTAGGTAGATATTTGACAGTATTAATTTGATATAAAATAGTATAACTTTAAAATCTATGCCATTGTATGCAGACTTCAGGGACATTCTGTAGAAATTATTTGTAACATGTTTGATCATCTTACATGTCTTTGTTTTAAATACTGATTGGTTGTTGACTTACAATTTGATTGAAAGTTCAACATTATTTTGTTGAGACAAATTGGCCAGAAAACCAACTTGACCAGAAGGAAGGTAGACATAAAATGGACTTTATTGTTGGAATCAGAGGAAGATTGTAGAGGAAATAAGATGGTAGACATGCTGAACAAGAGCAAGGACTCATGAAGAAGAAGATGAGGTCATCAGGTTGATCAAGTTTGGAAACAGAACAAGTCCAAATCATAACAGAATGTGTGAAGTGCAGAGCAGGAAGTGGACCCAAGCTAACAGGATGTTCCCAGACAGTTCAATAAGATGGGGATGGTTCT
Organism: Entelurus aequoreus; assembly: GCF_033978785.1. Classification (NCBI taxonomy): domain Eukaryota; kingdom Metazoa; phylum Chordata; class Actinopteri; order Syngnathiformes; family Syngnathidae; genus Entelurus; species Entelurus aequoreus. The sequence goes on from NC_084751.1 coordinate 10,103,697, forward strand.
TATCTTGGGTCTAGTGGGGGAGCTCGTGTGGGACCAGTTTGTAGTGGGAACCGCAGGACGGACAGCGATGGGCCTCGCCCTCGTGGAGCCAGAACCACACCACGGCCGTGTTGTCTTCCTCGCCTGCACACAGCAGAAGAAGAAGTGATGCGTTCTGCTCCGTGGAACCGTGCTGATGCTGCGACGCTTACTTACACACACATCCCACGATCCTCTTGTTGGAGATGGAGGGAACCAAGTGAGGATCCACTTTGGAGCCGGCGTACTCCTTGGGCCTCATCATGCTGTAAGGGTCCTGCAACACAACACCATGCTCCTCAATAACAACGCTGCTTTCTGAGAAAAAACTATGTAAACAGGAAGTAGATTACAAGTACTAATAAAGTACAACTGTGCTAATGAATTAAAAAAGGTACTATACTGCTTTGGTAAAATACCGGTACTTTTTTATTTTCCTGGACATAATAGCACGCCGTGTAATATGAGCCCAGGCACACGTACGTCAACACGCAAAGGGAAACAGTGTGGAGACAAAAGAGGGAAAATGGACATATTTTGGGTTAAAGGCCTACTGAAACCCACTACTACCGACCACGCAGTCTGATAGTTTATATATCAATGATGAAATCTTAACATTATAACACATGCCAATACGGCCGGGTTAACTTATAAAGTGACATTTTAAATTTGCCGCTAAACTTCCGGTTCGAAACGCCTCTGAGGATGACGTATGCGCGTGACGTAGCCCGGCGAACACGGGTATGCCTTCCACATTGAAGCCGATACGAAAAAGCTCTGTTTTCATTTCATAATTCCACAGTATTCTGGACATCTGTGTTCGTGAATCTGTTTCAATCATGTTCATTGCATTATGGAGAAGGAAGCCGAGCAAGCAAAGAAGAAAGTTGTCGGTGCGAAATGGACGTATTTTTCGAACGTAGTCAGCCACAACAGTACACAGCCGGCGCTTCTTTGTTTACATTCCCGAAAGATGCAGTCAAGATGGAAGAACTCGGATAACAGAGACTCTAACCAGGAGGACTTTTGATTTGGATACACAGACGCCTGTAGAGAACTGGGACAACACAGACTCTTACCAGGATTACTTTGATTTGGATGACAAAGACGCAGACGTGCTACTGTGAGTATGCAGCTTTGGCTTTTTTTTGCGTATGTACGTAACTTTTTTAAAATATATAAGCTTTATGAACCTTGGGTTAGGTGAACGGTCTTTTGGGCTGAGTGATTGTGTGTGTTGATCATGTGTTTGAATTGTATTGGCGTGTTCTATGGAGCTAGGAGCTAGCAGAGGAGCTAGGAGCTAGCATAACACGTACCGTACCGTACGTGCGCGTCACGTACGTAACTTTTTAAAAATATATAAGCTTTATGAACCTTGGGTTAGGTAAACGGTCTTTTGGGCTGAGAGATTGTGTGTGTTGATCAGGTGTTTGAATTGTATTGGCGTGTTCTATGGAGCTAGGAGCTAGCAGAGGAGCTAGGAGCTAGCATAACAAACACGCAGGTGTTTTTATGCAGGATTTATTTGTGGCATATTAAATATAAGCCTGGTTGTGTTGTGGCTAATAGAGTATATATATGTCTTGTGTTTATTTACTGTTGTAGTCATTCCCAGCTGAATATCAGGTCACCCCCGGCTCTCACAGCATCTTCCCTATCTGAATAGCTTCAACTCCCCACTAGTCCTTCACTTGCACTTTACTCATCCACAAATCTTTCATCCTCGCTCAAATTAATGGGGAAATTGTCGCTTTCTCGGTCCGAATCTCTCTCACTTCATGCGGCCATCATTGTAAACAATAGGGAACTTTGTGTATATGTTCAACTGACTACGTCACGCTACTTCCGGTAGGTGCAAGACTTTTTTTTATCAGATACCAAAAGTTGCAATCTTTATCGTCGTTGTTCTATACTAAATCCTTTCAGCAAAAATATGGCAATATCGCGAAATGATCAAGTATGACACATAGAATAGATCTGCTATCCCCGTTTAAATAAAAAAAATTCATTTCAGTAGGCCTTTAAAAACTAACAATAAAGGTGAAGCTACAAATATTGCAAAAGGTGCTTTAAAACATAGCTCGCTAGCGGCTAACGCCCATCCACAGTGTTTAGCTACTTCTAAATCACTAATCCTTGCCTCCATGGCGACAAATAAAGTAGGTTTCTTACAAAACGATGATACAATAGCTAACCGCTAACAGCAGGCAAGCGCTCCTGAATGTAAACAAATGCCATGGGAGGATCTACACAGACATCCACTGTAACAACACCAAGTACAAGAGCAGTATACAGTCGATACTACTATGATTACATGATATTTTCATCATCACAATAACTTTTTGTCCTTATTTTATTGTATATACACTACCGTTCAAAAGTTTGGGGTCACCCAAACAATTTTGTGGAATAGCCTTCATTTCTAAGAACAAGAATAGACTGTCGAGTTTCAGATGAAAGTTCTCTTTTTCTGGCCATTTTGAGCGCTTAATTGACCCCACAAATGTGATGCTCCAGAAACTCAATCTGCTCAAAGGAAGGTCAGTTTTGTAGCTTCTGTAACAAGCTAAACTGTTTTCAGATGTGTGAACATGATTGCACAAGGGTTTTCTACTCATCAATTAGCCTTCTGAGCCAAAGAGCAAACACATTGTACCATTAGAACACTGGAGTGATAGTTGCTGGAAATGGGCCTCTATACACCTATGTAGATATTGCACCAAAAACCAGACATTTGTAGCTAGAATAGTCATTTACCACATTAGCAATGTATAGAGTGTATTTCTTTAAAGTTAAGACTAGTTTAAAGTTATCTTCATTGAAAAGTACACTGCTTTTCCTTAAAAAATAAGGACATTTCAATGTGACCCCAAACTTTTGAACGGTAGTGTAAACTCAGGAAACAAGTCACTGGACACATGAGGATTTGAATATGACCAATGTATGATCCTGTATCTACTTGGTATCGGATCGATACCCAAATTTGTGGTATCACCCATACCTTACGTAAAGTATCCAAACAACAGAATAAGTGATTATTACATTTTAACAGAAGTGTAGATGGCACATGTGTAAACAGTAAGAAAGCAGATATTAACAGTAAATAAGTAGATTAATAATCCATCCATCCCTCATAAGGTTGACAAAATAATAGAATGAGAAATGACACAATATGTTGATTAGGAGCCTTTGTATCCCGTTTACTTACTAACAAAAAAGAAGCTGTCTAGTGTGTTCACAATGTTATTTATTTGATTGCAACAATAAATGTATGTTTAACGTGTCATACGAGTTTATGTTAAAATAAAGCCAATAATGACATTTGTTTGTGGTCCCCTTTATTTTGAAAGGTATGTAGTACCAAAACATTGGTATCGGGACAACACTACTACATCATGTATAACATTTTGCAACTTGAGCAAGACTTACAGAGCCCTCCTTCATGGCGTTCATGACAATCTTCTCCATGCCGGTGGCTTGTTCCTCATCAGTGGGAATACCTGACAGGAAGAAGAACAGCGACCGTGTGATTTCCAAGTGTGGAAGTTTAAATAATGAGTCAGTGTTTGTGCTGAGCAAAAATCATATCATTCAAAAGACATCATTCATTATTAAAGAAATGATTGCTTAGTATATACTATACACCAGAGCTGGGCAAATATTTGGACTTGGGGGCCACATTGAGAGAATGGCCAAGTTGTATGTGTGTATAAATTATATGTACATATTTAGCTGTAAAACTCTGCTGTGTGTTTGGGTCCCTTTTTGTCAGGAACACTAATACCAAAAGTCACAATGTCCGATAGAGTTCTAAAAAAGGTATGACAAAAAAACAGAATGGAATTTTACAGTTTTTTAGTGAATGGGACACCCAAAATGTACATGAAAATAAAGAAAAGTGTGATTTGCAATATTAACTATGAACAATAAAACACTGAATTTTAACAACATATGAACATCACTCCTCTTTTACTTCTCAGAAAAAGCAAAACACAACAAAAGTGTAAAAAAACCCTGCAAAATATGAATGCAAAGTGAAATAAACACCCACAACATGATATATTGTCACGTAAAAATGTGCTTCCGCATCTGTTCCTGACACATGCGTTTGGGGCTGGCTGCTCTGAAAACAAACCCCGCCCACTCTGCTTTGTTCCTGGTCTGAGCTGCTTACTGCATACTTGGCAACCCTCCCGTTTTTAGCGGGAGAATCCCGGTATTCAGCGCCTCTCCCGACAACCTCCCGGCAGAGATTTTCTCCCGACAAACTCCCGGTATTCAGCCGGAGCTGGAGGCCACGCCCCCTCCAGCTCAATGCGGACCTGAGACTGAGTGGGGACAGCCTGTTCTCACGTCCGCTTTCCCACAATATAAACAGCTTGCCTGCCCAATGACGTCATAACATCTAGGGCTTTTAGAACAGAACTTTGTAGAACAGACTTCTCCATTGAACACGGTGGCCGAAATGATATACTCATCATGAACAGAGAAGTTAAACAGGACAATACTGCCATCTAATGGATAGCCACCAGAACACTGAAATTCAAGTTTTTTTTTTCTTCTATGTAAATAAAATAAATATATATATATATATATATATATATATATATATATATATATATATAGCTAGAATTATATATATATATATATATATATATACAGTGGGGCAAAAAAGTATTTAGTCAGCCACCCATTGATTGTCAATGGGTGGCTGACTAAATACTTTTTTGCCCCACTGTATATATATATATATATATATATATGAAAAATATATATGAAATACTCGAGTTGGTGAATTCTAGCTGTAAATAACCACGCCCCCAACCCCCACCCCCGACCAAGCCCCCCACCCCCCACCCCCCACCTCCCGATATTGGAGGTCTCAAGGTTGGCAAGTATGGCTTACTGTAATAACTCCTATAACACTCAAAAGCGCAGATTTCAACCATTAAAATACTTTCTATAGTTCAAGACTTACAGTCATTTAAAAACAGCACTGGACATCATAATGGCAGCTACAGTTTTGATGTTAAAGGTCTAAAAAAATTATGTAGAACGTCCACGGGCTGGATTGAAAATCTTAACAGGCCGCATGTGGCCCGCATTATGCCCAGATGTGGTATACACTAATCTGTTACTCCTGTTCATCCATGTATTTACAATCTATTTAATCAATACAATTACTTTATGTTTATTGATATCATTCATGTCTTCATTTAGTTATCAATTATTACTTATGGATTTGTTTGTCCAGTAAACTCTTTTTATTTTCTAACAGCTTAAGCACAAAAAAACCTGTTTACGACGTTCAACCTATTTTTTTAAACATTACGAGAGTCCTCTAAACAAGAAACAACTCCCAAATAGTCACCTTTACACTTCTTAAGTCCAATCAAAATAAAGGCTCGAGGGCCAGATCTGGCCCACTACATAATTTTATGTGGCCTGCGAAAGCCTGGAAATAACATGCATTTAACTTTTCTTACTATTTATGTTTTGTTTTTTACATTTTTCCATTAAAATAAAAAAACATGTTTGCATTCAGTTGCATATCTTCAAAACTTAAATACATCCATCCCTTTTCTACCGCTTGTCCCGTTCGGGGTGGCGGGGGGTGCTGGAGCCTATTTCAGCTGCATTCGGGCGGTCATATCTAATAAAATATTCATTAAAAAAACCTAACCCAACCTAATATTGCAACAACATATTATATACCGTATTTTCCGCACCATAAGGCGCCCCGTGTTATTAGCCGCACGTTTAATGAACGGCATATTTCAAAACTTTGTTTACCTGTTAGCCGCCCCGTGCTATTAGCCGCACCTATGCTACGCTAAAGGGAATGTCAACAAAACAGTCAGATAGGTCAGTCAAACTTTAATAATATATTACAAACCAGCGTTCTAACAACTCTGTTCACTCCCAAAATGTAATGTGCAAATGTGCAATCACAAAAATAGTAACACTCAAAATAGTGCAGAGCAATAGCAACATCAATAACTCAACGTTGCTCATACGTTAGTGTCACACAACACACAAAATAAACATTTAAAGCTCACTTTCTGAAGTTATTACTCATCTACAAATCCCTCGAATTATTCTTCTTCGGTGTGCTTCACTTGTTTTTTGACACCATCTGTGATGTGGACGCGCATGCAGTCGTAGATCAACAGGAACGGCGCTGCATGAAAAAAGTCACCCGGTGTCTTCGCGTAAACGTCTATCAACCACTCGCTCATCTTTTCTTCATCCATCCATCCCTTCGAGTTAGCTTTTATGATGACGCCGGCTGGAAAGTTCTCTTTTGGCAAGGTCTTCCTTTTGAATATCACCGTGGGTGGAAGTTTCTGGACGTTAGCATGGCAAGCTAGAACCACAGTAGGACGACTTCTCATTCTCTGTGGTGCGAATATTCACCGTACGTGCTCCCGTTGTATCCACAGTGCGGTTCACATGAATATCAAAAGCCAGTGGAACCTTGTACGCGTGTCTCTTAGTAGGAGACATTTTGTTGTCTTTACAGAAAAACAAATGAAATTAAATATCCGCGAGCTTCTTCTTCTCCGGGGGCGGGTGCTCACCTTGGCGGTTGCTTACAGTAGAAGAAGAAGCGCTTCCTCTTCTATGGGGCGGTTGCTTACCGTAGAAGAAGAAGCGCTTCCTCTTTTACGGGGAAAAAAGATGGCGACTGTTTACCGTAGTTGCGAGACCTAAACCTTATGAAAATAAATATGAATATTAATCCATATATAAGGCGCACCGGGTTATTAGCCGCACTGTCTGCTTTTGACAAAAATTGTGGTTTTTTAGGTGCGGCTTATGGTGCGGAAAATACGGTAATCATATATTAGAATGGTTTTTGTTAAAATAAAAAATTAAAAAAATTAAATATCTGCTTTACTTATGGTTTCAAAGCAAGTTATCCATCAATTGTGCTGTAAAAAATGGCGATAGAAAAATGAAAATAGATTTTGTAGTAAAATTTTGTCAGTTTTTTACTGTGAAAACAACTTTGGTACCATTTTTCCATTTACACTATGAAAACAACAACTGTAGGTTTTACAGTAAAAACTGCTTTTCCATTCAATTTACAGTAATATGCTGTAAAAACCACCGCAACTTTTGCAGTAAAATTCTGGTGAGTCGTGCTGCCATTTTTATACAGTAAAATTTGAAGGTATTTTACAGCTTGATTGGTATACAGGGCGATTCTAAAAGAATAGGGCAAAATCATCACGCATTTATTCAGTTTTAAAGCAATGTAATAGACTGAATCAATGGTCATTTGATACGAGAGTTATCCAAGTTTTATTGTGTGTTACAATTTCACCGGAGTGGTCATCTGAGCCTTTCGGTGCCGTTCAATTGTAGGAAGACCACGTGTTTGTTCACCCTCAAAATGGCGAATAACAGCAGATATCAACACGGTGGTTTCGCGACATCCTGGGCCGCATTTGGGAAGGAATTCTCATATCGTATGGAAGTTGTCCGTGCTGCCGGTGGTGGCCATATTGAGCACTTTTAAAGCATGAAATAAATACTCTAAGTTGTGTACAACAAACGTTTTCAAGCTACGTTTTCTATTGTTTCTCATTTTTGAAACATTGAGTGACAATTCTTTTTTAATCAACCTGTATATAATAGGCAATTATGTCATGAGGCAAATCCTTATACATTTGTTATTTAGAGTTACAAGCGGCCCTCTGAAGGCAACCATAACTGCCATCTGGCCTTTAATGAAAAAGATTTTGACATGCTTGCAATATCTATATCAAAGGTGCCCGTTACGTCGATCGCGAGCTACCGGTTGATCGCGGAGGGGTGTGTCAGTCGATCGCCCGCCAGGCATTAAAATAATAGTTCTAAAAACTAGCGATCATTAATCGTCACCAAGACGTCACTTGGTTGACATTCACGGCACCCGAGGGTCTTGTGAGATGACGCTGGCTGCTGCCAGATCATTATTAAGAAAAAATGACCGACAGGAAGGCGAGAAACACTTTTTTTTTCTTTTCCAACAGACTCTCGCACCGTACCTGCCGTCAAAATTCTAAAGACCGACTGCACAGTTCCTGTCGTCAGAATAGAAGCGCTGCTTCATCCTGCCTGCGCTACTAAAATAAGAGTCTCAGAAAGCTGGGGCGCAAAAGCTAGCAAGCTACGGAGTTTGCCGCCAATGTATTTCTTGTAAAGTGTATAAAAAGGAGTATGGAAGCCGGACAGATAAGATGCCAAAAATCAACCACTTTCATGTGGTATTGGACAAAAAGGAGGACTTTTTTTTCTCCTCCATTTGAAAATGTGGACGTTATCATCACTACTGTCTGATTCCAATCAATGCAAGTCATCAGAATCAGGTCATACACCAACTTATATTCTTGCAGAAGCCTGCAGAAGAAGTGTGGGCCCCCCTGGTCTATCTAGTAATGCTGCCTGCAGCTGGGCCAATCAGTGGCCACTATACTGAACCGTGCTTTCTGATTGGTATGGTCTCATCTAGTATTATGCTAGATCCACTCGACGTCCATTGCACCGGTCGCCCAGGGCGGGGGTCCCCACATCTGCGGTCCCCTCCAAGGTTTCTCATTGTTATCCCAATGGGTTGAGTTTTTTTCGTTGTGGCTTGTGCAGCCCTTTGAGACACTCGTGATTTAGGGCTATATAAGTAAACATTGATTGATTGATTGATTTATCTAGTTGAAAATAATACTATAGTAAGGATATTTTAAGTTCAATTTGCCATTTATATTCTTGCACGTTTAATTTATGCCAAAATACATAGAACATGCTTTTAAAAGATTAAAAATATGCAACAGAGTGAATCAAAGTGACACTTTGAAGCGTGATGTGGCGAAATGATACTTTTCATCCCCACATCACCGCATAAAGCCATGTATTGTTACACATTCTCTACTCTTTTCTCTCCCTATTAGAAAGCAGTAGTTTTTCAACGCAGGAAGTAAACAAAATATCAGTAAGTATGTTTTGCTCTTGCCTACTTTTTCAGAAAGTGTGCTAAAAGTGTTATTTAATGTTACTTTGTTCAGCATATTCAAAATAAAAATAAAATATGAGGTGCAAACACACTACATGCAGGTACGGAGCGTCGAATATTATCCATTAGTCAGGGCCTTATTAATAATAGTCCTCCGTCCTTGCGTCAGACAAACCTTCTGGTACTTTCATTTTTTTTTAGCTCTTTTGTTTCGGTTCTGTGGTTCGGGGCTCACCTCCAGCCGCCATGTTGCGGCACATTGACGGGACCGCAGCGGCCCGGCGGCTCACGACGGCCCTGAAGCCTGAGCGGAGGAGTAACCTTGCAGCCATCTTGTTTCTTCTTCTTCTTCCCTCGACTGTCCTTGGGAAGTGACGTCACGCAAAAAAAGCTCGGCGCTTACTGATGACGCCAGAACAAATATTTGGCGGTTTTATTTTCTTTTTTTGATACCATTATGGAATAGTTCGTATCTAATATACATTCAAATATGTTTTTTGAAAATATCTATATTGTTCAAATATGCCCATAAAAACATATTCAATGATTACGAGGCTATCACTGCCGTCCAAATGGCAACATTAAATATTCTAAAAAAAAAAATGAATATAAATGATGAAATGGACTAAAGGACTTTCTCTTCCTGGTTATTGTCTTTATTTTTTTGTATTAATATGTTAATATTAATTTCTGGTGATGGAAATAAGTATTCACAATAATAATGACGATATTATTATTACTGTTAATATCATTGTATTGTTTCTGCTATTGTAATTAATTGTATTTTTGTTGTTTGTTTTTAATCACTATAATTGGTCAAATTAATATGAATTATTTTTTTATTTTTTGAAAATAAATATTTTATTTGCATGTCTTCCCAATTGCTTTGCACATTTATTTCTTAAGTATTGTAAATCCGAGATTGGTTTAATCTATTCTTTTATTATTAGATTGTTTACCTTATGTGTGACTTTTGTAAATAAAATGTGCCAGGGAGCAAACTTGGAGTGAATGACAAGAGGAATAGAAAATCGTGTTGTGAAGTGAATTGTATTTATATAGCGCTTTTCTCTAGTGACTCAAAGCGCTTTACATAGTGCCATACATAACTTATGATTTAAATTACAAAACCCAAAACCGGTGAAGTTGGCACATTGTGTAAATGGTAAATAAAAACAGAATACAATGATTTGCAAATCCTTTTCAACCTATATTCAATTGAATAGACTGCAAAGACAAGATATTTAACGTTCGAACTGGAAAACTTTTTTTATTTTTTGCAAATATTAGCTCATTTGGAATTTGATGCCTGCAACATGTTTCAAAAAAGCTGGCACAAGTGGCAAAAAAGACTGAGAAAGTTGAGGAATGCTCATCAAACACTTATTTGGAACATCCCACTGGTGAACAGGCTAATTGGGAACAGGTGGGTGCCATGATTGGGGTTAAAACAGCTTCCATGAAATGCTCAGTCATTCACAAAGAAGGATGGGGCGAGGGTCACCACTTTGTCAACAAATGCGTGAGCAATTTGTCAAACCGTTTAAGAACAACATTTCTCAACCAGCTATTGCAAGGAATTTAGAGATTTCATGAAAAAGTTCAGAGAATCTGGAGAAATCACTGCACGTAAGCAGCTAAACCTCTGACCTTCGATCCCTCAGGCGGTACTGCATCAAAAAGCGACATCAGTGTGAAAAGGATATCACCACATGGGCTCAGGAACACTTCAGAAAACCACTGTCAGTAACTGCACTTTGTCGCTACATCTGTTAGTGCAAGTTAAAACTCTACTATGCGAAGCGAAAGCCATTTATCAACAACACCCAAAAACGCTGCCGGCTTCGCTGGGCCCGAGCTCATCTAAGCCAGCATCTGTGATGGTATGGGGGTGTATTAGTGCCCAAGGCATGGGTAACTTACACATCTGTGAAGGCACCATTAATGCTGAAAGGTACATACAGGTTTGGAGCAACATATGTTGCCATCCAAGCAACGTTGTCATGGACGCCCCTGCTTATGTCAGCAAGCGTGGCTTCATAGTAAAAGAGTGCGGGTACTAGACTGGCCTGCCTGTAGTCCAGACCTGTGTGGAAAATGTGTGGCGCATTATGAAGCCTAAAATACCACATCGGAGACCCCGAACTGTTGAACAACTTAAGCTGTACATCAAGCAAGAATGGGAAAGAATTCCACCTGAAAAGCTTCAAAAATGTGTCTCCTCAGTTCCCAAACGTTTACTGAGTGTTGTTAAAAGAAAAGGCCATGTAACACAGTGGTAAAAATACCCCTGTGACAACTTTTTTGCAATGTGTTGCTGCCATTAAATTGTAAGTTAATGATTATTTGCAAAAAAAAATAAGTTTCTCAGTGTGAACATCAAATATCTTGTCTTTGCAGTCTATTCAATTGAATATAAGTTGAAAAGGATTTGCAAATCATTGTATTCTGTTTTTATTTACCATTTACACAACGTGACAACTTCACTGCTTTTGGGTTTTGTACAACATTTTCAGTTCACAGCAAAACATTTGCTTCAGTATGGTGAAGACTCATCTTTTTCCATGATTTCTATCTTTATTTCCATGAACATTATCCACTTCTTCTCATCAACACTCACTTTCCTCCCACCCATCATAAACCCATTTATCAAACAATTATCCATCATGTCACCAAAAACTTACGAGCTATGACACTTCAATTGAATAATACAATCTAGTCATAAGAATAAGTACACACCAACATTTATTCAGACCAAAGTTATAACAGTTCAACATAATTGGCGGGAAACATGCCGTAATGGCCGTCGGGTCCGTAACCTCGCCACCAGCCTTCATCCACCGTCTGAATCCCTTTGATGATGTCACCCGGGTCAAAGGTGATCTCTGTGTCATCAGCTGAGGAAGAAATGACCATATACTGTATATATTTTTAATCTCAACTTCTCAACTTTACCAGTGTGTGTGTATGTGTGTGTGTGTGCAGTGTTTCCCACACATTCATTTATTTGTGGCGGCCCGCCACGAAAGAATTACGTCTGCCACAAAAAAAATAAAAATAAAAATAAAATAAATAAATAAATAAAAATAATAATAATTGTATTATTATTATTATTATTTTTGGTCCTCTCCAGCTTCTCAGGCAAATCATATAGTTCAGTGGTGCCCAACCTTTTTGTAGCTGCGGACCGGTCAACGCTTGAACATTTGTCCCACGGACCGGTGGGAAAGGGGGGGGGGGTGTATTTAAAAAAAAAAAAAAAAAAAAAAAAAAAAAAAAATTCCATAAAGAAATACAATCATGTGGGCTTACGGACTGTATACCTGCAGACTGTATTGATCTATATTGATATATAATGTATATATTGTGTTTTTTATGTTGATTTAATAAAAAAATAAAAATAAAAAATAACACTTTTTTTTTTTTTAAATTTCTTGTGCAGCCCGGTACCGGGCCGCGGCCCGGTGGTTGGGGACCACTGATATAGTTGATGTAGATGCCCATATCGGCTGTTCAGATTTACTTTACAAAAGAGAAGTGTAGGATACTTCTCTTGTTGCCTTATTTGTATTTGACTTTATTAAATGTATTTATATTAGAAACACAACATGTGTATATAACAAAGGGTGCAAAGTCTGCAGGCAGTAGGAAACACATGGTTAAGTGTAGGGAGTAAAACTGATGGCAGTCTAAAGTTCAAGATTTTTGGAGCTCTTTGTTCAGTGGATCAGATGTTTCATGAAGCTCTGTGTCTATCTACCACCACTACTGTTTTCTGTTTATTTAAATTGTTACTGACTGTGGCAGGACACCTCTGCCTCTGTTTCACTTTATGTTGCTGGTAAATAATATGGTTGTAGTAATAGGCTAAAGTTAAATTATTTAGTATGCACTAATTAAAGGGGCAGAGCTTTATGAGACATTTTAGCTTTTATATTTTATAAGATAAGATCAAATTAATAAATATATTTCAGTGAATAACTTATTGTTCAAATCTGTATATAAATATGTACATAAAGTGTTGTAATTATATTGTAAAATGGATGGATGAATGGATGGATGGATGTCCGTATAAAACAAAACTGTTATTATTAATTAGTAAGTATTAGGGATGTCCGATAATGGCTTTTTGCCGATATCCGATATTCCGATATTGTCCAACTCTTTAATTACCGATGCCGATATCAACCGATACCGATATCAACCGATATATACAGTCGTGGAATTAACACATTATTATGCCTAATTTGGACAACCATGTATGGTGAAGATAAGGTACTTTTAAAAAAAAATAATAATAATAAGATAACTAAATCAAAAACATTTTCTTGAATAAAAAAGAAAGTAAAACAATATAAAAACAGTTACATAGAAACTAGTAATTAATGAAAATGAGTAAAATTAACTGTTAAAGGTTAGTACTATTAGTGGAGCAGCAGCACGCACAATCATGTGTGCTTACGGACTGTATCCCTTGCAGACTGTATTGATATATATTGATATATAATGTAGGAACCAGAATATTGATAACAGAAAGAAATGGGGGGAGGGAGTTTTTTTGGGTTGGTGCACTAATTGTAAGTGTATCTTGTGTTTTTTATGTTGATTTAATTTTTAAAAAAATATATAAAAAAACCGATACAGATAATAAAAAAAACGATAATTTCCGATATTACATTTTAACGCATTCATCGGCCGATATTATCGGACATCCCTAGTAAGTATACATTTTTTGAGCCTTTTTAGAGAAAATCATATCATCGTAGTAAACTATGCAAATTACTCGATGATGTCATGGTGACCACGCCCATAGCCACGCCCATAGCCACGCCCCCACCGCCCCAGGTATCTTGGCAGTTTATGGGAAACACTGGTGTGTGTGTGTGTGTGTGTGTGTGTGTGCACGCACCAGCCTGGTAGTCGTAGACGGCCCTGGCACAAATGTTTTGACCTCCATCGTCAACTTCAGCCTAAAAGCAAAAATATTCCTCAATGAAACATGCCAGACACCGAAATTGACAATAAACGTTGGACTCGAGGAAATGTGGAATCATGCTAGCAGTCCCATGATTAAGTGTCAACATTGACTAGACGGTAAATGGGTTATACTTGTATAGTGCGTTTCTACCTTCAAGGTACTCAAAGCGCTTTGACACTATTTCCACATTCACACACTGATGGCGGGAGCTGCCATGCAAGGCCCTAATCACGACCCATCAGGAGCAAGGGTGAAGTGTCTTGCTCAAGGACACAACGGAAGTGACTGGGTTGGTAGAAGGTGGGGATCGAACCAGGAACCCTCAGGCTGCTGGCACGGCCACTCTCCCAACAGCGCCACGCGGATGTTCTTTGTTTGTCCAATGCTGTTGCTCTGAGTGTCAGAACAATTGTGTCTAAGTTATCACAAAACTTTGTGTTGCATTGAGTTCAGCTCGCCCTGCGAGAGGACAAAAGCTGTCTTTGATCCTACCAAGCAGAAGGCTTGTAAAACTCCACTGTGTAGGATGGGAAGCGACATGAAAGCGTTGGTTTCTTTGATGTATTGTAATCCACAGGAAAATGTTGTCTTTACCAGAGATCTACAAAGCGGAGAGGAGGCAGGGCCTGACCTCCCTCCAGGCACCTTTTCTTTGAACTGTTTTGTAACAAAGGCGATGGCTGTTTACGACCCCCCTCCCTTAGAAACAGCTAATGCCATGTAATCAGGGAAAGTCCAAATACAAAAGGAGGCGTACAATCTTTCGTCAGAGTGTGGTAAGACACTGTACAAGGGTACAGGTATACGCGCTCTCCTCATTGAGCCAAATTTAATTCTGTCTCTGTTTGATTCCTTGCTTCTTGTCTTGTTTAATAGATGTCATCAGTGTTTGAACCTGACACTGAGCCCCAAAGGCTGCTGGGTAACCGCACTGACTCACCGTGCCGGCGTCCTGGATGATGTCATCAAAGCCCTGGCGCTCGCCGACAGCCCGCGGCACCTGGTACATGTTGTCTTCTGTGCGTAGAGGAAACATCCTGTCAGCAGGGGGCGCCGCGAGCGTCTTTTCGAGACTGCCGACGAACGCCGCACGCGGCGAGGCTTCGTAGAGGTTGTTGTCGGACTCGTCCGACCAATCGTCGTCCTCGGCCGCATCTGCGGTGGCACAAGCGAGGCAAACGTGATGATCCGCGTGCTAACCGTGGCTATGCTAATGAGTAGCGTGCAGGCAACAAACGCACCTGCGGCGGGGACGACAGGTGGCGCTGTATAGGAGAAGCCGCCGTGATACATGTCGGGCGAGTTCCTGGCAGGAGGAGACGAAGAGGGCGCAGTCCAAGACGAGGAGGGCGGAGTCCAAGGGCTTTGGATTTCCAGGGGTTTCTGGAAGGGCGGAGTCTCCGCCCGCGGGCTGGTGGGAACCTCAAAGGGTTTTTGGGAAGGCGGAGTCTGAGGCCGCAGGATGGATGGACTCTCAAAGGGCGTTTGGGACAAAAACGGGCTTTGCAGCTTCCCTGCGAGGAGGCAAAAAGATCACATGACTGTGTGTGTGTGTGTCTGTGTGTGTGTGTGTGTGTGTGTGTGTGTGTGTGTGTGTGTGTGTGTGTGTGTGTGTGTGTGTGAGGTCACATGACCTCTGACCCTGGTACACACCTGCTCTCGGGGCTGAGGGAGAGCGCCCGTAGTTGAGGTCCAAACTCTGCTCCCGCTGCTTGAAGACATCTCGAGGGTTGAAGGAGCGCTGGGAGATCAAAGCCTTCGCCTCCTGAGTCCCAGGTCACATGACCAGAAAGTTCAATTAGCGCCATCGTCAGCTGGTAAAGAAGCCTCCTGAGCACTCACGTTAGCGGCGTGCACCGAGGCGGCAATGTTGCCTCCTGTCCTCGTGTTCTCTTTCTCCTGATAATTCTACAGCACAAAGTACTTCATTAAAAGTAGTTCAGGAAAAAGTAGTTAATGGAAAAGTATTTAATATAAAAGAATTTCATATAAAAGTAGTTCTTGTAAAAGTACTTCAAGGAAAAGTACTTCATGTAAAAGTACTTCATGTAAAAGTATTTCATGGAAAAGTATTTAATATAAAATAATTTCATATAAAAGTACTTCATTTCAAAGTATTTCATGTAAAAGTAGTTCATGGAAAAGTAGTTCATGGAAAAGTAGTTCATATAAAAGTACTTCATATAAAAGTACTTCATATAAAAGTAGTTCATGTAAAATTACTTCATGGAAAAGTACTTCATGGAAAAGTACTTCATGTAAAAGTAGTTCATGGAAAGGTAGTTCATGGTAAAGTACTTCATATAAAGGTAGCTTATATAAAAGCAGTTCATGTAAAAGTACTTCATGTAAAATTAATTAATGTAAATGTAGTTACTGTAAAAGTAGTTAATGGAAAATTACTTCATATAAGTACTTTATATAAAAATAGTTCATGTAAAAGTACTTAATGTAAAAGTACTTAATGTAAAAGTAGTTGATATAAATGTAATTCATATATAAATATTTCATGATAAAAAAAAATTCATATAAAAGTACTTCATGGAAAAGTACTTAATATAAAAGTACTTAATGTAAAAGTACTTCATGTAAAAGTAGTTAATGGAAAGGTAGTCCATGGAAAAGTACTTCATATAAAGGTAGCTTATATAAAAGTAGTTCATGTAAAAGTACTTCATGTAAAAGTAGTTAATGGAAAAGTAGTTCATGGAAAAGTAGGTCATAGATATGTACTTCATATTAAAGTAGTTCATTTAAAAGTAGTTCATATAAAAGTACTTCATGTAAAAGTAGTTCATGGAAAAGTAGTTCATGGAAAAGTACTTCATATAAAATTACTTAATGTAAAAGTAGTTCATGTAAAAGTATTTCATGTAAAAGTACTTAATGTAAAAGTAGTTCATGGAAAAGTACTTCATGGAAAAGTACTTCATATAAAAGTACTTAATGTAAAAGTAGTTCATGTAAAAGTAGTTCATATAAAAGTACTTCATGTAAAAGTACTTAATGTAAAAGTAGTTCATGGAAAAGTAGTTAATGGAAAAGTACTTCATGGAAAAGTACTTTATATAAAAGTACTTAATGTAAAAGTATTTCAAGTAAAAGTAGTTCATGGAAAGGTAGTTCATGGTAAAGTACTTCATATAAAGGTAGCTTATATACAAGTAGTTCATGTAAAAGTACTTTGTGTAAAATGAATTAATGGGATTGTAGTTACTGTAAAAGTAGTTCATGGAAAAGTAGTTCATATAAGTACTTTATATAAAAGTACTTCATGTAAAAGTAGTTCATGGGAAGGTAGTTCATGGAAAAGTACATCATATGAAGGTAGATTAAATAAAAGTAGTTCATGTAAAAGTACTTAATGTAAAAGTAGTTCATGTAAAAGTATTTGATATAAAAGTATTTCATATAAAAATATTTCACTATAAAAAAAATTCATATAAAAGTAGTTCATGTAAAAGTAGTTGATATAAAAGTAGTGCATATCAAATTACTTCATGTAAAAGTATTTTGTGTAAAAGTAGTTCATATAAAAGTATTTCATGTAAAAGTATTTCATATAAAAGAAGTTAATGCACAAGTATTTAATGTAAAAGTATTTCATGGGGCGGTATAGCTCGATTGGTAGAGTGGCCATGCCAGCAACTTGAGGGTTCCAGGTTCGATCCCCGCTTCCGCCATCCTAGTAACTGCTGTTGTGTCCTTGGGCAAGACACTTTACCCACCTGGTTTAAATGTAACTTAGATATTGGCTTTCACTATGTAAAGCGCTTTGAGTCACTAGAGAAAAAGCGCTATATAAATTTTATTCACTTCACTTCACATGTAAAAGTATTTCATATAAAATAAGTTAATGTACAACTACTTCATGTAAAATTATTTTACGTAAAATTACTTCATGTAAAAATATTTCGCATGAAAGTATTTCATATGAACATATTTTATGTAAAAGTACTTCATGTAAAAGTACTTCATATAAAAGTAGTTCATGTAATGTACTTTATCCAAACTACTTCATGTAAAAGTACTTCATATAAAAATAGTTGATGCAGAAGTATTTCATATAAAAGTATTTAATATAAAAGCAACTAATGTAAAAATATTTAGTATAAAAGTACTTCAAATAAAAGTATTTCATATAAAAGTACATTAAGTAAAAGTAGTTAATACAAAAGTACTTCAAATAAAAGTATTTCATATAAAAGTACATTAAGTAAAAGTAGTTAATACAAAAGTACTTCAAATAAAAGTATTTCATATAAAAGTACATTAAGTAAAAGTAGTTAATACAAAAGTACTTCAAATAAAAGTATTTCATATAAAAGTACATTAAGTAAAAGTAGTTAATACAAAAGTACTTAATGTAAAAGTAGTTGATACAAAATGGTGTCATATAACAGTATTTCCTATGAATGTATTTCCAATTAAAGTACTTCAGGTACAAGTATTTCCAATGAAAGTATTTCATGTATTTGCAAAGAGAGTACTTGCTCACCTGCCGCAGTTCTTCTTTCTCTCTGTCTTCTCCTTCTCTTTGCTTCTCCAGTTTTCTGATGTTTTAAAATATATTATTACAGTGTTATATTACATCATGTTATTTAGACTCGAATGAAGTACTCATGTCAGTACACTTCAATAAGTAAACTGTGTACACTGTGAAAGTGTACAAACCCATTACCTGCTTCTTCTTCTCTCCTTTTTAATGGTGGATTGCACCCACTCAAGTTAGCCCCTCCCCCGGCGGCGAGGGAGACCAGTAAGTGTCCATCAGTGCACACTCACCATGTGGACTGGTACTAACAGTGCACTGTATTTTAAACCTACACAAGTGCACTGATTGACACAGAGCCTTGTATATAGCGCCACCTGTTGCTTTGACGTGCACTTTTCTAGTGCACACCATGAACTCTAGTATAGGACTACTGAACAGGAAGTGACACGTCACATGACCTTGCACCTTAGCTCGTCGATGTACATGGCTTTCTCTTGGACTCTGATGTCTCTATCATTGGTCTCTTTCTCCTCCATTGCTCTCCTCTCCTGGTCCAAGGTTTGCCTCTGTAGCTCCGCCCTCTTCACCTCCTGCTGGCGCCGTGACTCCTCCTCCCTCTGAGTGCGACACGTGTTATTAAAGCCTCAACAGCACTAGCATGCGGAATAAATATAGCAACAATAAAACATACAACAATGTCGTTCGCAACCACTCAAGTTAGCCCCGCCCCCTTACGCTACATAGCCAAGATGGCGACTGCTGAGGGTGGTAAGTTTTGACAGTGAACTGTGTTTCAACATACTTCTCAGTACTATAAAGCCACTACCTTTTTTCTTATGCTTTGAACCCTGCGGCTTATAAAACGGTGCAGCTGATTTCTGGATTTTTCTTCCCTTACGGCCGGAAAGAAAATAGTTTTCATAGAACACATGCAAAGACACTTAAATGCTGTGTTATTTTTTGTGCTATGGCGCCATCTTTTGGACGAGTTCGCTCACCGCAGGTGCAGCTGGGTGAATAACCAAGTTTTTTTTTGCTCCGCAAAGCGTTTCTGCTTGTATGGATTCTTCATTCATCACTACGAGCAACGTTTGTAAGTTTTACAATATAACTAAAACAATTCCGATGCGTGATGACTGTAGGAGTGGTTTTATGCATATATATAATGACGCTCGCATCGTTAGCATAAGCTAATATGCTAACATGTTAATATAACTAAAACGTTTGTAAGTTTTACAATATATCTAAAACAATTCTTACTTACTAAACCGTCCCATGCGTGATGACTGTAGGAGTGTGTTCATGCATATATGTAATGAGGCTAGCATTGTTAGCATAAGCTAATATGCTAACATGTTAGTGAGTGTTTAAGTTAGTATTATTAACTTAAAACTTTCTATTTGTATTGTTTGTTTCACAAATTCCTCAGTAAATTCACCAAAATGTCACCATGGAGTTATTAAGTCTGTTTTGCTGATTGGAGAGCGAGCTTCCACAGTTAGTGGATCCATGACGATGACTTCTGTTTTGTTTGATCAGCCGTTTTACTGCCGTGTTACAGACTCGTATGGATTCTTCATCCATCACTCCAAGCAACGTTTGTAAGTTTTGCAATATAACTAAAACAATTCTTCCTTGCTAAACCATCCCATGCGTGATGGCTGTAGGAGTGTTTTCATGCATATTTGTACGTGCTATCGCAATGTAATGACGCTAGCATTGTTAGCATCAGCTAATATGCTAACATGTTTACGAGTGTCTGAGTTGGTGTTATTAACTTAAAATGGCATTCTTTTTGTATCGTTTGTTTCACAAATTCCTCAGTAAATTCACCAAAATGTCGCCGTGGAGTTATTGAGTCTGTTTTGCTTATTAGAGAGCTAGCCTCTGCAGCTAGTGGGTCCATGACGATGACTTCTGTTTTGTTTGATCGGCCGTTTTACTGCCACGTTACAGACAGCGTTTGGAAACAATCAAGGTATCTAAATAAACATTTCTGTGTAAATAACTCATTTGACAACGTACGTATTAGCGTCTTATGTCCAGTGCGGCTAATTTTTGGAAAAAATAGAATTTAGTGAGTGCGGTGCGCTCTGTAGTCCAGAATACAGTATACTCAGAACACGAGTGCACCAATTGAGAAACAGCCCCTACCTGAGATTGAGCCCAAAAAGTGTCTTTCTCAGTTTGATGAATTTCATCCACAGCGTTTATTTTGCGGTAAACGGAACCCTGGAACATGAATGCAGAACCTGATGAGAACATTACTCTTTTTTTTTTTGCAATATTATCCAAATCAGTACTTCATATTAAAGTAGTTCATGTAAAAGTAGTATGTGTAAAAGTAGTTCATGTAAAAGTAGTTCATGTAAAAGTACTTCATGGAAAAGTAGTTGATACAAAATTATGTCATATAAAAGTATTTCCTATGAATGTATTTCCAATTAAAGTACTTCAGGTAAAAGTATTTCCAATTAAAGTATTTGCAAAGAGAGTACTTGCTCACCTGCCACAGCTGTTCTTTCCCTCTGTCTTCTTCTTCTCTTTGCTTCTCCAGTTTTCTGATGTTTTAAAATATATGTAAGACATATTATTACAATATTATTTAACATCATGTTATATAGACTCGAATTAGTACTCATGTCAGTACACTTCAATAAGTAAACTGTGTACACTGTGAAAGTGTACAAACCCATTACCTGCTTCTTCTTCTCTCCTTTTTAACGGTGGATTGCACCCACTCAAGTTAGCCCCTCCCCCGGCAGCGAGGGAGACCAGTAAGTGTCCATCAGTGCACACTTACCATGTGGACTGGTACTAACAGTGCACTGTATTTTAAACCTACACAAGTGCACTGATTGACACAGAGCCTTGTACATAGCGCCACATGTTGCTTTGGCGTGCACTTTCCACTTTCTAGTGCACAACACAAACTCTAGTGTAGGACTACTGAACAGGAAGTGACACGTCACATGACCTTGCACCTTAGCTCGTCGATGTACGTGGCTTTCTCGTGGACTCTGATGTCTCTATCATTGGTCTCTTTCTCCTCCATTGCTCTCCTCTCCTGGTCCAAGGTTTGCCTCTGTAGCTCCGCCCTCTTCACCTCCTGCTGGCGCCGTGACTCCTCCTCCCTCTGAGTGCGACACGTGTTATTAAAGCCTCAACAGCACTAGCGCGCGGAATAAATATAGCAACAATAAAACATACAACGATGTCGTTCGCAACCACTCAAGTTAGCCCCGCCCCCTTCCGCTACATTGCCAAGATGGCGACTGCTGAGGGTGGTAAGTTTTGACAGTGAACTGTGTTATAACATACTTCTCAGTACTATAAAGCCACTACCTTTTTTCTTATGCTTTGAACCCTGCGGCTTATAAAACGGTGCAGCTGATTTCTGAATTTTTCTTCCCTTACGGCCGGAAAGAAAATAGTTTTCATAGAACACACGCAAAGACACTTAAATGCTGTGTTATTTTTTGTGCTATGGCGCCATCTTTTGGATGAGTTCGCTCACCGCAGGTGCAGCTGGGTGAATGACCACAAGTTTTTTTTGCTCCGCAAAGCGTTTCTGCTTGTATGGCTTCTTCATTCATCACTCCGAGCAACGTTTGTAGGTTTTACAATATAAATAAAACAATTCCCATGCGTGATGACTGTAGGAGTGGTTTTATGCATATATATAATGATGCTCGCATCGTTAGCATAAGCTAATATGCTAACATGTTAATATAACTAAAAAGTTTGTAAGTTTTACAATATATCTAAAACAATTCTTACTTACTAAACCGTCCCGTGCGTGATGACTGTAGGAGTGTTTTCATGCATATATATAATGAGGCTAGCATCGTTAGCATAAGCTAATATGCTAACATGTTAGTGAGTGTTTAAGTTAGAAAGTTTTAAGTTAATAATACTATTTGTATTGTTTGTTTCACAAATTCGTCAGTAAATTCACCAAAATGTCACCGTGGAGTTATTGAGTCTGTTTTGCTGATTGGAGCGCGAGCTTCCACAGTTAGTGGATCCATGACGATGACTTCTGTTTTGTTTGATCAGCCGTTTTACTGCCGTGTTACAGACTCGTATGGATTCTTCATCCATCACTCCAAGCAACGTTTGTAAGTTTTAAAATATAACTAAAACAATTCTTCCTTGCTAAACCGTCCCATGCGTGATGACTGTAGGAGTGTTTTCATGCATATTTGTACGTGCTACCACAATGTAATGACGCTAGCATTGTTAGCATCAGCTAATATGCTAACATGTTTACAAGTGTCTGAGTTGGTATTATTAACTTAAAATGGCATTCTTTTTGTATCGTTTGTTTCACAAATTCCTCAGTAAATTCACCAAAATGTCACCGTGGAGTTATTGAGTCTGTTTTGCTTATTAGAGAGCTGGCCTCTGCAGCTAGTGGGTCCATGACGATGACTTCTGTTTTGTTTGATCAGCCGTTTTACTGCCGCGTTACAGACAGCATTAGGAAACAATCAAGGTATCTAAATAAACATTTCTGTGTAAATAACTCATTTGACAACGTACGTATTAGCGTCTTATGTCCAGTGCGGCTAATTTTGGGAAAAATATGTCTTTCCCTAGAATTTAGTGAGTGCGCTCTGTAGTCCAGAATACAGTATACTCAGAACACGAGTGCACCAATTGAGAAACAGCCCCTACCTGAGATTGAGCCCAAAAAGTGTCTTTCTCAGTTTGATGAATTTCGTCCACAGCGTTTATTTTGCGGTAAACAGAACCCTGGAACATGAATGCAGAAGCTGATGAGAACATTACTCTTTTATTTTTGCAATATTATCCAAATCATACGGTGTCTTTCTCACCACAGGTCCTCTGGGAACGTCTGCGTACTGTTGTGTTGTTTTGTGGAAGTTGTAGTTGGCCCCTGACGCTTTGGACACTTTGGACAAGATGGTGTCTGGCTCCACGTCGTCCTCGTCACGAGCGTTGATGGTTAGGTGGGCGCCCTGCACACACACACACACACACACACACACACACACACACACACACACACACACACACACACACACACACACACACACACACACACACACACACACACACACACACACACACACACACACACACACACACACACACACACACACACACACACACACATGCTGCATGGCTGCTGTGAAGAAGACCATGGCTGTGTCTCAATTGGTGCTCTTGCATACTTATACTTTTGAGCGCAGATTTGCGTTGATACAGTTAGTTTGTTTGAGTACATACAGTAAGTGTGTTACCCTTGTTTACTTACACTTAGTCTTTTGAGTGGATATGTGTGGTATACATCTGTGTACATACTGTATACCTAGCATAAACGCATTACACTTGTATACTTCAGTATTTTGAGTACATAAGTATGTTACACTTGTGTACTTACACTTAGTCTTTTGAGTGGATATGTGTGTTATACACCTGTGTACATATACCTAGCCTTTTGAGTGCATAAACGCATTACACTTGTATACTTAAGTATTTTGAGTACATAAGTATGTTACACTTGTGTACGTACACTTAGTCTTTTGAGTGGATGTGTGTGTTATTCACTTGTGTACATATACTTAGGCTTTTGAGTGCATAAATACATTACACTTTTATACTTAAATCTTTTGAGTACATAAGTATTTTACACTTGTGTACTTAGACTTAGTTTTTTGAGTGAATGTGTGCTATACACTTGTGTACATATACTTAGCCTTTTAAATGCATGAATGGATTACACTTGTATACTTACAGTTGGTCTTTGAGTGCATAAGTGTGTTACACTTGTGTACTTACACTTACTTTTTGAGTGCATAAGTGTGTTACACTTGTATACTTACAGTTAGTCTTTGAGTGCATGAGTGTGTCACACTGTGTACATACACTTAGTGTTTTGAGTGCATATGTATGTTACACTACTGTACTTACAGTATACTTAATCTTTGAGAGTGCATCAGTATATTACACTTGAGTACGTACACTCAGTTTTTGAGTGCATAAGTGTGTTACACTTTTACACTTACAGTTGGTCTTTGAGTGCACAAGTGTGTTACACTTGTGTACTTACACTTAGTTTTTGAGTGCATAAGTGTGTTACACTTGTATACTTACAGTTAATCTTTGAGTGCATTAGTGTGTCACACTGTGTACATACACTTAGTGTTTTGAGTGCATATGTATGTTACACTGCTGTACTTACAGTATACTTAATATTTTAGAGTGCATCAGTGTATTACACTTGAGTACATACACTTAGTTTTTGAGTGCATAAGTGTGTTACACTTTTACACTTACAGTTGGTCTTTGAGTGCAAAAGTGTGTTACACTTGTGTACTTTCACTTAGTTTTTGAGTGCATAAGTGTGTTACACTTGTATACTTACAGTTAATCTTTGAGTGCATGCGTGTGTCACACTGTGTACATACACTTAGTGTTTTGAGTGCATATGTATGTTACACTACTGTACTTACAGTATACTTAATATTTGAGAGTGCATCAGTGTATTACACTTGAGTACTTACACTTAGTTTTTGAGTGCATATGTGTGTTACACTTGTATACTTACAGTTAGTCTTTGAGTGCATGAGTGTGTCACACTGTGTACATACACTTAGTGTTTTGAGCGCATATGTATGTTACACTTTTACACTTACAGTTGGTCTTTGAGTGCACAAGTGTGTTACACTCGTGTACTTTCACTTAGTTTTTGAGTGCATAAGTGTGTTACACTTGTATACTTACAGTTAATCTTTGAGTGCATGAGTGTGTCACACTGTGTACATACACTTAGTGTTTTGAGTGCATATGTATGTTACACTACTGTACTTACAGTATACTTAATCTTTGAGATTGCATCAGTGTATTACACTTGAGTACTTACACTTAGTTTTTGAGTGCATAAGTGTGTTACACTTGTATAATTACAGTTAGTCTTTGAGTGCATGAGTGTGTCACACTGTGTACATACACTTATTGTTTTGAGCGCATATGTATGTTACACTTTTACACTTACAGTTGGTCTTTGAGTGCACAAGTGTGTTACACTCGTGTACTTTCACTTAGTTTTTGAGTGCATAAGTGTGTTACACTTGTATACTTACAGTTAATCTTTGAGTGCATGAGTGTGTCACACTGTGTACATACACTTAGTGTTTTGAGTGCATATGTATGTTACACTATTGTACTTACAGTATACTTAATCTTTGAGATTGCATCAGTGTATTACACTTGAGTACTTACACTTAGTTTTTGAGTGCATATGTGTGTTACACTTGTATACTTACAGTTAGTCTTTGAGTGCATGAGTGTGTCACACTGTGTACATACACTTAGTGTTTTGAGTGCATATGTATGTTACACTACTGTACTTACAGTATACTTAATCTTTGAGATTGCATCAGTGTATTACACTTGAGTACTTACACTTAGTTTTTGAGTGCATAAGTGTGTTACACTTGTATACTTACAGTTAGTCTTTGAGTGCATGAGTGTGTCACACTGTGTACATACACTTAGTGTTTTGAGTGCATATGTATGTAACACTACTGTAGTTACAGTACACTTAATCTTTGAGAGTGCATCAGTGTATTACACTTGAGTACGAACAGTTAGTTTTTGAGTGCATAAGTGTGTTACACTTTTACACTTACAGTTGGTCTTTGAGTGCACAAGTGTGTTACACTTGTATACTTACACTTAGTTTTTGAGTGCATAAGTGTGTTACACTTGTATACTTACAGTTAATCTTTGAGTGCATGAGTGTGTCACACTGTGTACATACACTTAGTGTTTTGAGTGCATATGTATGTTACACTACTGTACTTACAGTATACTTAATCTTTGAGAGTGCATCAGTGTATTACACTTGAGTACTTACACTTAGTTTTTGAGTGCATATGTGTGTTACACTTGTATACTTACAGTTAGTCTTTGAGTGCATGAGTGTGTCACACTGTGTACATACACTTAGTGTTTTGAGTGCATATGTATATTACACTACTGTACTTACAGTATACTTAATCTTTGAGAGTGCATCAGTGTATTACACTTGAGTACGTACACTTAGTTTTTGAGTGCATAAGTGTTACACTTGTATGCTTACAGTTAGTCTTTGAGTGCATGAGTGTGTCACACTGTGTACATACACTTAGTGTTTTGAGTGCATATGTATATTACACTACTGTACTTACAGTATACTTAATCTTTGAGAGTTCATCAGTGTATTACACTTGAGTACGTACACTTAGTTTTTGAGTGCATAAGTGTTACACTTGTATGTTTACAGTTAGTCTTTGAGTGCATGAGTGTGTCACACTGTGTACATACACTTAGTGTTTTTGAGTGCATATGTATATTACACTACTGTACTTACAGTATACTTCATCTTTGAGAGTTCATTGAGTACTTACACTTAGCTTTTGGAGTGCATAAGCGCGTTACACTCGTGTACTTACGCTTTTGTTTTTTGAGTGTACAAGTGTGTCACCCTATGTACACAGTATACTTGTGGAAGTACACTAATGCACATATTCCCTTTGAGACACAACCACGAACAAGACGTGGTGGAGGAAATGGGACTCACCTTCAGGAAGTTGGCGACCGAACTCAGGTGATTGGCACACAAGCCTTTTTGGGAGTCCCTCACCCCTTCACCTGTCTGTCACAACAACAACACACACGTTGCATAAAGTGCAGGGACGTGTGTGCGTGTGTGTCGTGTGCGGTTGTGTGTGTGTTGTGTGTCCTACCCAGTTGATGAGGACGTATTTGGGCAGACCAGAATTAGGGTCTAGTACTCGACAGAAGGCGTACATCACCTTCCCGCTGTTCAACTCCTCCACCATCTCCTCCAGTCCCCCATCTGCACGCACGCACGCACGCACACACACACACACACACACACACACACACACACACACACGCACACACACACACACAGGTCAAATGTTGTAGGACCTAGTGTCACCTGCCAGCCCTCACCTCCTTTTCCCGCCAAACGGATGGTGTTGCTGTTGCCCTCGTAGGTGAACAAAGCCCTGACACACACACACAAACACACATTACACTTTGTCATGTGACAGGAAGTTAACGACGGCGTGGCACTGACCAGTTTGTGTCGGAGCGGTCGTCCACCACCTCCTTGTAGGCCGCCATCAGCTCAACGCCGTTCTTGCTCAGGTTGAGCGCCATTTTGCCTGCCGCGGGACGAGGAGAAGACGAAAGGGTCGTTTCCGAGCGCCGATTGAAAAGTCACTTCCAGACCAGTCGGCGGAGTCCGACCCGTTTGAGG
Source organism: Entelurus aequoreus (assembly GCF_033978785.1). NCBI lineage: Eukaryota > Metazoa > Chordata > Actinopteri > Syngnathiformes > Syngnathidae > Entelurus > Entelurus aequoreus. The sequence goes on from NC_084751.1 coordinate 10,131,487, forward strand.
AGAACCAGACGGGCTGCATTCCCGACACAGACTCGCCTACAGCATCCGTCCCGTCCAGGGCGTGTCCTCAGCTTGTTCAATCAGTGGCGTTCTCTTAGATCACATCAGGTGAGCTGTGATTGGCTGAAAAAGGGACGTGGATTCTGGCTCTGTGTGTCATCTCAGGCTTCCTTCACACCTTCAAGGTTTATTGACATTTACATGATGCACTTGAAGGCACCACGCTGGTCACATGAACTCATCCTTAGGTCAGCCATCCTATCAGCTGATTATTGATTTGATCTTCGCTTCTGAGTTCAAATTGTCATCAAGGGAACTCAAAATGTACTGTGTTTTGCTTTTTCTTTAGCTTTTTCCTTTCCTAAAACACATTCCAAAAGGAAGACTCGACGAGGCGTTCCATTTGAACTTGTTCAAAACGTGTAAAACAGTTTATCATGCTGGCAGTTTGACCCTGGAAAAGATCATTGTCTATTCCAGTGTTTCTTAACCATAGGGCCGTGAACGCTCTGCACTCAGTTGTAATACGCTTTTCCACCATTTGTGGCAGTAATGACAATCTCAAACAGAAAGTCTGTAGCTAAAGTCATAGAGAGGTTTCTTAATAATATATGTGTGTAAATGTATATGTAGTTGTTGGATCTATGCTATGCGCATGCGCAGAGGCTTTTTTTTTTTTTTTTTTTTAAATAAACCTTTATTTATAAACTGCAACATGTACGAACAGCTGAGAAAAAATAATCAAAATAAGTATGGTGCCAGTATGCTGTTTTTTTTCAATAAAATACTGGAAAGGATAGAAATGTAGTTTGTCTCTTTTATCCGATTATTAATCGATTAATCGAAGTAGTAATCGACAGATTAATCGATTATCAAATTAATCGTTAGTTGCAGCTCTAATATATATAACTATATATATATATATATATATATATATATAAATAAAACTGCATATATACTGTATATATATATATATATATATATATATATATATATATATATATATATATATATATATATATATATATATATATATATATATATATATATATATATATGTCTTAATTAGATTATCCAAAAAATAGTGCTCGATACCGTGGTAGAGCGTAATATGTATGTGTGGGGAAAAAATCACAAGACTATTTCATCTCTACAGGCCTGTTTCATGAGGGGTTTTCCTCAATCCTCAGGTTTTCCTCAATCCTGAGGTTTGAGGAAAACCGAGGATTGAGGAAAACCCCTCATGAAACAGGCCTGTAGAGATGAAATGGTCTTGTGATTTTTTCCCCACACATACATATATAATATATATATATATAACATATATATATATATATATATATATATATATATATATATATATATATATATATATATATATATATATATATATATATATATATATATATATATAAAACTACATATATATAATATATATATACATATGTAATTTTTTATGTATATATATACATATATATACATACATACGTATATATGTATATATATATATATATATACATACATACGTATATATGTATATATATATATATATATATATATATATATATATATATATATATATATATATACATATATATATATATACACATATATATATATATATATATATGTATATATATACTATATATATATATATATATATATATATATATATATATATATATATATATATATATATATATATATATATATATATATATATATATATATATATATATACTATATGTGTGTATATGTATAGGTATTTTTTTTACATTTTATTTTACTTGTGGGGGGGAAACGGCATTTGATGTATTTGCGTTAACTTTGGTCAATTGTTTGTCTGTAGAAACCCAATAAATAAATGAAAGAAAAAAAGTCGAATTAAATGTTATAAAATGGAATAGACCAGGGTTTCTTAACCTTTTCACCTCTGGGCCCAACTTTTCCACGACAGAGGGGCCCCTTTTGTGTATAAGCTAATTATTATTTGCAACAAAAAAAAAAGTTTATGAGTTTGAACATCAAATATCTTGTCAAATTAGTGCACTAATTTGAATATGGGTTGAAAAGGATTTGCAAATCATTGTATTTCGTTTATGTTTACATCTAACACAATTTCCCAACTCATATGGAAACAGGGTTTGTATATATACTGTACGTACATACATACACATATATATAATGGTATTAAAAAGAGAGAATATAATGATAAATAAACAAAATAAAGACAAAATTAAGAAAAAAAGGAAAGTCAACATAAAACCAGAGACAGCTGCATTCCGGAATGCCGGCTTAGAGAGATATAACAACCAACAAGCACACAAAATGCTCATCAACCACCCACATCCCAGTTGTGTTTAATTCAGGGTTAATTTGGAGATCAGTTTCTCTTTCCATAACAACCATTCAATGTCAGCCTGATCTTCTCCATTTTGAGAAAATACAGAACATCTTTAATCCTGCGGGTGTAGCAAGGAGGCGCTGTTGCCTTCCAATTCAACACAACGAGCCTTTTAGCCAACAAAGTAGTGAACGCTACAATATTCTTTTAGGATTTGCCGAGGGTCGATGACTGAGGTGCTACCTCAAATAGTCCACTAGTGCAAATACATACAAAGTGCTAAATATTTCCGTTCAGGGACAAGCAGAGCCAAAAAATAAGTATTCAATTAGCTGGAGGCCAATCACACGATACAGATATTCCATCCTAAATCTAAGATAGTGGAACCTTGGTGTAAAATGTACGATGTATTAGCTCACATTGTGTCGAGCACAAATGGAAGACTTATGAACTCTACCTAAAATCTCTGTCCAGCTATCCTCAGATAAGGTATTGCAGTTGACTTTTGTTGTTTGGCGCTGATGTCTACTTTGCCAAGCAGGGAAGTCGCCTTTACAAGTTGGAGGCCGCTGGCGGCCGTGTTGACATTAGCGGCGGGCAAGTGTGATGAGCAAACAAGCTTAAAAAGCTGCGGGCACAAGCGAGGATGTGTCACGTGACATGCATGTAAACATGTCAAAACAAACATGTCACATTAACGCCATCCACACTTCCTGTTTGGTAAAGCGACAAGTCGCGTTGCCAATGGATTTCAAAATAAAAGCTTGGAGGCTTCTCACCTCAGGCTGAAAGGCCACAAGTCTGTTTGAGGGGAGGTCCACCATATTTTTTATGGCCAAAGTTCAGAGGTCGATGATGGCATCTTTTACAATAAGGTATAGTCCTGAAATACTGTACTTTTTTACTGTGAAGTTTGTTGTAGAGATGACAGGAAGGAGAGAAACAAAGGCTGAGTCTTCAAAAAAGGATATAGTATACTTATTTCCATTATTATGATTATTATTACTGAAAGTATGAATGTTTACAGTGTAATACTGTCCCAAATACAATAGTGTCATGTTTCCCTTTTTCTTCTTCTCTCCTATTTCATGTGGAATTGCAACCACTTGAGTTAGTCTGTGCCCTACTCCTATGTAGCCAAAATGGCCACTATTGAGGCTGGTGAGCGTGCAGCATTTTAACACACTGTGTGAACGCATCCTCTGTCCTACGTGTACGTTTCAATATATTTGGACGGTCAGAAATCAAAATGATTTAGCAACATCCTTTTACAATTTTATACCTGCTGGATGACTTAAGATCCCTCGATCCCTGCATCAAAAAGCGACTTCGGGGTGTAAAGGATATCACCGCATGGGCTCAGGAACCCTTCAGAAAATCACTGTCAGTAACTACAGTTCGTCGCTACATCTATAAGTGCAAGTTAAAACTCTACTATACAAAGTGAAAGCCATTTATCAACAACACCCAGAATCGTCGCCGGCTTCGCTGGGCCCAAGCTCATCTAAGATGGACTGATGCAAAGTGGAAAAGTGTTCTGTGGTCTGTCGAGTCCACATTTCAAATTGTTTTTGGACACTTTGGACGTCGTGTCCTCTGGACCAAAGAGCAAAAGAACCATCCGGATTGTTATAGGCGCAAAGTTCAAAACCCAGTGTCTGTGATGGTAAGGGGGTGTATTAGTGCCCAAGGCATGGGTAACTTACACATCTGTTAAGGCACCATTAATGCTGAAAGGTGCATACAGGTTTTGGAGCAACATATGTTGCCATCCAAGCAACGTTATCAAGGACGCCCCTGCTTATATCAGCAAGACAATGCCAAGCCAAATTCTGCACATGTTACAACAGCGTGGCTTTGTAGTAAAAGAGTGCGGGTACTAGACTGGCCTGCCTGTAGTCCAGACCTGTCTCCCATTGAAAATGTGTGGCACATTATGAAGCCTAAAATATGACAACGGAGACCCCGGACTGTTGAACAACTTAAGCTGTACATCAAGCAAGAATGGGAATAATTCCACCTGAAATGCTTCAAAAATGTATCTCCACAGTTCCCAAACGTTTACTGAGTGTTGTTAAAAGGAAAGGCCATGTAACACATTGGTAAAAATGCCCCTGTGACAACTTTTTTGCAATGTGTTGCTGCCATTAAATTGTAAGTTAATGATTATTTGCAGAAAAAAATGTTGTTTCTCAGTTCGAACATTAAATATTTTGTCTTGGCAGTCTATTCAACTGAATGTAAGTTGAAAATGATTGGCAAATCATTGTATTCTGTTTTTATTTACAATTTACACAACTTTACCATGAATTGATTAACGTGGACCTCGACTTAAACAAGTTGAAAAACTTATTCGGGTGTTACCATTTAGTGGTCAATTGTACGGAAGGAGGAGGGGGCGTGGTTAAGAGGGAGGAGTATATTTACAGCTAGAATTCACAAAGTCAAGTATTTCATATATATATATATATAGAGATATCTACATCCTGAAAATATGCAAACAAAACTGTGTTTGGATAATTGATACTTCCAACTTGCATAAATAAATCTTAAGGAATATAACATAACTTGGCTTCTGAGAGCTTCAAAATGTAACGAATAAAATGCTAAAGTTGTTGATAAACAAGCAATTATTTTAATAATTAAATATGGTCATTTTAAATGAATTATTATGATCATTTAAAATTAATTATTTCAAATATGTTTATTTTAATGTATAATTATATGGCTGGATGTAATAAGGAGTCAGAAAAAAATAAAATACAATTAATTTTGATGTTTTTAGCAAAATATAGTAAAAATGTATTTAGTTTTTTTTTTTTTAAATTAATAAATATATTTATTTTTAGGTAAGATAAACATAATAATACAATTTATCTCTAGTCTGGATGATTCAGTTCTTGTCACCCTGTTGTCCTCCCGTCTCTTCCCCAAGGATGGCTCCATGAGCTGGGCAAACGCCCGGAGATGCCCTACGTCAACAACACGGTCGGCGGCCCGTCGGCGCGCAGCTCGTACATCGCCGCCCTCTACTTCACCCTCAGCAGCCTGGCCAGCGTCGGCTTTGGCAACGTGTGCGCCAACACGGACGCCGAGAAGATCTACTCCATCTGCACCATGCTCATCGGCGGTATGCCGGACGCCTCGTATGGAATAACGTGATTGGTCAGGCACGCTGTTCATATCGTGGGAAAGAGGACGTGAAAAAAGGCTGTCCTCACTCAGGTCCGCATGGAGCTGGAGGGGGCGTGGCGTCCAGCTCCGGCTGAAAATCGGGAGATTTTCGGGAGAATATTTGTCCCGGGAGGTTTTCGGGAGAGGCGCTGAATTTCGGGAGTCTCCCGGAAATTTCGGGAGGGTTGGCAAGTACGCCGCTCTGCACACGCAGTCTTAGTAACACACCCACTAATAGTACACACTATTTTATAGATTGCACATGCTGTTTAGCGAAGGGTATTTGGATCTTAGAACATATACAAGTGCACCAATTTGTCCGAAACAACCACCCTGAGGCGGAGGCCTGTTGCTTGTCTCCATGCAGACACAATGAAGCGTTTCACATGAAATGCACTGTTGACGCTACGTTGCATAATCAAATAAACTTTTGCTTATGTCAACGCATTTACTTTATTTTCCCTCGAGGCTTGCTTTCACTTGTATGTCAACACATTTTTATTCATCATTTTGTATTGTTTATGGCACGAACTGCGGATAGAAGTAGTAAGAAGAATGCTAGCGATGACGTAGCGGTGTTTTTTTTTTTTTTTTTTTATACTTAAGAAATTGTTCTCACCAGACCAGACTCCTCCCGTTCGCCGCGCCGCGGCTCCCCAACCTGTTGTGTTGCCGACCCAGGATCAGCTGAGCGGCAACTGCAGCCGCAGCAAGCGGAGGAGGCGGACCCAGGATCGGCTGGTGTCGCCGTGTTGTTCGTTCTCCCTGCCGAACCTCCGAACAGAAACTCGTGCGTTTCCCCGCGTGTGCACGCAGGGAAAACACAAGCGCAGCCCCTCGGACGTGTGCGCGCTCCCGCAGACGCTGTGTGAGAGGTTCACGCGGCATGAACAATGTAGGAAAGTAGACTTTTCTTCATCCGCGGGTGGGGTGGGGGGGACGTGAAGTGCTCACGACGGGAAGGAAAGTTTTCGCTCCGTCACCTCGCAGCTCAGGCGATGCTAACTCACTTTTATTCCTCGCCGTTTTCCTTTCGGAGCTTTCTTAGAAAGCAGCGTGACCGTGCGAGGGCTAAGAGCGCGGGACTTGGTCCACACCTCAGGAATTCCGAGCACATCGAGCAGTAGCGTCAGTGAACGCCGCAGGCAGCTAACTGTTAGCTCCAACTGTTTTTTAACACACTTTTTGGGCCTTTTCGCGACACCCCGACGAGAAAGTCAGTCGCCTGATGCCGTCGGCGTTCCTCGGGGAATAAAACCGAGGCCAAAGTTAGCTACTAGTTGAATTAGCTGGCTGGTGCTAGTTTGTTGTGGAAGTGTGCTGGCGTCGCGGCTAACTGCTAGCATGCCGCAGCTGAGCCCCGCTGACGGCGAAGACTTGGGCGCCAACGACGAGCTTCTCCGCTTCAAGGATGAGGGCGAGCACGACGACAAGACCAGCGTGGCCGCGGACCGGGACCTGGACGACGTCAAGTCCTCCCTCGTCAACGAGTCCGAGACCAACAGCGGTTCTGATTCGGAGGTGAGCAAACACAAGTCCGTAACTTCACCACCATGCGGACAAACTGGATGTATGTATGTATGTATGTAGGCGGACAGGCGAGCCAGGACCGACCCGGACTTGGCGAGCCGGGCCAGACAGAACCAGCTGTTCGGAGAAGGTACCAGCGAGTCTTTGAGCACAACCCGACACGTTGTTGTTTACATCAGTGATTTTCAACCACTGTGCCGCGGCACACTTGTCTGGTGTGCCGTGGGAAATTATGCAACTTCACCTAATTGGTCCAAAAAAAATTTTTTGCAAATCAATAATCATAATAATTAGAGATAGCCGATAATATCTACAGGAGAACAGAGCAAGACAGGAACTAAAGCACTACACACAGGAAACAACAACAAACTCAAACTAAGGCACGACAACATGGTGGAGTTTCATTTTTTAACTTTTTCTGCTGGTGGTGTGCCTCCGTATGCCTCGGACTGCCGATATTATTGGCCGATAAGTGCTTTAAAATAATGTAATATCGGAAATTATCGGTATCTTTTTCAAAAAGTACAATTTATGACTAAAATGCCGCTGTACGATCTAACAAAGGTCTTAACTCATTCTCTTTCTATGCCACATCAATATGGAATGCACTCCCAACAGGTGTAAAAGAAAGGGCATCTCTATCCTCCTTCAAAACCGCACTAAAAGAACACCTCCAGGCAACTTCAACCCTAAACTAACACCCTCCCTTCCTCATACCTCTTCGGATTGTAAATAATCAAATGTAGACACTTTTTCTTACACTTTCTAATCTCTCTCTCTGTGTCCACTACTTGCTGTACATATCCTACCAAGTCAGTCCTACACTGTTCCAATGTCCATTTCTCTGATGATGCAATTGTTGATGTCTGAAGTGTTGATACCAACCAAACCTAAACCCCCCCCCCCCTCTCCATATCCCACACCCCGGATTGTAAATAATTAAATGTATATACTCTGATGATTATCTTGTGTGATGACTGTATTATGAAAATAGTATGTATCTGTATCATGAATAAATTTAAGTGGACCCCGACTTAAACAAGTTGAAAAACTTATTCGGGTGTTACCATTTAGTGGTCAATTGTACGGAAAATGTACTTCACTGTGCAATCTACTAATAAAAGTTTCAATCAATCAATCAAAAAACTCGGACCTAGAGAAAAGTACAGAGCGCCAATAAACCTTAAAGGCACTGCCTTTGCGTGCCGGCCCAATCACATAATATCTACAGCTTTTCACACACACAAGTGAATGAATGCAAGGCATACTTGGTCAACAGCCATACAGGTCACACTGAGGGTGACCGTATAAACAACTTTAACACTGTTACAAATATGCGCCACACTGTGAACCCACACCAAACAAGAATGACAAACACATTTCGGGAGAACATCCGCACCGTAACACAACATAAACACAACAGAACAAATACCCATAGCCCCTTGCAGCACTAACTCTTCCAGGACGCTACAATATACACCCACGGCACACCAGACTGTATCTCGCGGCACACTGCTTTAAAGTACCAGTAGAGTGGAAAAACCAGTTGCCTTTATATGTCATCCATATATGCCAACCATATCCAATTGTATTTACAAGGCGCAAAGTATGTGGAAAATACGTCTATCCATCCATTTTCTACCGCTTGTCCCTCTCATCTAAACACCACAAAATGCCACAAATTCAGTCAGCCATTTCGAATATTTCGCTCCGAATGTATTAGGTCATTTCCGTAGAATGACGTCACTGGGGTAACACTTGTGGACTCTGACCAGATCAGTCATACTGGAAATATGCACAAATTAGAGAGAGATGTGTTGTCTATCATTCACAATCCCTATATAAGACATGAACACCTGTGTTTCTTTTTTTTTTAATGCATTCTAAGTCGTAAAAAAAACCATAAATAGTCCGTCAATGGGGGCTCTTTATTCCACCAACAAAACCCTCTAAATAACCATCTAAAACCCGCCAACAATACTATATATACATATCATGACATGAATATTAACCGAATATTAAAGCGATGTGGTTATTATAGGCGCTATCGCGGAAAGACTATATTCTAGCGGCGGATTGATAACACACAGCTAATTAACCCTCTGCTGCTTTACTGTGATCTGACCGCGATGTCCTGCTGCTCCCGCATCATCTCGGCTCGTCAAAGTTATTGTAGATTATAAATCATCCTTCTCATCTGGATATTAGGAGGATTTAGCCATACATCTAGAAGTTGTTCATCTGTGACATTCAATTCATACCCGGAGATGGAGACGAACACACACAACCAAAGACAGCGTCTGCCGGGGGACTTTTCCTTGTTAACCCTTCGTGTGCATCATAAGTTAATTCTTCATATGAATGGGAAGATATGGACATCCTATCAGTTGTCATCGAAGTGAGAGCAGATATTGTACAGTAAGCTATCGTTGTATTGTGTTCGTATTTCTTGTTTCGTGATGCTTAGTGTTTCACTAAAACTGCATCTGTTTAGCAGATATTCTAAAACTTGTAGCTCATCCTCCTTATATTCAGGATCAACAATATAAGTTTATGGATCATCATTTTTCCCAAAGTAATCCTTGTTGGTTCTCACAAAGTCTGCATGATTTGCATTGTTGTTGGTGTTGAAGGGATCTGTGGTTCCTACCTCTATGTCACGCAATGACGTGTCTGGCTGGCTCATTATCTCTCAAAATGGCTGGGGAATCTCCCTGAGATTGATACTATTTTGATCATATCTATTTACTCGCAAACTTTGGGAGTCTTCCGTTGTGATACATCAGATATACAGGTATATGATAATAGCTTCAATATAGAGGCAACTTGTTTTTTCCACTCTACAGGTACTCTTTTGCTTTATATCTACCTAACAATTTCCCTAAAACTAACCTGGCCATTTAATTAGCATAGCTTCATGCCTACCTAACTAATGTCCCTAAAGATAACTTGGCCCTTTAACTAGCATGGCTTTATACCTAATTAACAGGCCCTTTAACTAACTACCATGACCTTTTTAACTAACCAATGTCCCTAAATCTAACTTGGCCCTTTAATTCGCACGTTTTTTTTACACACCTAACATGGCTCTTTAAATAACAAACATGGCCTTTTAACTAAAGTGTGCATCCAACTAACATGTCCATTTAACTAACTAATGTCAACTAGCAAATGCCCTTTTTACTAACATGTCCCTTAACTAACGTGTCCAACTCTTTAATGTGTCCCCGTATTTAATGTATCCCTTTTAACTTACTAGCTAATGTCCATTAAACTGTCTGTTTGCCCCTCTAACACATGACCATCAAACAAACAAATGTCTCTTTAAGGAACATGTCCACTTATCTAATGTGTCCCTATCACACAGTGCTGCGGAGACATCAGGCTGCGGGTCTCTTCCAGCCGCCCCCCTACATGGGATACCCCTTCTTCATGATTCCAGACCTATGCGGGCCGTATCTCGCCGGCGGAGGCCTGGCAGCGGGCACACGTGCGGTAAGTGAGCATGATTTCACACCGTGTCCACCCACCTCACGGGTGTGTTGGTATCCAACAAAGCCTTTAGACCAATGGTTCTGAAACTTCACCAAGTAGCACCTCAGAAAAAAACTTGGCTCTCCAAGTACCATCATAATGACCAACATTAGAATACAGTAGCGTGGTAGGCCCAAGTATTCATTATAAACCAGGCATAGGTTTTATTTAACAATTGTATTTAATATTTTTGGCCATTGTAACATTACACACTGTTTGAATAGTAACACTGAGTTTGAATATAGGAAAATAAAACTCTGTACTTTAATCAAGTAATTATTTGGCGTACCACTAGATGGTGCCCGCATACCACTACAGTGTTTCCCGTAAACTGCCAGATACCTGTGGCGGTGGGGGCGTGGCTATGGGTGTGGTCACCATGACATCATCGAGTAATTTGCATAATTTACTACAATGATATGATTTTCTCTAAAAAGGCTCAAAAAATGTATACTTACTAATTAATAACAGTTTTGTTTTAAACGTCCATCCATCCATCCATTTTACAATATAATTACAACACTTTATGTACATATTTATATACAGATTTGAACAATAAGTTATTCACTGAAATATATTTATTAATTGTGGTTCTTACAAAAAATATATCTTATAAAATATAAAAGCTAAAATGTCTCTTAAAGCTCTGCCCCTTTAATTAGTGCATACTAAATAATTTAACTTTAGCCTACTATTACAACCATATTATTTACCAGCAACATAAAGTGAAACAGAGGCAGAGGTGTACTGCCACAGTCAGTAACAAAAAAACAGAAAACAGTAGTGGTCAAATACAAATAAGGCAACAAGAGAAGTATCCTACACTTCTCTTTTGTAAAGTAAATCTGAACAGCCTATATGGGCATCTACATCAACTTTATGATTTACCTGAGAAGATGGACAGGACCAAAAAAAAAATGTTTTTGTTTTTTTTTTAATTTGTGGCGGACGTAATTCTTTCGTGGCGGGCCGCCACAAATACATGAATGTGTGGGAAACACTGACCATAATGACCAACATTAGAATACAGTAGCGTAGTAGGCCCAAGTATTCATTATAAACCAGGCATAGGTTTTATTTAACAATTATATTTAATATTTTTGGCCATTGTAACATTACACACTGTTTGAATAGTAACACTGAGTTTGAATATAGGAAAATAAAACTCTACTTTAATCAAGTAATTATTTGGTGTACCACTAGGTGGAGCCCGCGTACCACTAGAGGTACACATACCACAGTTTGAGAATCACTGCTTTCGAGCAGGGGTTCTTAACCTTTTTGACCTCCAGGCCCAACTTTTCCACTCAAATATGAACACTGAATTAGTACTTTTACTTTTGATTTTAATCATTGTCAATAAATATATCTAACCTACTTACAGTTTAATAGGATAAACCTTGTCAAATGATTTGGAAATGTGTTAATCACAAAGATTATTATCAAAGCTTTGGTCAGGCTGATTACGAAAATAAATACTAATCAAATATACTGCATAAGGAACTAATGAAAAATAAATGTACATACAATTACACAGTGCTAAAATACATACATTCAAACTAAATTAATAATGAATAATAATAATATATATGTTTCTTAAATAATCTGACAATAAAATTAAAGTGCCAAAGAAAATACAACTTGACCACTTTAGTCATAATTTTTGCACTTATAAAGCTTCTCTATGACTTTAGCTCCAGTTTTCTTCTTAGTTTGATATTGTCATTACTGCCACCAGTGGTGGAAAAGTGTATTACAACTGAGTATCGCCACTGTCCATACAGACCACAGTTGAGAAACATGTGTTTTTAGGGGGCGCTCGCTGCCCTACAACGTGTTCTGGCCATATGGTTAAGAAACACTTCTTTAGAGGATAGGAGAGCACTTTATTGTCACTACATTCCATTTTCAGCACCTGTTCAAGAACAGACATACATTGTACTGTCTGTCAAAACAGGAACGCTGAGGGGGTCGGCACCCTGTAAAAGGTGGGAAAATGGTAGACATGGGGGTGTGAGGAGGATACAAAAAGCAAGTCCCAAACTAAACTCCTGGAGGTAGGGGGTTAGTTGGAAACCCTGAAATAACCTCTAGCAAAGCACATATACATATCACGAAGGGGGAGGGGCATCAGACCCGAAGCTGCTTCGTTTTCCGTCATACCACGTGAGCAGCCTCTTTGTTGTGGCTGCCTTCGGAGATCTTTTTTTAACACGGTGTGTAAGAAGTGTGCGTGCAAGGTAGATGTTGACATAACGATAAGCTAAACATCTCTGAAGAAAAAGGAGAGTTGAATTCTGCATGGACAGATTCCATTGCCTGCAAGATGACAACAATATCTTTGTAACGTTTATAAGCTGTGTCACGTTTTGCAGCTCAACTATTTTAAGGAAGCAAAGTGTCTGTCATCCTGCTACAGACAGTGACCTCTGACCATGCAATGGGAGAATATAGCATTGTAGGCGGAGCTACAAAAGCTTGCAAAAAATATGCATCTGCAGTAGGGCTGCAACTAACGATTAATTTGATAATCGATTAATCTGTCGATTATTACTTCGATTAATAATCGAATAAAAGAGACAAACTACATTTCTAGCCTATCCAGTATTTTATTGAAAAAAAACTGCATACTGGCACCATACTTATTTTGATTATTGTTTCTCAGCTGTTTATAAATGTTGCAGTTTATAAATAAAGGTTTAGTAAAAAAAATTAATTAAAAAAAAAAAATGTTTTAATTAAAAAAAACAAAAAACAACAACTCTGCGCATAGCATAGATCCAACGAATCGATGACTAAATTAATCGGCAACTATTTTAATAATCGATTTTAATCGATTAGTTGTTGCAGCCCTAATCTACAGTATAAGGACGCGTGTTGGTTGTAGCCCCGCCCCTTTTTACTCAGCCGTGGTAGCGCAATTTAGTTGGACTGCTAAAAGACTAATAGTCAGTTGTGCATGTGGACATTGTACTGGCAGACAGCAGGACAGGTATACCAGGTGTTGTGTATGTCTCAAATGGAATACTTGCATGAGTACACTTCAATAAGTACACTGTTTACTTATTTCCTGACTCTGTATGTTAACAGTGTATTGCTTTCCCAAATCCATTACCGTCATTGTACACTTGCTTGAAATGATGATCGTAGTATTTACCTTCCTCAGATGCCATATTTTAAGTTAACCCCTCCCCTCCCGCAATTTTCTCGTAAAGGGGCCCTATTACGCAAAACCAACTTTTGATACATATTGATACTCGTCGTCGTGTATTTGTGAATCTGTATAAGTCACAAACATTGGAAGTCAAACAGTGGAGGAATTGCGGTAAAATTTATAAAATAATATTTCCTCTCTCCATACTTTTGCCAAACGAGCCGTTTGGAATTTGCTTCGAGTGTGACGTTTTGTTCAAGTGTGACGTCAGCAGATTATCCATATATGGTAGATATGTACCCGGACAGCCTTGCATGCGTCCGCCATAGTAGTCAATCGCATCCTTTTTTTCCCCTCAATCCTCTTGTTGTAGGGCAGACTGGCGCGTACATGTACATGCATCCTCCGCTGTTGCCATTTTTAAGACAAAGTAGCGTATATATATATATATATATATATATATATATATATATATATATATATATATATATATATATCCATCCATCCATCCATTTTCTACCGCTTGTCCCTTTTTTGGGGTCGCGGGGGGTGCTGAAGCCTATCTCAGCTACAATCGGGCGGAAGGCGGGGTACACCCTGGACAAGTCGCCACCTCATCGCAGGGCCAACACAGATAGACAGACAACATGCACACTCACATTCACACACTAGGGCAAATCAGCCTATCCCCAGGTGCATGTCTTTGTATATATATATATATATATATATATATATATATATATATATATATATATATATATATATATATATATATATATATATATATATATATATATATATATATATATATATATATACGTGTACTGTATATGTGTGTGTCTAAAAATTTTTTTTTTCGAATAAATTGCGTTTCTTACTTGTAACAATTCTTTATTCGATTAAACAACAACAAAAAAAAATAAAAAATGTTCTGTTCTGTGCAGCCTCTCAGGCAAGTCATATAGTTTATGTAGATGCCCATATCTGCTGTACAGGTTTATGTTAAAAAAGACTGTTGGATACTTCTCTTGTTGCCTTATTTGTATTTGACTCTATTAAATGTTTGTATTAAACAAAACCAAGTTTATTTGAAGTAACAGAAATGTATCCGAGCTGTTATCTATTTTTGTAGAGGAATGTATTTAATCATAGAACTGGCACCCAGATTTATTAAAAAAGTATTGATTTTGAATCGAAAATCGTTTTAAATCAAGAATCGATTCTGAATTGAATCGTTACCCTCAAGAATTGAATTGTGTGGTACCCTAAGTTTCACATACATATGTACAGTATATATGTGTGCGTGTGTGTGTAAAACCTATCCACAAAGCAGCTTAAAGACGGTCTGTAAAACATAATCTATGCAAAATGTTGACCAAAGAACCACCATTACATGTTATGTAGACCACAGTGAAGTGTTTTTTACGTAGAGAAAGTAAATCATAATATGGCCCCTTTTAAGTTGCGGAACATGTGTCGTGTTTCACACATTGAGCAGGCCTCAACATGTCTTCCGTACACACACGCACACACACAATACGTAGGAAGGTACACTAACTTGTAGCATGATAAATATAGCTGCTCAACACTACATACAATCATGTGCATTGCAGGTATTGGAAAATGCCCTATTAGCTTCATGCTAGCTCTACCTTAACATACTGTTTACGCTCTTTATGTGGGTGTTTGCCTATAACATATTTTTTACCTTGCAGCTTTCTGCAATGTTCTCCAATAACGTGTTGACAAAGAACCAAGTGTGTCACCTCAAACTCTAAACACCGTTCTTCGAAAAGCTAGCTGCAGCCCAAGTCCATTCTGTTAAATAACGTGTGTGTGCGCTGATTTTCCTGGAATTTCCAACAGCTGGATCCAGTTAGCACTCTCAGCCAGAACTTCCTCGTGCCTCTGAATAGAGGACTCTCTGTGTGTGTGTGTCTGTGTCTGTGTGTGTGTATTACATACAGATGTGTGTGCGACAGGGGACCCCAGGGTGGCACTGTAGCGCATTTTGGTGCTTAGCCTTCCAGCCAGAGTGAGACGTTTTCTCCCGCTAAAGGGCAACAATGCATGAGTCCTCAGGGGGCGGTGCGATTTGTGGTGGCGGTGCAATTCGCCTTATTAAGTCGGGTGGTCATCTTAACCCCCCAAATTGTCCTTTTTCTTGTCTTTGTGATCTGGACTACACAAAGAATGTCAACGAGGGCACACAACAAGTGTCTGTCAAAGTTGAGTAACTTCTCAGTTCATGTCCACATCATTTTACTATCTGGGTGAGAGGCATTATTTTTGATGTCGGATTTCTCGCCTCTGATCTTGTGATTTTGGCGAGAAAGCAGCTCGGCAGCAGCATAAGGAAGTTACCTCTCTCTGATCAATTCACCGCTAAATGTAGGTCCTTAACATTAGCGTTTATAATAACAACAATATCGCTAATACTGGTTAATATTCAGGTCACGACATGTAAATGGCGTATTGTATGCGCTTTTTGGATGTTTATTATTGGGGTTTTATACACGCAATGATGTCATTGCTCCCACTGACTCCATTGTAAGCTGTTTTTTATTTACGTTTATTTTACGCGTTAGAATGCATTAAAAAAAAAAGAAAAAAAACATGTGTTCTTGTCACTCGTAAGAATTGTGAATTATAGGCAAAAGTCTAATAAAAAAAAAAGTGCAGTTCCCATTTAAATCAAATACATTTTAAAGGAGCCATATGTAATAATGTGGCCATAAGTGATACGGCAATCACAGTCAAAATTATGTAGTCCCCTCCCACTCTCAATGACTGAGGTTGCCAGATACGCAGCTGAATCGGAATCCTACTCCAAGGAACTTCAAATGGCAATTGATGAGTCCTACGCTGTAGGTTTCTCTTGTTTATGCTTCTTGCAAGATGGTTTACTCAGTAATTATGCCACATTTTACTAATGTCGATTAGCCAAATGTATTTGTAAAGTTACGCAGCAACATTTTCGTCGGGAGTTGGGACAGATTGTTAAAATTACCCTGCTAAAATGTCTAGTTTGACTGCACGGACCACCGTCGAAATATATTCTATGAGCCAACCCACGTTACGCAAAAACCATGTTACGCATAAATCATATAGCCTACTACCATGTCAATACACATTACATGTGATGCATCATATTGTGCCAAGCAAATACCACCGAGGGACAAGCAGTAGAAAATGAATGGATGGATGTGCCTGATGCACATACAGTAACAGAAACCACAATCAGCCGTGCTAATGTTGGAACCCATTTCCTCAGTGTGTCAGCATATTGAGAAGGAAATAAGCACTGACACTACCCATAGCCACATTTTATTTGTCCAAAATATATTTTGCCCTGTCAGTTGAAATACACATCAACATACAGGCTAACGGGCATATATTTCCCCTGTTAGCCTGTATGTCCATGTGTATTGACTGTGCTAGCATGCTAAGCATTACACTAGGAGCGAAGCACCATCACACTAAGCATTGGTTGCAGGAACATACTAGCTCTGTTAGACAAGATCATAGACTGTATTGGACAATATAGTTTACATACCAAATGTCCATTTCCATTTATTACAAGTAATAAGAAAACATAAATGCCTGACTTACCTATCAAGGAGGAAATTAGCATGTTTGGCGTCAGATGAAAAAAATCTTCTACACCTTCAATCGTCTACATCTTTCAAAGGCATCCCTGATATAAATCCTGGTTTTGTTCCTGGCTTTGTCATGAATAAGTTGAGAATGGTAACAAAGCCTTTTAGATTGATTAAGGTCTGACCTGTTTAGTAACTTTACCAGTGGCAGTAGCCAAACGAAGATGGCGGTGCTTAACTGGCAACCTGGATGTGACACACTCACAGACTTTCTAATTGGTCAAACGGTGGAGGGCGGGGCATCGAAATGAAAACAATAACCATATTTCGGGGCTGTAAATCTAATTTTGAAATGAGTATATCCGAGCTGAACTACTGTTATCAGTTATAGAGGTATTGGAAAAGAAGATGATTTATTAATGCCCTTTGACATAACAGGGCCATTTAATGATGACTTGACATGAAATTCAATCAATCAATCAATCAATGTTTACTTATATAGCCCTAAATCATGAGTGTCTCAAAGGGCTGCACAAGCCACAACGACATCCTCGGCTCAGATCCCACATCAGGGCAAGAAAAAACTCAACCCAATGGGATAACAATGAGAAACCTTGGAGGGGACCGCTGTTGTGTGAGAGTCCAGTCCATAGTGGATCTAACATAATAGTAAGAGTCCAGTCCATAGTGGATCTAACGTAATAGTGTGAGAGTCCAGTCCATAGTGGATCTAACATAATAGTGAGAGTCCAGTCCATAGTGGATCAAATATAATAGTGTGAGAGTCCAGTCCATAGTGGATCTAACATAATAGTGAGAGTCCAGTCCATAGTGGATCTAACATAATAGTGTGGGAGTCCAGTCCATAGTGGATCTAACATAATAGTGAGAGTCCAGTCCATAGCGGGGCCAGCAGGAGACCATCCCAAACGGAGACAGGTCAGCAGCGCAGAGACATCCCCAACTGATGCACAGACGAGTGGTCCACCCTGGGTCCCGACCCTGGACAGCCAGCGGCTCATCCGTGGCCACCGAACCTGTGTCCCCCCCCTCCACGAAGGAGAGGGGGGCAGAGCAGAAAAGAAACGGCAGATCAACTGGTCTAAAAGGGGGTCTATTTAAAGGCTAGAGTATACAAATGAGTTTTAAGATGGGACTTAAATGCTTCTACTGAGGTAGCATCTCTAACTGTTACCGGGAGGGCATTCCAGAGTACTGGAGCCCCAATAGAAAACTATTATTACATATGGCTCCTTTTAACTGTTTTGTGTGTGTGTGTGTTTTCAGTATCTGCCCTTTCAGTGGCCCCTGCTGGACGTTCCAGGAAGAGCAGCCATGAGAGACTCTGCCACACCTACACACCTGGTGAGACCCTTACTGACACCTGGTGGCTACATGACACCACTGCAGCCACTGACATGTGTTTGTGCGTTTTAACAGTCCAGCGGCGCGCCGCCTCACATGGGTCACCTGCACCCTCTACTGTCCTACTGCCCTGAGGCCTTCTCCCCACAGAGGGCGTCGCCAAGCTTTTCGCCCGAAACAGGTGGGCGATGACACGTCGCTTTGAGACCTTGTGAGTCCGCGCGCGCACAGAACACGAGATATGTGATTGTTACATGTTCTACAGCAGGCGTGTCCAGGCCGCCGCATGCCGCCTGCTACGCCGTCTCTCCTGGGAGCGTGGCTCAGATGCCTCACACTTATGATTGGTTGTGAGTACAAACTTGTGTGTGTGTGTGCTCTCTGTGTGACCGTTGATGTGTCTGTGCACAGGCAGGGTCAGCCCGTGTATCCAATGGCAGGAGGTTTCTCGCCGGCCGCCCTCGCCATGAACACTTCTATGTCAAGGTAAGTGCTGTTAGTGGGCGGAGCCAACCCGCTAACACGCTCTCTTTCGATGCTCCCGTCTAATGTTGTCATGTCGTGATGTCAGCCTGGCGTCGAGCAGTTTCTCTCCCCGCCTGGTGGCGAGCTCGCCGCCGTCCGTCTCCCACGCCGCAGTGACCGTCAAACAGGAGGCCAGAGACGACAGCCCGCTGAGGTAGTAACCTTCTAATGTCAGTAACCTTCCAATGTCACCAGTCAACACGCTGAGGCCGAGCGTCTTCTCCCCGCGTTCCCGCAGGAAGTCGGTGGCGGACGTCGCACGGGAGAGCGGCGGCGAGCACAAGGCGCACATCAAGAAGCCGCTCAACGCCTTCATGCTGTTCATGAGAGAGGAGCGTCCCAACGTGGTGGCCCAGTGCCAAGTGAAGGAGAGCGCCACAATCAACCAGATTCTGGGACAGCGGGTCAGTACCAAGTGTGCGTGTAGAGGTGGGCAGAGTACCCACCAATTGTACGCAAGTAAGAGTACCGCTACTTTGCAATAATATGACTCAAGTAACAGTAAAAAGTACTCCTCAAATAATTACTTGAGTAAGTAAGTATTCGGTGAAAAAACTACTGAAGTGTCAATCAATCAATCAAAGTGTATTTATATAGCCCTTAATCACAAGTGTCTCAAAGGGCTGCACAAGCCACAATGACATCAGATCTCACATCAGGGCAAGGAAAAACCGAACCCAATGGGTGTAATGAGAAACCCCTGTAATAGTGTGAGAGTCCAGTCCTGGTAGGGCAGGGGTCGGCAACCCAAAATGTTGAAAGACCCATATTGGACCAAAAATACAAAAACAAATCTGTCTGGAGCCGCAAAAAATTAAAAGCCATGTTACATACAGATAGTGTGTCATGAGATATACATTGAATTAAGACGACTGAAAGGAAACGAAATGACCTCAAATATACCTACAAATGAGGCATAATGATGCAATATGTACATATAGCTAGCCTAAATAGCATGTTAGCATCGATTAGCTTGCAGTCATGCAGTGGCCAAATATGCCTGATTAGCACTCCACACAAGTCAATAACATCAACAAAACTCACCTTTGTGCATTCATGCACAACGTTAAGTTTGGTGGACAAAATGAGACAGAAAAAGAAGTGGCATAAAACACGTCCTAGAAAGTCGGAGAAAGTTATACATGTAAACAAACTACGGTGAGTTCATGGACCGCCAAAATTAGTAGGACAAAACGGCGCTCACCAAATACTCGAATCAGTGAAGCATGTTTAATATAAACAGTGTGAATTATAACAATTAGGGAAGTTTGTGTCATGTTTGTCCTCCTACAGAAACCATTTTAACACCCCTCATGTTTTTCCATTTTTCAGAAATTTTTTAAAAAAGCTCCAGAGAGCCACTAGGACGGCGCTAAAGAGCCGCATGCGGCTCTAGAGCCGCGGGTTGCCGACCCCCGTGGTAGGGCATTCCAGAGTACTGGAGCCCCAATAGAAAACGCTTTAAAGCCCGCAGACCTTTTTTTGGGCTCTGGGAATCACTAATAAGCAAAAATTGAACAAATTTTAGCGATATTACGGAGATGAAAGAAGGCTGTTTTAGTAACACTTGATATGTGACTCAAACGAGAGAGTTGGATCGAAGATAATACCCAGATTCTTTACAGAGTCGCGTTGTGTAATTGTTTGGTTGTCAAATGTTAAGGTGGTATTATTAAATAGGTGTCGGTGTCTAGCCGGACCGATAATCAGCATTTCCGTTTTCTTGCCGATGAGTTGCAAAAAGTTGCTGGACATCCATTGTTTAATTTCATTAAGAATTTCATTAAGACACAGACCCCAGCTGGCTACACTCTGGTGTGATCAAATTATTTAAATATGAAATGTTATTATAAATGTTACAACATTACACATATACTTACATCATGTACAGTACAGGCCAAAAGTTTGGACACACCTCATTCAATGAGTTTTCTTTATTTTCATGACTATTTACATTGTAGATTGTCACATCAAAACTATGAATGAACATGTGTGGAGTTATGTACTTAACAAAAAAAGGTGAAATAACTGAACACATGTTTTGTATTTTAGTGTCTTCAAAATAGCCACCCTTTGCTTTGATTACTGCTTTGCACACTCTTGGCATTCTCTCCATGAGCTTCAAGAGGTAGTCACCTGAAATGGTTTTCACTTCACAGGTGTGCTTGAAGCTCATTGAGATTTTGAAGAAATCCTATTTGGAAGAAACTAGAATATAAAACATGTTTTCAGTTATTTCATCTTTTTTTGTTAAGTACATAACTTCACATGTGTTGATGTGACAATCTACAATGTAAATAGTCATGAAAATAAAGAAAACTCATTGAATGAGAAAGTGTGTCCAAACTTTTGGCCTCAATCTACAATGTAAATGGTGTGGAGAATGCATATATTTTGAAGAGTTCTTTCTTTATTCATAGTCATGTTTAAAGCAGCTAATATTTTCCCATGTGTACTCTTTTTGCTTGTATCTTATGTCCGCAAGTAAACTCTGTGCTTTACCTTGAAGGGGTTGGAATATGGGAGTATAGCATACTCCCTTTTTACCTTATCAGTATTAGGACAATGAGGCTGTATTCCTTTCTGGGCAGGGTGGGGGCTCTTTTCGTATTCAATAAGTTGTCTCTTCCCGTTTGATTTTCAGACCACTTCGAGATGCTGGTATTAGCGCATTTGTAAGGACTGGTCTCCTAAAGCTTTAGTAAAACTTGATAATATTCCTATTATGTCTCGATGGTCCTTCTTACTCAACATATATGTCATCTGAAAGAATTTGGGATTGACCGGTGACTTTAATTCCCTGAGAGGAAGACTAGTCAGACGCAACAATAGTCAAGAAAATAAAGAAAACGCATTGAATGAGGAGAAGGTGTGTCCAAACATTTGGCCTGTACTGTATGTAAAACCTCAATGGAGGTGTTTGGATTATTTTTTAGGCGCTCTATAGGCAGAATTGAACGGCTCCCATAAGTTCCATTGTAAGCGGACTTTTGATCAAATGTATTTCATATTTAGAATGCATTAAAAGAATCCATCCGTCGTCGTATCTTTCATAGTGATTGTGACTAGAGATGTCCGATAATATCGGACTGCCGATATTATCGGCCGATAAATGCTTTAAAATGTAATATCGGAAATTATTGGTATCGGTTTCAAAAAGTAAAATTTATGACTTTTTAAAACGCCGCTGTACGGAGTGGTACACGGACGTAGGGAGAAGTACAGAGCAGTTGTGTCTCCCAGTCATACTTGCCAACCCTCCCGATTTTCCCGGGAGACTGCCGAATTTCAGTGCCCCTCCCGAAAATCTCCCGGGGCAACCATTCTCCCGAACTTCTCCCGATATCCACCCATGCAACAATATTGGGGGCGTGCCTTAAAGGCACTGCCTTCGCATGCCGGCCCAGTCACATAATATCTACAGCTTTACACACACACAAGTGAATGCAAGGCATACTTGGTCAACAGCCATACAGGTCACACTGAGGGTAGCCGTCTAAACAACTTTAACACTGTTACAAATATGCGCCACACTGTGAACCCACACCAAACAAGAATGACAAACACATTTCGGGAGAACATCCGCACCGTAACACAACATAAACACAACAGAACAAATACCCAGAACCCCTTGCAGCATTAACTCTTCCGGGACGCTACAATATACATCCCTCCTCCCCCACCTCCCAACCCCGCCCACCTCAACCTCCTCATGCGCTCTCAGGGAGAGCATGTCCCAAATTCCAAGCATCTGTTTTGAGGCATGTTTAAAAAAATAATGCACTTTGTGACTTCAATAATAAATATGGCAGTGCCATGTTGGCATTTTTTTCCATAACTTGAGTTGATTTATTTTGGAAAACCTTGTTACATTGTTTAATGCATGCAGCGGGGCATCACAAGAAAATTCGGCATAATAATGTGTTAATTCCACGACTGTATATATCGGTATCGGTTGATATCGGAATCGGTAATTAAGAGTTGGACAATATCAGATATTGGCAAAAAAGCCATTATTGGACATCTCTAGATGACACAATTCCAAAGAAAGTGCCGTTCCCTTGACTTAAGCAAATGTCAGGGAGTAAATGTAGCGCGTTACGCTAACGGGCGTGCTCCTTTTCCCAGTGGCACTCCCTGACCAAAGATGAGCAGTCCAAATATTACGAGCTGGCCCGCAAGGAGCGCCTGGTACACTCGCAGCTTTACCCCGGCTGGTCGGCCAGAGACAACTACGTGAGTACAACGCCACTTCCTGTTTGCTCCCTCTGCCTCTGCTGACGTGGCTGCTCATGTGCAGGGGAAGAAGAAGAAGCGGAAGAAAACCAGGAGCGAAACACAACAAGGCGGTGAGATGATGGTCACATTGCGACATATGATGGCGGCAACTAACACGTGTGTGTGCGTGTGTGCGTGTGCGTGCGTGTGTGTGTGTGTGTGTATATGTGTGTGTGTGTATGTGTGTGTGTGTGTGTGTTTTCCAGCCGCTGCAGACGATTCATCGCCGCCGCCCAAGCGAGCGCACGTGTCACCGGACGAGGCGCCGCACGTGCACGCTCTTCTCACGCACCCGCGCTCGCTGACGACGGCGGCGAGCGCACACGCCCGCGCTCACTTGTCGCGGCCGCACACCGTCTCCCATCTCACGCACACACATTTGTCCCAGGCCAGCCCCGCCTCCTCCGTGGACTCCCCGGCCACACCCACCGCGGCGCTGGCGTCGCCCGCCGCCCCGGCGCCAACCCACACGGAACACACGCACTCCCCGTACGGGCACACGTCGCCATACGCCGACCAGCCGCTCGCCCTCACCACCAAGCCGCTGCGCAGCACGCACCCGCTAGGTCCGCCCACGTCGTCGTCGCCATCGCACACGCCCCCGCCTCTGCCTTTCCTGGTCCCGCCCCCTTCCTCCTCCCACCACAACAGAAGAGCCAATCAGGTGTAAAGAAAGATTTTGACAGCAAATGTATTTTAGTAAGAAAAAGAGGATTTTGTGGTCAATATTTGACTTTTGTGTCTTTTTTGTAAAAATTAATCACCTGCGTTACCTTTACTCATCAAATAAACGTCATTCACTTCCTCCTCTTGTCACCAGCACATGACTTCCACTCTGCAAACACCTGACGGCAGAGTCCACTTTATACGACCTCTCGGTCACGTGACCTGAGGCGTTGTGTCCGGGGTTACGTAAGCGCGCAGGCGGATGTGTCCGTATTTGGTCTGGCAGGTGTGCGTGCGTGCGTGGGATGCAGGTGCTTCAAAAGGAGACAAAGTTGTGTGAAGACGTTTTCCCACAGGAAGATGCAGGAAGCGGCGAAGAGAGCGGTCGTGGTGTCGGTGAGCAGCTTCGAACCCGGAGTTCCTTTCACCGCCAGGCGCGGCGCCCTCAGAGACGCCAAGCGTATCCATCGCATCCTGTCCAAACTGGACTTCAAGGTGGACCTCCACCAAGACCTGGACAGCCATCAGATCTACTCGCTCTTTCGGAAAGGTAACTCACCTGTACGACTAATAATACTGCATATTTTCTCATACTATATTACCAAATATATTGTACTGTATATGGCATACACATTTATTGTAGTATACTTACTGTATGTAGTACATTGAATGAAAACTATATTACTGACTCACTATCAGAAACTGATAGTGATAGTAATACTTTTTTATGATCTACGCTTATGTAAGTCCACTTTTTATCTCAACCAAACTAACCTGTCAGCTAATAACATACTTGCCAACCTTGAGACCTCCGATACCGGGAGGGGGGGGCGTGGTTAATAGGGGAGTATATTTACAGCTAGAATTCACCAACTCAAGTATTTCATATATATATATATATATATGTATGAAATACTTGACTTTCAGTGAATTCTAGCTATATATGTATATATATTTATTTTATTATACATATAAATAAAATAAATACTTGAATTTCAGTGTTCCGGGGGCTATCCAGTAGATGGCAGTATTGTCCTGTTTAACATCTCCTCCGTTCATGACTCGGCCACCGTGTTCAAAGGAGAAGTCTGTTTTACAAAATATACAGGCAACATAATTACATTCCCCTTCGAACTGTCCTGGATGAAATGAAATTCTTGTTTCCATTCGTTTTGGAACTTGCAAGCGTATTTCTTCATCTTGCTCGTCGACGGCGTCGCCATGTCTGTAACTTCCTCGTTCTTCTGCTTCTTCTCCTTGTTGTGTGCGCAGTTGTGCACGCTACTCTCTAAAAGCCGTAGATGTTATGACGTCATTGGGCAGGCAAGCTCTTTATATTGTGGGAAAGCGGACGTGAGAACAGGCTGTCCCCACTCAGGTCCGCATTGAGCTGGAGGGGGCGTGGCCTCCAGCTCCGGCTGAATACCGGGAGTTTGTCGGGAGAAAATTTCTGCCGGGAGGTTATCGGGAGAGGCGCTGAATACCGGGATTCTCCCGCTAAAAACGGGAGGGTTGGCAAGTATGGCTAATAACAACCTAGCAGGCTCAATACATTGATACAACGTTGATTACACGTGCATGTCCTTTAACACTGACTTTGTTGCAAAATAGTTGTATTTGTAAATTGAGACAACGTTGATGTTTCAGAAATGACCAAACTTCAATGGTCAAATCAACTTGACATTGAATAAATGTCGTCAAAAAGTATGTTGTGTCAACGTTGTATTTGTGTCGTTGAATATTGGTTGGAGATTGACCAAATTTCAATGGTCAAAATAACGCCACAACCTGACATTGAATGAACGTTGTCAAAAAGCATGTTGTTTAAACGTTGTATTTGTGTTGGAGAATATTGCTTGGGAAATGACCAAAATTCAATAATCACATCAACGTCACAACCTGACTCTTTTTTTTCCTTTTTATTACTCTAAAGTAGGGGTGTCTGATAATGGCTTTTTGCCGATATTCCGATATTGTCCAACTCTTTAATTACCGATACCGATATCAACCGATATATACAGTCGTGGAATTAACACATTATAATGCGTAATTTGGACAACCAGGTATGGTGAAGATAAGGTACTTTTTAAAAAAATTAGTAAAATAAGATAAATAAATTAAAAACATTTTCTTGAATAAAAAAGAAAGTACAACAATATAAAAACAGTTACATAGAAACTAGTAATGAATGAAAATTTGTAAAATTAACTGTTAAAGGTTAGTACTATTAGTGGACCAGCAGCACGCACAATCATGTGTGCTTACGGACTGTATCCCTTGCAGACTATATTGATATATATTGATATATAATGTAGGAACCAGAATATTAATAACAGAAAGAAACAACCCTTTTGTGTGAATGAGGGAGGGAGGTTTTTTGGGTTGGTGCACTAATTGTAAGTGTATCTTGTGTTTTTTATGTTGATTTAATTAAAAAAAACACACCAAAAAAACGATACAGATAATTAAAAAAACGATACCGATAATTTCCGATATTACATTTTAACGCATATATCGGCCGATAATATCGGCAGGCCGATATTATCGGACATCTCTACTCTAAAGCAATTATTTTGACTCGGGGGGCCAAATTTAGAGAATAAAAATGTGTCTGGGGGCCGGTATATCTGTTTTTTAGGAAAACTAATACAAAACCTCACAATAAAGTCTGATTGAATGCTAAAAATGTTATGACAGACCGCCTTAAAAACGGAATGGAATTTAAAATGTTTCTATGAACGATAAAACCCTGAATATTGAGAACATATGAACGTCACACCCCCTCTCAATCGACATATTTTACAATCAAGCCACACCCACACTACTTGGTGCCTCGTCTGACCTGCTGTGACGTAGATTACCATAGTAACTAGTAGGGTTGTATGGTATACGGGTATTAGCATAGTACCGCGAAAGCAATGAATCATATTCCGTACCATACCGCCTCTGAAAAGTACTGGTCTGCCGCACCCTAACATTTTTTGTTCAAATAAAGCCAATAATGCAATTTTTTCTGGTCCCCTTTATTTAGAAAAGTATCAAAATAATTTTTCACTATAGTCACTAAAATATCATGCAAAAGCACAGATTCCAACCATAGAAATACTTTGTATAGTTGAAGACTTACGGTCATTAGAAAACATCACTGCACATCATAATGGCAGCTACACTTTCCATCTTAAAGATTGATTGATTGATTGATATATTTTTATTTCAAATATGCATAAAAACAAGAGCAAGCCTGATCCAATACAGTGCTATAGCCTTAACAGCCATTATAACAAAATGAAAAACAATGGAGAATAAAAAACAAAAACAAATGAGCATTGGACTTTCTTTTTCTTTTCTTTTTTTTTTTTTCCTTCTTTTTTTTTTTACATATTTGAAAAGGAGTGAGAAGAAGTTTACACTTATTTAATCCCACCCCTTTTCTTTAAATCATAAATTACTCTGAGCTAGAACTACCTGTTCACTCAATGTACAAACTCAAAGAACTTATATATACTGTACATACATCATAGATATATACATACATATGCACACTACACACATACATAGCCACATCATTACCACTAGTGATCATGGAAATGGTATGATGCCACCACAACAACACCACTGCCTCAATGGGCAGCCCCACACTCTTCTGTAACACAAACAACCCAATATCAAAGCCCTTCTTCATCTCTGTACCTCTGGAATACCATGTACTTATACTTCTTTTTAAACTGGTTTATGTTTGGACATTGCTTTAACTCATCCTTCAAACCATTCCATAATTTCACTCCACAAATTGAAATACAAAAACTTTTAATGGTCGTTCTATAACTAAGCATTTTGAAATTTAAATTCCCCCTTAAATTATAACCGCCCTCTCGTGTGCTGAACAATTTTTGAATGCTTCCTGGGAGTTTATTTATTTTGGCTTTATACATTATTTGTGCAGTTTGATACAAAATAATATCATTAAATTTCAATATTTTTGACTGTAAGAATAGTGAGTGAGTATGGTCCAGATATCCAACCTTGTTGATGATGCGTACAGCTCTTTTCTGAAGTATAGTTATTGAATTTAATGAGCTTTTATAATTATTCCCCCAGACTTCCACACAGTAGGTTAAATATGGTAAAACTAATGAACAGTAAAGAATGTGGAGTGATTTGTGATCCAGAACCTGCTTTGCTTTATTTATTACTGAGATGCTTCTTGACAGCTTAGATTGTACATGTTTTATATGTGATTTCCAGTTAATTTGATCGTCAATTGTAATTCCAAGGAATTTTATTTCAAAAACCCTTTCAATATCCACTCCATCTATTTGTATCTGCACCCTTGTTTCACGTGTCCTCTTTCCAAACAGTATTAACTTAGTCTTAGTCAGGTTTAATGACAATTTATTATAGTCAAACCAAGTTTTTAGTTTACTCATTTCTTCCATAATGACTTCCTGCAACTGATTTAAGTCATCCCCTGAACAAAAAATATCAGTGTCATCAGCAAATAACACTAATTTCAATAATGTAGACACTTTACATATATCATTGATATACAGGATGAACAGTTTTGGCCCCAACACTGACCCCTGGGGGACACCACAAGCAATATCCAAACATGATGAACAGCAATCCCCCAACTTCACAAACTGTTGTCTCTTATTTAAGTAGCTTTTAAGCCAATCCAATACAACTCCCCTGATTCCATACTTTTCCATTTTATTGATTAATATATCATGGTTAATTGTGTCAAATGCTTTTTTTAGATCAATAAATATTCCCATTGCATATTGTTTCTTTTCTATGGCATTTGTGATTTCCTCTATTGTTTCAACTATTGCCATTGATGTAGATCTGTTTGATCTAAACCCATATTGACAGTCAGAGAGTAATTTATGCTTTTCTATAAATGCATCTAACCTGTTATTGAATAGTTTTTCTAATATTTTAGAGAATTGTGGAAGTAAAGAGACGGGTCTATAGTTTGTGAAGTGGTGTTTGCTCCCAGTTTTAAACAGAGGTATAACTTTAGCTATTTTCATTTCATTTGGAAATGCGCCGGTTTGAAATGACAAATTACAGATATATGTTAATGGTTTTGATATCCCTGTAATGACCTTTTTCACCAATGCCATACTAATGTCATTGGAGTCAGTGGACATTTTGTTCTTACATTTGTTTACAATATCCAACACTTCTTCTTCACCCACTGCATTTAAAAACATAGAATTGGGATTTCTCTCCAACAATCCCTCCATATTTTTACCAGTTGTCCGTGGATCTGGGATTTTTTCTGCAAGTTCAGGTCCAATACTTACAAAGAATTTATTGAAGGCATTAGCCACATCTTCAATATTATCATTTTCTTTACCATCATTTGTGAAATACGTTGGATAGTTATTTGAAGAGGTACTGTTTCTTATAATACTGTTTAATAAATTCCATATTCCTTTGATATTGTTTTTATTATCATCTAGTAATTTCTTATAATAATCTCTCTTATTTGACCTTATAATATGAGTTAATTTGTTTTTATATTTTTTATATTTATTTTCTGCTTCTTTTGTTTTCAATCTTATAAATTCCCTGTAAAGAGTGTTTTTCTTTTTGCAAGCATTTTGCAATCCCTTTGTGATCCAAGGACAATTGGTATATTTTCTTCTACTGGTGCATTCTTTTATTGGGCAATTTTTATCATATAATGACCTAAATATTCTCAAGAATATATTGTAAGCACTATTAACATCACCATTTTCATAAATTACATCCCAATTCTGCTCCAGTAAATCATGTTTAAATGAACTAATGGATTCCTCTGATCTCGTTCTTCTGTATTGGGTTGGCTTTTCTAGTTTTTTTGTCCTGTAGTTTCCATTAAATATCAGAAAAACTGGGAGGTGGTCAGTGATATCTTTGATCAATAGCCCACTTACGGTCTTATTCTCAATATCATTAGTGAATATGTTGTCGATTAGAGTGGCAGAGTGAGACGTAATTCGACTGGGTCTGGTGATTTTGGGATATAGACTCATACTGTACATTGTGTCAATGAAATTATCTATATCTTTAGTTTTACTGGGATTTAACATGTCAATATTAAAGTCTCCACAAATGAAGACAGCTTTACTAACGTTACTCTCCTTTGAAAACAGGCATTCCATCCAATCTGTAAAACGTTCTAAGCTTGTACCTGGCGATCTGTATACACAACTAATAATGACATTTCTACTTTTTTCCATACAAATTTCAATTGTTAGACATTCAAGTAGGTTATCAACCACAGTTGTCATATCATCCAGACGTTTGAATCTCAAGGTGTTATCCACATAGATTGCCACCCCTCCACCCCCCTTGTTTTGTCTATTCATATTAATAAAATCATAACCATCCAGTTCAAAATCTGTCACTTTTTCACTGTTAATCCAAGTTTCAGATACTGCAATTATGTTAAATGGTTGTGAAAAGGTGTGTAAATAGTCCTTGATGTCCTTGAAATTCCTGTTTAGGCTTCTACTATTGAAATGGATAATGGACAATTTGCCTTTAGTAATAATATTCTGGTTGTACTGTTCATTGGTGTAGTAGCAGCAGTTCTCATTGATATTGAGGAGGAAATTATTGTCCGGGTCTATATCATGTTCCAAGTCTTGTAGGTGGTGCTCAGTGTATTGAAATGCTTTCAACTGTACATTGTCATATTCACTTACCAACTGAATTATGTGGCTAGTGTCATCTTGCGTATTGTCAATGTGTGTCATGATTGTGTTTAATCGCTTTTACCTTACATTCCAGTTCATACGTCATATTCGTTCAGATCTTCGATGTTTCTAATCAGCAGCACTTTGGCGTTCTGAAGATATAAAAAAATTATTTGGGAATGCCCGGCGAGCCAGATTGAAAAGCTTAACGGGCCGCATGTGGCCCCCGGGCCTTAATTTGCCCACGTCTGCTCTAAAGGCTTAGTGGCCACATGCATGGACAGCACCTTTTAGCTCTTATTTCCAAAATTGTGTACACTACTGAATTGGGGTCTTATGGCCGCTTATGTGGACACTTATACTGCCATCTGGTGGTGTCAGAAGAGTATAACATACAATGGAATTTGGGGGAAAAAAGTGTAAAAATAAGAATTAGCATGTCACTAAACATGAAGTACACGTTTGTTACTTATGGACTAAGTACATCATATCAAAAGATGATTCTTAGTTTTTATTCTAATTAGGCTCCAATAAGCCCAAATAGCAAAGAGAAATAAAAAAATGCATGTAAACAAACAGCTTAAGACCTTAAGAGGTTTTAATCAGTCCAACAAAATAATACACAAAAATACCATAATAATACAATTCCAAAACCGAACACAGCCCAGCAACATCCAAAATAGCAATCAACAGTCAACAATTGAGAAGACACAAAACAATCCAAAAGTAGTCAAACAAAAATGAATAATATCAACAACAGTATCAATATTAATACAAATTCACACATAGCTGTGATTAGAAATCCCTTTTACATGAGCATCACAGTCATTTATAACAAATAAAATCCTTTTTTTTTTTTTTATGAACAACCTGACATTGAATAAACATCAACAAAAAGTAAGTTGTTTCGATGTTGTATTTGTGTTGTTGAATATTGGTTGGGAATTGACCAAATTTAATACAAAACTAATAGAACGTTTTTGTAGCACCAACGAATGGGACAAGTTGGGGAAATGTTTAATATTGCTGGGGGGCTGATTATAAATAGTAACAAAAACTATAACATAAAAGCTTTAATAACTAGACAAAACACAAATGAATGGGACAAGTTTGGGGAGATTTTGACAAAATGGGGGGCTGGTTTGATTAATAAAATGTTAACATAAAAACTATAATAGTTGGACAAGGAAACATTTGCAGGATAAATGTTTGGGAAGCTTGGGGAGGTTTTAACAAGGTGGTGGAGGGGGGAATCAAAAAATTAACATTAAAAAAAATAGACAAAATATGCAGCACAAACGAAAAAGTCAGGCTTGGAGTGATTTTGAACAGATGGGGAAGACGTCACTAGTCAGAAATTATAATTTAGAATGACTTATAAACCTTATAGATAGATAGATAAATAGTACTTTGATTCCTTCAGGAGAGTTCCCTCAGGACAATTAAAATTCCAGCAGCAGTGTACAGAATTAAGATATAATTTAAAAAGTCAATAATAAATAATGGGTGTATATGTTATTGTTTTGCATCCCCTGTCATCCTCGTACCCCCCCCCTGGCCCCCAGAGAGGAGTTGTACAGTCTGGTGGCGTGTGGCACGAACGAAAATGTTTACCACGCACACAAATGGCTGAATGAGATATTTTGAAGTGTTCTTTTTTAATCCATAGTCATGTTTAAAGGCCTACTGAAATGGAATTTTTTTACTTAAACGGGAATAGCAGATCCATTCTATGTGTCATACTTGATCATTTCGCGATATTGCCATATTTTTGCTGAAAGGATTTAGTAGAGAAAATTGACGATAAAGTTCGCAACTTTTGCTCGCTGATAAAAAAAAAAGCTTTGCCTGTACCGGAAGTAGCGTGACGTCACAAGCGGTAGTGCTGCTCACAGTTCCCCGTTTACAATGGAGCGAGAGAGATTCGGACCGAGAAAGTGACGATTACCCCATTAATTTGAGCGAGGATGAAAGATTCGTAGATGAGGAACGTTGGAGTGAAGGACTTGAGAGGCAGTGATGGACGTATCTTTTTTCGCTCTGACCGTAACTTAGGTACAAGCTGGCTCATTGGATTCCACACTCTCTCCTTTTTCTATTGTGGATCACAGATTTGTATTTTAAACCACCTCAGATACTATATCCTCTTGAAAA
Source organism: Entelurus aequoreus (assembly GCF_033978785.1). Lineage (NCBI taxonomy): Eukaryota > Metazoa > Chordata > Actinopteri > Syngnathiformes > Syngnathidae > Entelurus > Entelurus aequoreus. The sequence goes on from NC_084751.1 coordinate 10,164,499, forward strand.
TGAGAGTCGAGAATGCGAAATGGACATTCACAGTGACTGAACATGTAAATTAATAATTCAGCTTTGCGAAGCTAAAAAAACAGAAGCTAACCTAGCTACGTAGCCAACGTGATAGCAGCAGTCTCAAATGCAGATAGAAACTAAATTTTAAAAAAACCTGACTGGATAGATGGACAGAAGATCAATAATACTATTAAACCATGAACATGTAAATACACGATTAATAATATTCCGCTTGGCGAAGCTAAAAAAAACAGAAGCTAACCTAGCTGCGTAGCCAACGCGATAGCGCCAGTCTCAAATGCAGATAGAAACTAAATTAAAAAAAACCCTGACTGGATGGATAGACAGAAGATCAATAATACTATTAAACCATGAACATGTAAATACACGATTAATAATATTCCGCTTGGCGAAGCTAAAAAAAACAGAAGCTAAGCTAGCTACGTAGCTAACTTAGATGCGGCGGCGGGCGTTGTACGCTTTTGACGACACCCCGGCCGCCATCAGAGTCGGCAAGAAACATATATTTCCCCAAAGTTACGTACGTCACAAGCACATATCGACACGCACGTACGGGCAAGCGATCAAATGATTGGAAGCCAAAGCTAGACTCACCGTAGTGCGTCTGCTATCCTGCTCAAAACACAACACAACCTCCTGGTGTTGGTGTTGCTGTAGTCCGCCGCTCCACCGATCGCACCTACAACTTTCTTATTTGCAGTCTCCATTGTCCATTAAACAAATTGCTCAATCGCTTTATTAACAAGCGGTAACTGGTTGTAGTTCAAAAAGTAACGCACACACATACACGAGCTGCTGTTAGCCAAAACTCACGCTCACACACACTCAAGTTCTCCGCCAACTCACTCGCGCATGCACGTTCCCCAACCCCTTAAAGACAAAGTACACTAATGCAAATATCACAGATATTACAGTATTGTACTTAGCCGCTAATACACCGATCGATCCCACCTACAACGTTCTTCTTTGCAGCCTCCATTGTTCATTAAACAAATTGCAAAAGATTCACCAACACAGATGTCCAGAATACTGTGGAATTTTGTCGAAGAAAACAAGAGGCTTTTCTATCGGGTCCGATGGGGTACAACCACTTCCGTTGCTTTTGTGACGTCACACGCATAAATCATATCCAAAGGAGTTTTTCAACCGGAAGTGTGGCAGGAATTTTAACATTGCACTTTATAAGTTAACCCGGCCGTATTGGCATGTGTTGCAATGTTAATATTTCATCATTAATATATAAACTATCAGACTGCGTGGTCGCTAGTAGTGGCTTTCTGTAGGCCTTTAAAGCAGCTAGTATTTTCCCATGTAGTGTGTCTTCTCGTGACATACTTGCTTTTAGCTTATGTCCGCTAGTGAACTCTTTGATTGATTGAGACTTTTATTAGTAGATTGCACAGTACAGTACATATTCCGTACAATTGACCACTAAATGGTAACACCCCAATAAGTTTTTCAACTTGTTTAAGTCGGGGTCCACGTTAATCAATTCATGTTAAATCAATTCTATGTTTTGTCTTAAGGGCTCCTGTTTGTCGGCTCACAGTTTTGGCCAGTTCCTTATCTGTTTTGAAGAAGCAGCTGCGCTCCTTTCTGGGCGAGAGGGGCCGTTTTGGCTCTACATGAGCTGACTCTTTTTGTTTGGACTTAGACCTGGCTTGCTGATGCTATTGTCGCGTTGTAAGGGCTGGTCTCCTAACGCTTCAGTAAAACGTTTTCCTTTTTACTCAACACATATGTCATCCAAAATAACTTGGGATAGGGTGTGTTTTATTCCCTGAGAGGAAGACTGGTCTTCTTACATTGATAAGAGGCACTGTTGTGTGCAGAGAGTCGGCGCCCGGTGGCCGAGTGTTTCCTGGCCGTCCTGTCGTCTCACGGCGAGGACGGCTACGTGTTCGGTGCGGACGGGAAGCCCGTGTCTTTGTCACGGCTGTTCGCCTTCTTCGACAACGCCGACATGGAGCAGAAGGTCAAAGTGTTCCTCGTTCAGGTGAGTCCACAGTTAAGCTGGGTCACGTGACAAACAATCAAGATGGCACCTGCGCAGGCCTGCCGAGGCGGCGCCCTGGACGACGGCGTGGTGACCGACTCGGGCGGCGTCGACGAGCCCGCCGTTGACGTCTACTCTCACCTTTCTGTTCCCGTCAACACGCTGGTCATGTACGCCACCGTGCCAGGTGAGCTCGCCGCGCCGCCGTGAGCTTCTTCCCGACCCGCCGTCTGACCCGTCTTGCGTCCGCAGGCTACGTGGCGTTCATGAACCCCATGGGCTCCGTCTTCCTGCAGACCTTCTGCTCCCTCCTGGAGGAGGAGGACCACCGTCGCCTGGAGCTGACCCGCCTGATGACCCGCCTGTCGCACAGCGTGGCCTACACCTTCCAGGCCAAAGGTCGCCAGTTCGGCGTGAAGAAGGAGATGCCCTGCTTCCTGACCCGCATGACCCGGGAGGTGTTTCCTTTCGCTGTTTGGTGACGCCAAGGAACGAAGGCCGTCCTTAACTTAAACTTTTGTACATCATGTAATTAAGTTTATTCTTTGTGTTTACAACTTTATTTTTATTTTTACAATTGTGTGTGAAAATAACTTTTGCATAAATAAAGGAAACTTTTTGTTGTTTGAAAAAGTACCTGTGAATCTTCTCTGATGATAATAGAATGCCGGCAACATTTATTAGGATTGGAATCTGAGTTCAATCATTGATACATAAATATATGTTCACAATATAAGTTTTTATCTAACATTTTTCATAGCAGAGTGGTATAGTAAGCAGGACGCAACATGTGAAGCTAAAATAAACACATTTCTTCAAGCCAAGATACAAATAGCGGTGTACCCCAGGGGTCCATCCTAAAACCAAAACTGTTTGACTTGAAGGCTAAAGCACAGGGGCCAGATCTGTTGTATAGTCAGTTATATATGTCAATAAAGTACTTAATGTTTTGTCATTAAATGTAATTGATTTTTTAAATTTTGACAGAAAAAATTGCTTTAAATTGAATAGAATAGAATAGAATGGGCTTTATTGTCATATTTGCATATAACGAAATTAAGGACTCCAATTTAAGGTGCGGTAGTGGGAACAAATATGGGGTAAAAATAAATTACACGAGGTAATCAAGAAAAAAACAACTAAGAATTGAAATAAACAGACTACTATCCAATAAAAATAAGCAATCCTGTACAATATACAAAACACTATACAAGTACAAAATACTGTACAATATACAGAACAAGACAAGAGTACCGGAGTAATAAATAATAATCTGTGTCGGATTTATTACCATAATTGCATACCTTTTCAACTTTAATAGTTTCCAATATTGCAACAAATATTTCAGTATATTATCATACTTTCCAAACATGTTTTGTCCAAGTAAAAATATTGAACTTTACAGCAAACTACTCATCAAATTAATAAAAATGACAATACATTTTTATGTTGTTCTTCACAGCACATTACTGTAAATTGAAAAAAAAACAACTACTACTGTTTTTTGCGTTAAAATTATTTTGACTGAGCTGCCAGTTTTTGACTGTAAAATCTACGGTTGTTGTAAAGACGGAACATTTGTTTTTACGGTAGAAAAACTGGCAACCGAGTTGCCAGAATAAAAAAAGAACTTGTGCTGTTTTTCCATGAACAATATAATGTTGTAAAAAAACGATGTCAATTTTTTACACAAAAATTCTGGCAACTAAGCTGGTAGCGTTTTACATTAAAAAAAAAAAAGTGGTAATGTTTTTCTATTGACCAAAAAATGTTGTAAAAAAAATATCCCACTATTTTACAGTAAACATTTTGTCAATGTAAAGATTTTGTAATGTAATGTAAATGCTTACAAAATTAGCAAAAAAGCTTAGGCTATTAGAAATCTAGAAATCTAATGCTTGTGTTGCTTTAACAATGGGCCGTTTTGGCCCCCAGGCCGCACTTTGAATTGTGTCACTCGGTAAGATAGAAACCTAATAAAACTAAGATAATGTTTTTCAGAAAAAACGAAACTGAAACTAAGCAAAACTAGATTATAAGTAACTTATTCAGAAAAAGTCATACAGCGAGTCAAATACAAATAGTCAGTCCATTGACAGATTTAGTCATAATAAATGATAAAATCTCATTTAAAAATATAGTGTCAAGAAATACCAATCATGAATAGAAAAACATTTTGGATCATAAACCACGCAGGTGTTATCATATCTGAGTTATAGTGTAGCGATATGGTGGGAAGCAGCTACAAGTACAAGTAGAAATGTTAAAAAAAAAAAAAAAATTAAGAGAAAGAGTATCGCGTTTCCTACATTTGTCGGTACCTGAACGCGGCGTCAGTGGAACGTCATCAACATGCGACGGTTTGGATGTTTAGCATATGGTTTAGCAAAGAGGAAGAAAAATGCGACTACGCTGACATGATCAGTGTTACAACTTTTACAATCACTTAAGTTAACGGATTTTTTAAATATATATTTTAAAAAGATAAGTCAGTTGTTGCATTGTCACGGGAAAACTGGAAAATGTCTCGATCCGGTAAGAAAAACGGCATTCCTGACAGGTGAGAAGAACTAACTACTATGACACAGTCTTTTTTTTAATCTTCACTAAGATTATTTATAACATGTACACTTGTAAGTCATCTAGCGACTTTTTCCATTAGCAACGCAAACCAACGAAACGGTCTTGTAAAGGTTTTAACCCCAACTCTTTTACTTGAGACCATGTAAATACAATTACTCATGACGTCATACCGTCATCAATACTAACCTCCTGAAGCATCCATCCATTTTCTACCGCTTGTCCCTTTTGGGGTCGCGGGGGGTGCTGGAGCCTATCAGTGGTTCTTAAACTTGTCTCACCAAGAACCTCCTCCCAAAAACCTGGCTCTCCAAGTAGCACTATAATGACCAACAGTACAACGCAGTAGCGTAGTAGGCCTAAGTAAGCATTAAAAACAAGACCGAGGATTTTGTGTAATGTTCATATTGTTGTTACTCAGCCAGCGTTTGTGGGTCTGATGGACCCGTTTCATTTTGTGGCTTTTAATGCCTCACAATCAAACACTTTTATGTTAAAATACTGAACAGATGTTAACCTTATCCCAATAAACATCTGTTCAGTATTTTAACACAAAAGTTTTTGATTGTGAGGCATTAAAAGCCACACAATGCAATATATATATAACACTTATATAAGTCATTTAAAGTCATTTTGATAGTAGGCTAATATAGCTAATATAAGACACTTACATCATGTGTTGCCTTTATTATATCACTTATATAATTCTTTTAAAGTCATTTTGATAGTAGGCTAATATAGCTAATTGTAAGACACTTACATCATGTGTTGTCTTTATTATATCACTTATATAAGTCTTTTAAAGTCATTTTGATAGTAGGCTAATATAGCTAATATAAGACACTTACATCATGTGTTGTCTTTATTATAACACTTATATAAGTCTTTTAAAGTCATTTTGATAGTAGGCTAATATAGCTAATATAAGACACTTACATCATGTGTTGTCTTTATTATAGCACTTATATAAGTCTTTTAAAGTCATTTTGATAGTAGGCTAATATAGCTAATATTAGACACTTACATCATGTGTTGCCTTTATTATATCACTTATATAAGTCTTTTAAAGTCATTTTGATAGTAGGCTAATATAGCTAATATAAGACACTTACATCATGTGTTGTCTTTATTATAACACTTATATAAGTCTTTTAAAGTCATTTTGATAGTAGGCTAATATAGCTAATATAAGACACTTACATCATGTGTTGTCTTTATTATATCACTTATATAAGTCTTTTAAAGTCATTTTGATAGTAGGCTAATATAGCTAATATAAGACACTTACATCATGTGTTGCCTTTATTATAACACTTATATAAGTCTTTTAAAGTCATTTTGATAGTAGGCTAATATAGACACTTACATCATGTGTTGCTTTCATTATAACACTTATATAAGTATTTTAAAGTAATTCTGATAGTAGGCTAATATAGACACTTACATCATGTGTTGCTTTCATTATAACACTTATATAAGTATTTTAAAGTAATTCTGATAGTAGGCTAAAATAGACACTTACATCATGTGTTGCTTTCATTAGAACACTCATATAAGACTTTTCAGAATCAGAAGTACTTTATTAATCCCCAAGGGGAAATTAAGATTATTAAAATAATGTAAAAAATTTTTTGCGGCTCCAGACCCATTACTTTTTTGTACTTGTGGTCCAATGTGGCTCTTTCAACATTGTGGGTTGCCGCCCCCTGCACTAGTGGTACATGGACCACCGTTTGACAATCACTGTCCTAGAGCATCCTAACATTGAAAGTGCATTTTATGGCTTTTCTTAATTTGATTACATGCTATATTATAATTGTTATGTTATAATTTTATTGCATGATTTTTGTATCTCTTTAAAGGCCTACTGAAAGCCACTACTAGCGACCACGCAGTCTGATAGTTTATATATCAATGATGAAATCTTAACATTGCAACACATGCCAATACGGCCGGGTTAACTTATAAAGTGACATTTTAAAATTCCCGCCACACTTCCGGTTGAAAAACTCCTTTGGATATGATTTATGCACGTGATGTCACAAAATCCACGGAAGTGGTTGGACCCCATCTGACCCGATATAAAAACCTCTTGTTTTCTTCGACAAAATTCCACAGTATTCTGGACATCTGTGTTGGTGAATCTTTTGCAATTTGTTTAATGAACAATGGAGGCTGCAAAGAAGAACGTTGTAGGTGGGATCGATCGGTGTATTAGCGGCTAAGTACAATACTGTAATATCTGTGATATTTGCATTAGTGTACTTTGTCTTTAAGGGTTTGGGGAACGCGCATGCGCGAGTGAGTTGGCGGAGAACTTGAGTGTGTGTGAGCGTGAGTTTTGGCTAACAGAACTCGTATATGTGTGTGCGTTACTTTTTGAACTACAACCAGTTACCGCTTGTTAATAAAGCGATGAGCAATTTGTTTAATGGACAATGGAGACTGCAAATAAGAAAGTTGTAGGTGCGATCGGTGGAGCGGCGGACTACAGCAACACCAACACCAGGAGGTTGTGTTGTGTTTTGAGCAGGATAGCAGACGCACTATGGTGAGTCTAGCTTTGGCTTCCAATCATTTGATCGCTTGCCCGTACGTGCGTGTCGATATGTGCATGTCACGTACGTAACTTTGGGGAAATTTATGTTTCTTGCCGACTCTGATGGCGGCCGGGGTGTCGTCAAAAGCGTACAACGCCCGCCGCCGCATCTAAGTTAGCTACGTAGCTAGGTTAGCTTCTGTTTTTTTAGCTTCGCCAAGTGGAATATTATTAATCGTGTATTTACATGTTCATGGTTTAATAGTATTATTGATCTTCTGTCTATCCATCCAGTCAGGGTTTTTTAAAATTTAGTTTCTATCTGCATTTGAGACTGGTGCTATCGCGTTGGCTACGCAGCTAGGTTAGCTTCTATTTTTTTAGCTTCGCCAAGCGGAATATTATTAATCGTGTATTTACATGTTCATGGTTTAATAGTATTATTGATCTTCTGTCTATCCATCCAGTCAGGTTTTTTTAAAATTTAGTTTCTATCTGCATTTGAGACTGCTGCTATCACGTTGGCTACGTAGCTAGGTTAGCTTCTATTTTTTTTTAGCTTCGCAAAGCTGAATTATTAATCGTGTATTTACATGTTCAGTCACTGTGAATGTCCATTTCGCGTGCTCGACTCTCATTTTCAAGAGGATATAGTATCCGAGGTGGTTTAAAATACAAATCTGTGATCCACAATAGAAAAAGGAGAGAGTGGAATCCAATGAGCCAGCTTGTACCTAAGTTACGGTCAGAGCGAAAAAAGATACGTCCATCACTGCCTCTCAAGTCCTTCACTGTAACGTTCCTCATCTACGAATCTTTCATCCTCGCTGATATTAACGGGGTAATCGTCACTTTCTCGGTCCGAATCTCTCGCTCCATTGTAAACAACGGGGAATTGTGAGGAATACTAGCTCCTGTGACGTCACGCTACTTCCGGTACAAGCAAGGCTTTTTTTTTATCAGCGAGCAAAAGTTGCGAACTTTATCGTCGATTTTCTCTACTAAATCCTTTCAGCAAAAATATGGCAATATCGCGAAATGATCAAGTATGACACATAGAATGGATCTGCTATTCCCGTTTAAATAAAAAAAATTCATTTCAGTAGGCCTTTAATTTATGTAGCCAGGGACCGCAGATGGAAATGAGCAAATTAGCTATAATCTTTATATATCTGTATTTGAGCTGAATGTATCTGTGCATTGTCCTTTCAAGTAAAACTAAACTAACTTGCCAGGTGGCTGGAATACAAAGCTGTCGGCAAACGACTTAACGGGACCCGTTTTGTTGCCTTCAAAGTTCCTCTCGAGCAGGTGAGCATCTTCCAACCTCCACATGGGTTACATATTTCTAAACGTCCCCTAACGACAAGACGCTTCTTGGCAGTCTTTGACTCGCCAGCTCCCGCCCTCCCAGGCGTTTGGGCCATGGGAGCTGCTGGACGCCATCAGGGAAGACCGCCAGGAACTTGGTCTCATCATCGACTTGACTTTCACCAAGCGCTACTACCAGCCGCAGGTAGGCACCGCCGTCACGGCCACGCCTACCGCCTTGACACGTGACCTTTTGTGCAGGACCTGCCGGCGTCTCTGTCCTGCGTCAAAATTTTCACGAAGGGTCACGTGGTGCCCGACGACGACACCATCTTGGCTTTCAAACAAGCGGTGCAGGGCTTCTTGCGGGACAACGCTGATAACGGTGAGCGGAGAACCAGCCGTGACTACATTAAAGTGACCCGGTCATGTGACGTTTTGTGTTCCAGACCAGCTGATTGGCGTCCACTGCACGCACGGCCTTAACCGCACCGGGTACATGATCTGCAGGTGTGTGAGCAGGGCGTGGGTGTGGCCTATAGGGTTGTACGGTATACCGGTACTGGTATAGTATCGCGGTACTAATGAGTAAAAAACTGTACTATACTCTGATTGAAAAGTATCGGTTCCCAGGCATGACGGCACGTCGTGACATTGCTGGTTTTACGAGCAGAGGAGCATGTTCGGCAGCGCACACACACAGAGTACTTACAAGCAGACCCGGTGTGTAGACCGAAAAGGGAGAACGGACGCATGTTGGCATAAAAAGTAAAGATAAAGGTGAAGTTGTAACACTGAAACACCCTCAGGAAGAGGTGCTTTAAAACATGGCTAGCTAGTCGGCAGTGTTTTAGCTACTTCTAAATAACTAATCCTGGCCTCCATGGCGACAAATAAAGTATGTTTCTTACAAGTAGCATTATCACTGGAGGACGAGGAATAGCTAAACATGCTTCACTACACACCGTAGGAGGATACAATAGCTCACCACTAACAAAAGCTAGCGCCCCTGAATGTAAACAAATGCCATGGGTGGATCGACACCTGACATCCACTGTAACGATACCAAGTACAATAGCGTATCTAGTCGATACTACTATGATTACATCGATATTTTTTATCGTCACAAAATCTTTTTTCTTTAAAAAAAAAATTCATATTATGTTTATAAACTCAGGAAATACATCCCTGGACACATGAGGACTTTGAATATGACCAATGTATCACCCTGTAACTACTTGGTATCGGATCGATACCTACATTTGTTGTATCGTCCAAAACTAATGTAAAGTATCAAAGAAGAGAAGAATAAGTGATTTATTACATTTTAACAGAAGTGTAGATAGAACATGTTGAAACAGAACATAAGCAGATGTTAACAGTAAATGAATAAATGGATTAATAATAATTTTTTACAGTTTGTCCCTCATAATGTGTACAAAATAATAGGTAGATAAATGGCACAATATGTTACTGCATACGTGAGCAGACTAATTAGGAGTCTTTGTTTGTTTACTTACTACTAAAAGACAAGTGGTCTAGTATGTTCACTATTTTATTGAAGGACTACATTGCAATAATAAACATATGTTTCAGGTACCCTAAGATGTTTTGTTCAAATAAAGCCTATAATGCCGATTTTTTTGTGGTCTCCTTTATTTAGAAAAGTACCGAAATCCATTTTAGCGGTGGGTGTGGCCTGTTAGCGGTGGGTGGGGCCTGTGTAACACCTTTGCCTGTGCCGCAGGTACTTGATCGACGTGGACAGGATGGACCCTGCAGCGGCCATCAAACGTGAGTGGCGTCACGTGACACCTGCAGCGGGATTGTTGGTGTGTGAACTCAAAAGTGTGTGTGTGAAATGTTTCAGTCTTCAACTCGTCTCGCGGACACGACATGGAGCGACAAAACTACATCGACGATCTTCACAACAAACGCAAGAGAAGGTAGTACACTCTCTGTGTGTGTTAGGGCTGGACCATTGTGGTCAAAAATAAATACATAATCACAATTATTAGGGTCCGCACGGACCATTGTCAGAGGAATCCCAAAGGGAGTCCTTTTGCAATGGGACGAAAGGACACTATTGTTATTGTAAGGTTTGTTATTATTATTCCGCCGCCACAAAAAACTCTAATTTGACCCACTTAACATGCTTCAAAACTCACCAAATTTGACACACACATCAGGACCTGCGAAAATTGCCATTTAATAAAAAAAACCAAACCCCAAAAATCAAAATTGCGCTCTAACGCCCCCTAAGAAAAAACAAAAACAAACTGCCTGTAACTCCCACTAGGAAGGTCGTAGAGACATGAAACAAAAACCTCTATGTAGGTCTGACTTAGACCTACATTTCATCATTGAACATGCTCAAGCAAAAACCAACAGGAAGTTGGCAATTTCCCCTTCAAGACAAAATTGTACTAAAAACACTAATTTTTGCCTCTTTGAGCTGTAATTTGACCCCCTTAAAATACTTCAAAACTCACCAAACTTTTCACACACATCAGAACTGGTGGAAATTGCGATGTAATAAAAAAAACCGAACCCCAAAACTCAAAATTGCGCTCTAGCGCAATTTTTGAATAAAACACAGACAAAACTGCTCCTCAGAGGAAAACACAGACAAAACTGCTTGTAACTTCCGGTAGGAACGTCTTAGAGACATGAAACAAAAACCTCTATGTAGGTCTCACTTAGACCTACATTTCATAGATTGACATCCTTCAGCAAAAATCAACAGGAAGTTTGCAATCTCCCCTTCAAAACTACATTTTTGTAAAAAACGGTCACCAAACATCAAACATTATCTACTCTGAGCGCGTTTGTCGTTTCGGCTTCAAACTACTACAGGAGAGAGATTGAACCCTTCTGATTAAACGTTGACGAAAGAGTTTGGATAAGTGTTACGGTTTTGATTTTACGAGCCTTCAAAGAAAAGAACCACTGTGCCGCAGCACCTAGGAAAAAAACACAGACAACACTTCCTCTAACTCCCAGTACGAATATCGTAGAGACATGAAACAAAAACTTCTATGTAGGTCTGACTTACAGCTACATTTCATACACTGACATCTTTCAGCAAAAATCAACAGGAAGTTGGCAATCACCCCTTCAAAACACAAGTTTCATAAAAACACTCATTTTTGCCTCTTTGAGCTGTAATTTCACCCTCTTAAAATACGTCAAAACTCACCAAACTTTTTACACACATCAGGACTGGCGGAAATTGCGATCTAATAAAAAAAACGAACCCCAAAACTCAAAATTGCGCTCTAGCGCCCCCTAGGAATAAAACACAGACAAAACTGCTCCTCGGAGGAAAACACAGACAAAACTGCTTGTAACTTCCGGTAGGAACGTCTTAGAGACATGAAACAAAAACCTCTATGTAGGTCTCACTTAGACCTACATTTCATAGATTGACATCCTTCAGCAACTAGCACCTGCCAAATATGCGGACCCGACCAACGCTGCTTGCAGCTTTAATTTTGATTGATGTTGTAATCATGAGTAAACATTAATTTTAAAATGTGAGTATTTATTGTACCACCAAAACTCTACTTTAAATATAGTTTAAAAACGGGTATAAATTAGTAACAAATAAACTACAATTGACATTTACAATAAATGTAAATAATAACAATACAATTCAGTTTTTCTATTTTAATTGTTTTTAAGTCCGTTTTTTACCTTTTACACTTATTTTTTAAATACATTTTAATACAATGTTTGGTAATTAAATGCAAAAAAATCCTCACATTTATTATTGCAATACATCTTTGGACAATTTTGACCAGTATTTTTGGTCACAGCGTAACAATTGTGTACATTTATGAATAAGTACATTATGCTTGTACAAGGTACTTTTTTTAAACCTTTATTTTGTTAGCGCAGTCAGACTGGATGTGGCGCGCCACGCTGTTATTGTGAAGGGGGGGAAGTGTGCGCTGCTGCTGTTCTCAGCGTGACGAGTAAACGGGCGACTGATTTGAAGTTGAGTCTGTTAAAAAATAAAAGAGAGAGAGAGAGAGAGAGAGAGAGAGAGAGCCTCTCAAGTTGCGACTACTCTTCTGTTTGTACATTTGATGTCACATGGATGATGTCGTTCACAACAACACAAGCATATGAGATGTGTTGCGCGTGTATGGATTGTTCTTGCTAGCTTTAGCTTCCTAGTTTAGTCGCTGTTTCAAGTGGCCGTGTCCACATTGTTTAGTTGGGGATAAAAGAACACTACTGGACACATTTTCCCAAACAAATTACAACATTTCACTTACATGTGTGTCAATTTCCTTGACTTTACATTGCGTTCAACATAGGGCTGGGCAATATTGCCTTTTATTAATATCTCAATATTTTTAAGCCATGTCTACACGATATATATCTCGATATTTTGCCTTAGCCTTGAAGTAACACTTGATGCATATAATCACAGTAGTATGATGATTCTATGCAGCGTTTCCCATAAACTGCCAAGATACCTGTGGCGGTGGGGGCGTGGCTATGGGCGTGGTCACCATGACATCATCGAGTAATTTGCATAATTTACTACAATGATATGATTTTCTCTAAAAAGGCTCAAAAAATGTATACTTACTAATTAATAACAGTTTTGTTTTAAACGTCCATCCATCCATCCATCCATCCATTTTACAATATAATTACAACACTTTATGTACATATTTATATATAGATTTGAACAATAAGTTATTCACTGAAATATATTTATTAATTGTGGTTCTTACAAAAAATATATCTTATAAAATATAAAAGCTAAAATGTCTCTTAAAGCTCTGTCCCTTTAATTAGTGCATACTAAATAATTTAAATTTAGCCTACTACTACAACCATATTATTTACCAGCAACATAAAGTGAAACAGAGGCAGAGGTGTCCAAATAAACAGAATACAGTAGTGGTCAAATACAAATAAGGCAACAAGAGAAGTATCCTACACTTCCCTTTTGTAAAGTAAATCTGAACAGCCTATATGGGCATCTACATCAACTATATGATTTGCCTGAGAAGCTGGACAGGACAAAAAACCAAAAAAAAAATCTATTTGTGGCGGACGTAATTCTTTCGTGGTGGGCCGCCACAAATAAATGAATGTGTGGGAAACACTGCTATGTGTCTACATTAAAACATTCTTCTTCATACTGCATTAATAAATGCTCATTTTAAACTTTCATGCAGAGAGGGAAATTACAACTAAGTCAATTTACCAAAACCGTATTTATTAAACAGTTATTAAGCAGTGGCACAAACAGGGGGTAGCGGGGGGTGTATATTGTAGCGTCCCGGAAGAGTTAGTGCTGCAAGGGGTTCTGGGTATTTGTTCTGTTCTGTTTATGTTGTGTTACGGTGCGGATGTTCTCCCGAAATGTGTTTGTCATTCTTGTTTGGTGTGGGTTCACAGTGTGGCGCATATTTGTAACAGTGTTAAAGTTGTTTATACGTTAACCCTCAGTGTGACCTGTATGGCTGTTGACCAAGTATGCTTTGCATTCACTTGTGTGTGTGAAAAGCCGTAGATATTATGTGATTGGGACGGCACGCAAAGGCAGTGCCTTTAAGGTTTGTTGGCGCTCTGTACTTCTCCCTATGTCCGTGTACACAGCGGCGTTTTAAGAAGTCATACATTTTACTTTTTGAAACCGATACCGATAATTTTCGATATTACATTTTAAAGCATTTGTCGGCCGATAATATTGGCAGTCTGATATTATCGGACATCTCTAGTTTATACTGTAAGTATTGTACTTAGGTGTTGAAACTGCCATGTAAAATCGCTAATGCTAATCGGTAGCATGTCAATGGCAGGTCCTATGCAAAAGTGGAGCCGTACTGGTCTTTTGAGCGGGAATCGGTAACAGGGCAGTTGCTAGGATTTCTGGGGCCGCCTGTAAGCATATCGGTGTGGGCCCCTCTAGGGCTGTGAATCTTTGGGTGTCCCACGATTCGATTCTATATCGATTTTTTTTTTATTCAACGCGATTCTCGATTCAAAAACGATATTTTCCCGATTCAAAAGGATTCTCTGTTCATGGAATACATAGATTTCAGCAGGATCTACCCCAGTCTGCTGACATGCAAGCAGAGTAGTAGATTTTTGTAAAAAGCTTTTATAATTGTAAAGGACAATGTTTTATCAACTGATTGCAATAATGTACATTTGTTTGAACTATTAAATGAACCAAAAATACGACTTATTTTATCTTTGTGAAAATATTGGACACAGTGTGTTGTCAAGCTTATGAGATGCGATGCAAGTGTAAGCCACTGTCACACTATTGTTCTTTTTTTATAAATGTCTAATGATAATGTCAATGAGGGATTTTTAATCACTGCTATGTTGAAATTGTAACTAATATTGATACTGTTGTTGATAATATTCATTTTTGTTTCACTACTTTTGGTTTGTTCTGTGTGGTGTTTGTGTCTCCTCTCAATTGCTGTTTATTGCAGTTCTGAGTGTTGCTGGGTCGGGTTTGCTTTTGGAATTGGATTGCGTTGTTATGGTATTGCTGTGTATTGTTTTGGTGGATTGATTAATTAAAAAAATAAAAAAATAAAATTGAAAAAATAAATAAATACATTTAAAAAAAATCGATTTAAAAAAAAAAAAAAGAGAATCGACTCTGAATCGCACAACGTGAGAATCGCGATTCGAATTCGAATCGATTTTTTCCCACACTCCTAGGCTCCTCTACCCCATTCATTGCCTGTGTGTGTGTGTGGCAATGCGGGCCCTTAGAATCGTGAGAAGCCATAATGGAAATTGAACTTGGATGAATGATCCAGCCCTCGTGTGCGTGTTTCCCCGCTGACACACCTGCACGTGTCCACAGTAACAAGGGCATGAACACGTGTGTGCTGAAGTTCATCAGGGGTACTGCTGTCGCCCGGCCGCCAGACGATGGGGACCAGAGACAAGCTTACGAGTATGGACGCCGTCTTGGGTTGGGGCCTCACGTGTGATCCCACATTCACTGTTTGTTTTGACTTCCTGCAGGTTTGACCGCCCCCATCACGACTATCGCACACACGGTCGCCCCACACAAGGTCGCCCTGTGTATGACGCTCCCCACGATGGCCGCCCCCATCACGACTATCACACACACGGTCGCCCCACACAAGGTCGCCCTGTGTATGACGCTCCCCACGATGACCGCCCCCATCACGACTATCACACAAAAGGTCGCCCTGTGTATGACGCTCCCCACGATGACCGCCCCCATCACGACTATCACACAAAAGGTCGCCCTGTGTATGACGCTCCCCACGATGGCCTCTATAGACGTGGTCGCCCCGTGCACGACGCCCCACCGCATGGCCGCTCCACATATGACGCGCCTCGACATGGCCGCCACAAACAGCACCCGCTTCCCCCCCCGCCGACAGCCCCCGCCTCACACCCTCCCTTCCGCCCTCACGTATGGGGGCCGCCTCATGCCGCCAACAAGTGGGAGCAACCCAGATATGTTCCGCCCCGCCCACAACAGCCCCCCCTGCCCCTCCCAAAGTATATCCCCAAATGGGCCAACCACTGTAGCGTTGACGGACAGGACGGAGGGGCGGGGCCAAGTTGGCCACACACCAGACATAACAACTTTTAGTCTTTATTAATGTTGTTTTTGTAATCTCAAGTGTCCTAATGAATTGGCCAGGCCTATTTTTGGCGAGAATAAGTCTTAACGAGCTTCTATGCTGGCATCATTGTCCCATTGGGTTGAGTTTTTCCTTGCCCTGATGTGGGATCTGAGCCGAGGATGCCGCTGTGGCTTGTGCAGCCCTTTGAGACACTCGTGATTTAGGGCTATATAAGTAAACATTGATTGATTGATCAGTGGGAAAGTCAGGCTTTCACGGACGCACTTTGTTTTACTACATGTGACAAATTGTTTCAGGATGAAGATCAATCAATCAATCAATGTTTACTTATATAGCCCTAAATCACAAGTGTCTCAAAGGGCTGCACAAGTCACGACGACATCCTCGGCTCAGATCCCACATCAGATGACATCCTCACATTGGCTGTCTCGACTTCAGCAAGTGAAAATATTTTATATGATATTGCTTTTCAGCCACTAAAGGCGTTTGTTTACTTTGTCTCACAAGTATGCTAACAGTTAACGTGCATATTTCCCCCCCCCCCCATATACCTTTATTTATAAAGTTCAACATTTACAAACATAAACAATGAACAAGGACAATTAAAACAAGTACACAAACAGTGCAATACAGCACCAGGGGGGGGTTTAATTCAATAAAGTAATTCTAGTAGGCAAATCAAGGCAAGGCAACTTTATTTGTATAGCGCTTTTCATACACAAGGCAGACTCAAAGTGCTTCACAGACAACAAAGTGAAATGAAAGAAAATAAAAGCAAAATTAAAATGCAGACAATAAAGATAAAAACAGTGCAGACGTTAAAAGTTAAAAGATTAAAAGATTAAAAGATTTAGCTGAAAGCTAAGGTGAACATAGAAGTCTTCAGTCTAGTTTTAAAAGTAGTCAGAGTTGGGGAAAGTCTGACATCTTCAGGAAGTTTATTCCAGCTATTTGTTGCATAGTGACTGAATGATGCTCTCCCTTCATTTGAATTTACTCTTGGAACCGCTAACAGATTGCTCTCAGAAGATCTTAGTGATCTAGAGGGCTTATATAGTGGGAGCATATTAGTGACATACTTCGGCCCTAGACCATGTAGTGATTTATATGTGCAGGGAGCCAATGTAAGGATTTAAGAATTGGTGTAATGTCCTCACATTTTTTGGTCTTTGTTAGAACTCTAGCAGCAGCGTTCTGAACAAGCTGTAGCTGCCTGACAGTTTTTTTGGGAAGACCTGCAAGGAGACCATTACAATAGTCTAGCCTACTGGTAATAAAGGCATGTACAAGTTTTTCAAAGTCTTGAGCTGACATGAGCCCTCTGTCTTTTTACATTTTTGAGGTGATAGTAGGCCGATTTTGTTACTGATTTGATGTGACTGTCGAAATGTAAATCAGAATCTAGAATAACCCCAAGATTTCTGGCTTTATTTGAGGTTTTCAGGGACAGTGATTGAAGGTGTTGGACGACTTTAAACCTTTCTTTTTTAGCACCAAAAACAATTATCTCAGTTTTATCTTCATTTAGTTGTAGGAAATGTTGTCACATCCAGTGTTTGACTTGCTCAATGCACTGGCACAGAAGATCTATGGGCCGATAGTCATTTGGTGATAGCGCTACATAGATTTGGGTGTCATCGGCATAGCAATGATGGTCAATGTTATTATTTTGCATGATTTGTCCTAGTGGGAGCATATAGATGTTAAATAAAGTCGGCCCCAAGATTGAACCTTGGGGGACTCCACACGTTACGTTGGTTGGTTCTGATACAAAGTCACCAATGGAAACAAAATAGTTCCTATCTTGTAGATATGACTTGAACCAGCTTAAAACTGTGCCTGAGATCCCCACCCAGTTTTCCAACCTGTCCAAAAGTATTGAGTGGTGGACAGTGTCAAATGCAGCACTGAGGTCCAATAGCATTAATACTGAAGTTTTGCCAGAGTCTGTGTTTAGACGGATGTCATTTATAACTTTAAGAAGTGTCTCTGTGCTATGAAGAGGTCGAAATACTGACTGGAAGTTGTTGTGGCAGCCAGTAGAATGTAAAATATACAGTACGGCCAAAAGTTTGGACACACCTTCTTCTCAATCAATGTGTTTTCTTTATTTTCATGACTATTTACATTGTAGATTGTCACATCAAAATTATGAATGAACACATGTGGAGTTATGTACTTAACAAAAAACAAAAAAGGTGAAATAACTGAAAACATGTTTTATATTCTAGTTTCTTCAAAATAGCCACCCTTTGCTCTGATTACTGCTGTGCACACTCTTGGCATTCTCTCCATGCGCTTCAAGCACACCTGTGAAGTGAAAACCATTTCAGGTGACTCCACCTCTTGAAGCTCATCGAGAGAATGCCAAAAGTGTGCAAGGGTGTACCCCGAATGCAGCTGGGATTGGCTCCGGCACCCCCCGCAACCCCAAAAGGGACAAGCGGTAGAAAATTGATGGATATATTTAGAGTGTCCGCCCTGAGATGGGTAGGTCGTGAGTTCAAACCACGGCCGAGTCATACCAAAGACTAAAAATGGGAGCCATTACCTCCCTGCTTGGCACTCAGCATCAAGGGTTGGAATTGGGGGTTGACTCACCAAAAATGATTCCAGGGCGCAGCCACCGCTGCTGCTCACTGCTCCCCTCACCTCCCAGGCGGTGATCAAGGGGATGGGTCAAAAGCAGAGAATAATTTTGCCACACCTAGTGTGTGTGTGTGCCAATCATTGGTGCTTTAACTTTTAACATACTTGCCAACCCTCATATTCAGCACCTCTCCCGATAATCTCCCAGCAGAAATTTTCTCCCGACAAACTCCCGGTATTCAGCCGGAGCTGGAGGCCACGCCCCCTCCAGCTCAATGCGGACCTGAGTGGGGAAAGCCTGTTCTCACGTCCGCTTTCCCACAATATAAACAGCTTGCCTGCCCAATGACGTCATAACTGTAGAATGATCGAGGGCGAGTTCTTGGTTTCTTATGTGGGTTTATTGTTAGGCAGTTTCATTAACGTCCTCCCAGCGCGGTAACAACACACAACAACAGCAGTAACGTTTAGTCTACCGTAAAGCAGTTCGTCTGCCGTAAACAGCAATGTTGTGACACTCTTAAACAGGACAATACTGCCATCTACTGGATAGCCTCCAGGACACTGAAATTCAAGTATTTCTTTTATTTATATGTATAATAAAATAAATATATATATACATATAGCTAGAATTCACTGAAAGTCAAGTATTTCATACATACATACATATATATATATATATATCAAATACTTGAGTTGGTGAATTCTACCTTAAATATATTCCCATCTTAACCACGCCCCCAACCACGCCCCCCACCTCCCGGTATCGGAGGTCTCAAGGTTGGCAAGTATGACTTTTAATATGTGGGATCTGAACCGAGGATGTCGTTGTGGCTTGTGCAGCCCTTTGAGACACTTGTGATTTAGGGCTATATAAATAAACATTGATTGATTGATTGATATATATATATATACTCGACACATGTTTGTAGTAATGTGTCTAGTTATAGGCTCACACAAGTTCTGTAAATATTTAAAATTTGGAGCATAGCATTATAGTATTAACGTGTGTATTTTATTGCATTTTTTAACTTTCAATCTCTTCATCAAGCAAAAGTAACACAATCCAGTGAAAACATTCAACAGAGCTGCTGGAACTGCCGACAAACTGCCACTGCTAAGCTAACAAGTTTTTTTTTTATGTACACCTTTTATTCATATTTATAAAGTTCAACATTTACAAACAAACATATGAACAAGTAGCAAAACAGTACAATACAGTGCCAGGGGGTTGTTAATTCAATAAAGTATAGTAGAATGTAAAATATATATATAGTAATGTGTATAGTTATAGGCTCACACAAGTTATGTAAATATTTTACATTTGGAGCATAGCATTGTAGGTTTCACAGCTTTTTGGTTGTTAGAGGTAGAAAGCGTTTTAAAGTAAAGTTATCTTTTTTAAAGGCACAAAAAACAAGTTTGGTATTGAGAACCTTACATTTATGAATTCGGGACCCTTTGGGACTGTGTGACATGGGCTGGCACTTTCGTGACTTCTGCGGTGCTTTTTTTGCGAACTTCTGGATCTGCCTCCCGGCAGCCTTTTGGCCATGGAGACCAGCTGCTGGGTCTCTGCCACACCAGAGTCCGTTTGGAGAGACTGGAGGAGATGCGGATGAAGAGACAGCGTCACAGTGTCTTGGCTGAATGAGCAGGTATCAGACACCTCGGTCTCCTTGGACTTGTCCTCGCTCATCCATGCGGACTGGACACTGGCCGAGAGTTGGTGGAGTCAACTCTCTTGATTGCTTTGTTGGGTCTGCTCCGGTCTCTGGCCATGCTCCACCCCACCCCAGCAGACGATAGCGTAGAACACCGCAGAGGCCACCACAGTGTATATGTTTTTGTTTTGTTTTACTTTTGTGGCTGCGTGTAGAAGTGGCTGGTTGCATCAGCTCTGCTCTTTTAATGTCCTTTGATGTTTGTGTGCTATAGCTATGAGGTTTTTTCCCCCCCTTTGGCCTCAGTCTGGACCCCCTCTCTAGGGGCTTAAGCTTAGACTGAATTTTTTTTTCTCACCCCACCCCCTCCCCCTGTCCTCAGCGTTTACCTGTTTGTTTAGTAGAATGTAATATATATATATATACATATATATATATATATATATATATATATATATATATATATATATATATATATATATATATATATGGTAATGTGTATAGTTATAGGCTCACACAAGTTATGTAAATATTTTAAATTTGGAGCATAGCATTATAGTAATAAGGTGCGTATTTTTTTAATTTATGAACATTTATTTACAAACCCCGTTTCCATATGAGTTGGGAAATTGTGTTAGATGTAAATATAAACGGAATACAATGATTTGCAAAGCATTTTCAACCCATATTCAATTGAATGCACTACAAAGACAAGATATTTGATGTTCAAACTCAAACTTTTTTTCTTTTTTTTTGCAAATAATTAATTTAGAATTTCATGGCTGCAACACGTGCCAAAGTAGTTGGGAAAGGGCAATGTTCACCACTGTGTTACATGGCCTTTCCTTTTAACAACACTCAGTAGAGGTTTGGGAACTGAGGAGACACATTTTTTAAGCTTCTCAGGTGGAATTATTTCCCATTCTTGCTTGATGTACAGCTTAAGTTGTTCAACAGTCTCCCTTGTGCTATTTTAGGCTTCATAATGCGCCACACATTTTCAATGGGAGACAGGTCTGGACTACAGGCAGGCCAGTCTAGTACCCGCACTCTTTTACTATGAAGCCACGTTGATACAACACGTGGCTTGGCATTGTCTTGCTGAAATAAGCAGGGGCGTCCATGGTAACGTTGCTTGGATGGCAACATATGTTGCTGCAAAACATGTATGTACCTTTCAGCATTAATGGCGCCTTCACAGATGTGTAAGTTACCCATGTCTTGGGCACTAATACACCCCCATACCATCACACATGCTGGCTTTTCAACTTTGCGCCTAGAACAATCCGGATGGTTCTTTTCCTCTTTGGTCCGGAGGACACGACGTCCACAGTTTCCAAAATGTTTTTTAAATGTGGACTCGTCAGACCACAGAACACTTTTCCCCTTTGTATCAGTCCATCTTAGATGAGCTCAGGCCCAGCGAAGCCGAGGGCGTTTCTGGGTGTTGTTGATAAACGGTTTTCGCCTTGCATAGGAGAGTTTTAACTTGCACTTACAGATGTAGCGACCAACTGTAGTTACTGACAGTGGGTTTCTGAAGTGTTCCTGAGCCCATGTGGTGATATCCTTTACACGCTGATGTCGCTTGTTGATGCAGTACAGTCTGAGGGATGGAAGGTCACGGGCTTAGCTGCTTACGTGCAGTGATTTCTCCAGATTCTCTGAACCCTTTAATGATATTACGGAGCGTAGATGGTGAAATCCCTAAATTCCTTGCAATAGCTGGTTGAGAAAGGTTTTTCTTAAACTGTTCAACAATTTGCTCACGCATTTGTTGACAAAGTGGTGACCCTCGCCCCATCCTTGTTTGTGAATGACTGAGCATTTCATGGAATCTACTTTTATACCCAATCATGGCACCCACCTGTTCCCAATTTGCCTGCACACCTGTGGGATGTTCCAAATAAGTGTTTGATGAGCATTCCTCAACTTTATCAGTATTTATTGCCACCTTTCCCAACTTCTTTGTCACGTGTTGCTGGCATCAAATTCTAAAGTTAATGATTATTTGCAAAAAATAAAAAAAATTTATGAGTTTGAACATCAAATATGTTGTCTTTGTAGCATATTCAACTGAATATGGGTTGAAAATGATTTGCAAATCATTGTATTCCGTTTATATTTACATCTAACACCATTTCCCAACTCATATGGAAACGGGGTTTGTATAAACTGCAACATTTACAAACAATCAAGAAATAATAATAATCAAAATAAGTACAAAAACAGTACAAATCAGCGCCAGGGGGTTGTAAACTCAATAAAGTAACTAAAATAGAATGAGAAAAAAAAATATATATATATATACTGAGTGTATATATATATATATATATATATATATATATATATATATATATATATATATATATATACATATATATATATATATATATATATATATAGTATATATATAAACCAAGTGCAACGCCATAGGATCACACAAGTTCAGTAAATAATTTAAATTTGGAACACAGCATCATCGTTTTCACAGCTTTTTGGTAATAAGGTGCATATATATATATTTTTTTTTAAGAGCAAACATAACCTCTTTATTTTCCCAGCTCGTTGAGGCGCCGTCATGGCGCTGCAGCAGATGGAATTATGGGCTATATTCTTCATTCCCGACACAAACACTGCACAATGTACTTTAGAGTAGTCTGTGTGCAGCTTGCGGTCAAGAAGCAGCACTCATTATCCAACCAATTATTTACACATACATTCACGTGTGTTGATATGCTAATCTCCACTGCTGCACACTGACTACTCCAAGGCAGATCAATAATATGTGATGGTTTGACAGCACGACCATGAAGACATTCACCGAATGTACAGAATATAAACAAAATATAAACACAGGAAATATGGAAAGTTATTTCATGATCAGTAAGAAACATGAAGAAAATAATCTCCACTTCTGACATGTTTTAATGTAATATGCTTCCTAATCAAAGTCAAAGTCAAAGTCAGCTTTATTGTCAAACAACTGTTTGTACAGGACATACAGGTGGACGAAATTGCGTTCCTCTCACATCCACGGTGTCTATAAATATAAAGTGTAAAATAAAAATAAAAAAGACAACAATTTAAACAGTCGCATGAGGGGGGGGAAAAATATACAGGGGAAGAAGATATTACCAGAATATCTATAATATCTATCTAAGTATTCAGATGGGAGTGCAAAGTGCAATGTAAACAGTGTAAACAGTTAAAACAGTTAGCAGCATTTTGAGTCCGGAGTAAAGTGGCTAAGTGATAGATGGTGTGTGTGTGTGTGTGTGTGTGTGTGTGTGTGTGTGTGTGTGTGTGGGTGAGTGGGGGGGGGGGGGGTGGGGTGTAGTGTCTCAGTTCACAGTTCAGTTCAGATCAGATTGCAGGGCAGAGTGAGAAGGGGGGGGGGGGGGCCGGGAGAGAGTTCAGCTTCCTGACAGCCTGATGGATGAAGCTGTCTCTCAGCCTACAGCTTCGAGCTCGGAGGCTTCTCAGTCGTCTGCCGGATGGCAGCAGTCTGAAGAAGCCGTGTGAGGGGTGTGTGATGTCGCCTGCCACGCCCATGTACGACTTATGTAGTTTTAATGTACAACTTATGTATTTTTAGTGTAACTTATGTTTCCTAATATAGGTGCGTGTTTTTTGTGAGAGCGCTTCTGAAGATGACGTCATCCAAATGGTGGAAGGGGCGGAGCCTCTACTTCAACGTCCAAACGAGCGGTGGGAATGTATACTGCCCCCTGCAGGAGGACACCGACACTTGCCGCCAATGTATTTATCAGACATTAGCTAGGAGCAGCAAAAGGCGTACTTTTCTGTGTGACGCCAATACGTTGACTGAAGTGAAAACAGTACACATACAAAAATGTATTCGTGTTGGATATCTTTGAAAACCAAAAATAAGAAATTAGAGGAACCAAATGTGAGAAACTACTCTCAGTTGAACTAGTGCGAGTGTGTACCATTCACATAGTTACTGTACTTGAACGCACCAGCATTACGCGCGCTTCCGCCCCTGCTTTCTTTGAAAATAAAATCGATCCGTCGCTGACGTCAACGGCACGTTGAACGCAACACGTTGTCGAGCCAGGAGAAATGAACACAGATGAAGCGCTAAATGTTCACCCTTGACTTATTTTGACGTTTGAATGAATGAACGTCCATCCTGGTGGCCCGCTTTCGGTTTGGCTTCTTCTGGGGCAAAAAAAGAAGAAGGAACCATTGGAGGCGCCCACTCGCGCCCCTTGTGGCGAAATAAACGATTGCAGTTTTACAGTTCTACACATTGTCAAAAAAGTAGGTTGTTCTGTCTCCAACGACGAATAGAACAATCTGTCGATAACAAAAACACTATTTCAGTTTGTGTAAATGTGTTTATTAGATAATTATGTGCTATACATCACTTTTTGACAGCATTTCACAAATAGAAGAATGAATACGTTGATTGAAAAAACAAAACATGAGTCTGTTTGCTGCAATGCGCACTTATTATTCCTGAGATTGAATAGGTACACATCCATGGCGGGTGTGGTAAAATGTGTAGGGTGTTTTTATAGAGGACGTGGACAATAAAACGTCAAATCAAAGTCAACATTCCGCTTCAGTTGTGGACGCCGCTTGCAATGTCGCGGCACCGCCAGCAGGGGCGCCGTTGTCTGCTTGAATAGCCATAAGCGGGGGAGAGGTGCATGAAATGGGGAAAAATGGCGGATCATGTGCAGGTAAGTGGAGCTTTCACGTTTTTCTAACTGCCGCTCCCCGCACACGTGCGGGACACCGTTGAAAAGCGGACGCGGGCGTCGTGTCCCGGGCGAGGGGGTGACGGTGTGTGTCCGCGGGAGGACGCGGGACGGCGGCCCGCCGAAGGAGAAGGACGAGGCCGCTGGTGTTGACTTGTGGCCTGCTGTCATCGCGCAGGCTGCCGCTGTTAGCTCGCTAGCGGCGTGGACACTTTTCCACTCCGCCGCGGCGTGAAGCGTCATTGAGCGTGGAGGTTCGGACCCGCGCCAGCCGGTGTCGGTTACCGGTGGGACCGCGCGGCGGAGGGCGAGTGTTTAACACTGGCATTTGAGTCGGGTAAACAATGGACGCGTTTGGTCGCTGGAGCTAACCGCTTCACCTGTCCGCTCGGCACCGCTGAGAGGCGCAATGTGAGGCAGAATGACCACTTTTCTGCTTTTTATTCGTCCATTATTTACTTTTTCCCAACTGTTATCAAGTCGAACCTCTCCGTTAGCAAGCCATGCTAACTTTAGCATCAACTTCTCCCGCCCGACCCTTTGGTAAACATCCTCGTTTTTGACCGAACGTGTGTTGTACGACTAGTGAATCCAGACAAATCTGGGGGGGAGAAACGAAAATAACAATTGCGAATATTCCAATGTCGACTTTTGTTTATCATCGTTACCAAGCAGCGACGTGTTGTTTAGCTAGCTGGTAGCTAAGCTAGCTACTGACGGCAAAAGCCCACAAACTAGCGATCGAATGAGAGTTGGGTCAATTCTAAAGTCGATTGTGCCATACCCTTAATGAATGAAGGCAAATCTTTTAGTAGTTGTAGTCGCTGGTCACGTGACTGGTGGACTGGGTGTTGTTGATAAATGTGTGAATGCACTTTTTAAGTTAATAAGTTAAAGTACCAATGATTGTCACACACACACACACACACACACACACTAGGTGTGGCGAAGTTATTCTCTACATTTGACCCATCACCCTTGGTCTACCGTATTTTTTGGACTATAAGTCGCAGTTTTTTTCATAGTTTGGCCGGGGGTGCGACTTATACTCAGGAGCGACTTATGTGTGAAATTATTAACACATTACCGTAAAATATCAAATAATATTATTTAGCTCATTCACGTAAGAGACTAGACGTATAAGATTTCATGGGATTTAGCGATCAAGAGTGACAGATTGTTTGGTAAACGTATAGCATGTTCTATATGTTATAGTTATTTGAATGACTCTTACCATAATATGTTACGTTAACATACCAGGCACGCTCTTAGTTGGTTATTTATGCCTCATATAACGTACTCTTATTCAGCCTGTTGTTCACTATTCTTTATTTATTTTAAATTGCCTTTCAAATGTCTATTCTTGGTGTTGGGTTTTATCAAATACATTTCCCCACAAAATGCGACTTATACTCCAGTGCGACTTATATATGTTTTTTTCCTTCTTTATTATGCATTTTCGGTCGGTGCGACTTATACTCCGAAAAATACGGTATTTAATAATACCACCTTAACATTTGACAACCAAACAATTACACAAGGCGACTCGGTGAAGAATCTGGGTATTATCTGCGACCCAAATCTCTCTCGTTTGAGTCACACATTAAGAGTGTTACTAAAACGGCCTTCTTTCATCTCCGCAATATCGCTAAAATTCATTCTATTTTGTGCACTAGCGACGCTGAGATAATTTTGTATGCGTTCGTTACGTCTCGTCTCGATTACTGTAACATATTTTTTCGGGTCTCCCTATATCTAGCATTAAAAGATTACAGTTGGTACAAAATGCGCTAGACTTTTGACAAGAACCAGAAAGTTTGATCATATTACGCATATACTGTATATACCTTTTTATGGCTGGTTGTAGTGCAGGATAAAGCAGCAGTAAGGTGCAGATATAAATAAATAGAATACTGTACAGATAAATATCAATCAATCAAAGTTTATTTGTATAGCCCTAAATCACGAGTGTCTCAAAGGGTTGCACAAACCACGACGATATCCTTGGCTCAGATCCCACATCAGGGCAAGGAAAATCTCAACCCAATGGGCTACAATGAGAAACCTTGGAGGGGACTGCAGATGTGGGCGACCGGTGCAATGGACGTCAAGTGGATCTAGATAATAGTGTGAGAGTCCAGTCCATAGTGGATCTAACATAATAGTGTGAGAGTCCAGTCCATAGTGGATCTAACATAATGGTGTGAGAGTCCAGTCCATAGTGGATCTAGCATAATAGTGAGAGAGTCCAGTCCATAGTGGATCTAACATAATGGTGTGAGAGTCCCGTCCATAGTGGATCTAACATAATGGTGTGAGAGTCCAGTCCATAGTGGATCTAACATAATAGTGTGAGAGTCCAGTCCATAGTGGATCTAACATAATAGTGAGAGTCCAGTCCATAGTGGATCTAACATAATAGTGAGAATCCAGTCCATAGTGGATCTAACATAATAGTGTGAGAGTCCAGTCCATAGTGGATCTAACATAATAGTGAGAGTCCAGTCCATAGTGGATCTAACATAATAGTGTGAGAGTCCAGTCCATAGTAGATCTAACATAATAGTGTGAGAGTCCAGTCCATAGTGGATCTAACATAATAGTGAGAGTCCAGTCCATAGTGGGGCCAGCCGGGGATCATCTTGAGTGGAGACAAGTCAGCAGCGCAGAGACGTCCCCAACTGATGCACAGATGAGTGGTCCACCCCGGGTCCTGACTTTGAACAGCTAGCGCGACAACTGTGGTCACCTAATAGCCTCTCCACGCAGGAGAGGGGGGCAGAGCAGAAAAGAGACGGCAGATCAACTGGTCTAAAAGGAGGGTCTATTTAAAGGCTAGAGTATACAAATGAGTTTTAATAATTTCGCCACACTTAGTGTGTGTGTGTGACAATCATTGGTACTTTAACTTTTGAACTTAAAAAGTGAACCCCCTGTGTGAGTTGAGTGTATTCACACATTTATCAACAACACCCAGATGCTTCTACTGAGGTAGCATCTCTAACTGTTACCGGGAGGGCATTCCAGAGTACTGGAGCCCCAATAGAAAACGCTCTATAGCCCGCAGACTTTTTTTGGGCTCTGGGAATCACTAATAAGCCAGAGTTCTTTGAACGCAGATTTCTTGCCGGGACAAGTAGTACAATACAATCAGCAATATAGGATGGAGCTAGACGGTGTAGTATTTTATACGTAAGTAGTAAACCCTTAAAGTCGCATCTTAAGTGCAGGTGAGGTAGTATAGGCGTAATATGATCAAACGTAATGAATTAATGGTCATGTGACTGGTGGACTGGGTGTTGTTGATATATGTGTAAATACACTCAACCCACACAGGGTGTTCACTTTTTGTGCCTTTTGTAATGTTTAACTTGAAGTGTAACTTGTTGATCGCCTCATCAAGCGTGGCGGTGCCATTTCATCAGGGCTCAACAAAATTTCTTGTCCCGCTGGCACTTGTTTTTGTACGTGTGTGTGTGCGTCTTTTTCGCCACCAGCTGACCTTTCAACTGGCGTCACCATCTTGGCTGTCTCTGGGTGACTCGGCACTTTAAAGTGTCTATCACGGAGACGAGGATTTACCCCGCATCATTGACTTGCTGATATGTTTCGGTGTGCGAGCGGCAACGAAACACACACTCATCCTCGCCACTTGTGTGTTTGTCACCGATAAGGGCCTCGCCCAGCTAGAGATCCTGTGCAAGCAGCTGTATGAGACCACGGACACCACCGTGCGGCACCAGGCTGAGAAGGCCCTGGTGGAGTTCACCAACAGTCCAGACTGCCTCAGCAAGTGTCAGCTGCTGCTGGAAAGAGGAAGTGTGAGTAGTAGCACACAAACACACACACACATGAGGAGTTTTCTGGACTGCCGTCCAACACCATGAAAGTACTGCCACTAGAAAGGACTAAAAGTTGACCTCCATGTCTGGATCCTTGTAGGACTTTTGGACAGGAGGGCTGCACAATATATCATTTAAGCATGATCATCACGAGTGTGCAATAATCATATTGCAATGTACAAACCCCGTTTCCATATGAGTTGGGAAATTGTGTTAGATGTAAATATAAACGGAATACAATGATTTGCGAATCCTTTTCAACCCATATTCAGTTGAATATGCTCCAAAGACAACATATTTGATGTTCAAACTCATAAACATTTTTTTTTTTTTTGCAAATAATCATTAACTTTAGAATTTGATGCCAGCAACACGTGACAAAGAAGTTGGGAAAGGTGGCAATAAATACTGATAAAGTTGAGGAATGCTCATCAAACACTTATTTGGAACATCCCACAGGTGAGCAGGCAATTTTGGGAACAGGTGGGTGCCATGATTGGGTATAAAAGTAGATTCCATGAAATGCTCAGTCATTCACAAACAAGGATGGGGCGAGGGTCACCACTTTGTCAACAAATGTGTGAGCAAATTGTTGAACAATTTAAGAAAAACCTTTCTCAACCAGCTATTGCAAGGAATTTAGGGATTTCACCATCTACGCTCCGTAATATCATTAAAGGGTTCAGAGAATCTGGAGAAATCACTGCACGTAAGCAGCTAAGCCCGTGACCTTCGATCCCTCAGACTGTACTGCATCAACAAGTGACATCAGTGTGTAAAGGATATCACCACATGGGCTCAGGAACACTTCAGAAACCCACTGTCAGTAACTACAGTTGGTCACTACATCTGTAAGTGCAAGTTAAAACTCTCCTATGCAAGGCGAAAACCGTTTATCAACAACACCCAGAAACGCCCTCGGCTTCGCTGGGCCTGAGCTCATCTAAGATGGACTGATACAAAGGGGAAAAGTGTTCTGGGGTCTGACGAGTCCACATTTCCAAAAAACATTTTGGAAACTGTGGACGTCGTGTCCTCCGGACCAAAGAGGAAAAGAACCATCCGGATTGTTATAGGCGCAAAGTGTAAAAGCCAGCATGTGTGATGGTATGGGGGTGTATTAGTGCCCAAGACATGGGTAACTTACACATCTGTGAAGGCACCATTAATGCTGAAAGGTACATACAAGTTTTGGAGCAACATATGTTGCCATCCAAGCAACGTTACCATGGACGCCCCTGCTTATTTCAGCAAGACAATGCCAACCCACATGTTACATCAACGTGGCTTCATAGTAAAAGAGTGCGGGTACTAGACTGGCCTGCCTGTAGTCCAGACCTGTCTCCCATTGAAAATGTGTGGCGCATTATGAAGCCTAAAATAGCACAAGAGAGACCCCCGGACTGTTGAACAACTTAAGCTGTACATCAAGCAAGAATGGGAAAGAATTCCACCTGTGAAGCTTCAAAAATGTGTCTCCTCAGTTCCCAAATGTTTACTGAGTGTTGTTAAAAGGAAAGGCCATGTAACACAGTGGTGAACATTGCCCTTTCCCAACTACTTTGGCACGTGTTGCAGCCATGAAGTTAATTATTATTTGCAACAAAAAAAAAAGTTTATGAGTTTGAACATCAAATGTCTTGTCTTTGTAGTGCATTCAATTGAATATGGGTTGAAAAGGATTTGCAAATCATTGTATTCCGTTTATATTTACATCTGACACAATTTCCCAACTCATATGGAAACGGGGTTTGTAGAATACAATTTGTCACCGACAAATATATTCGTGATGCGGGAGCATTTCAAGCGAAGGAATGTTGGACATCTGGAGGATGCCATTTTAACTCTAAGATTGTTAGCTTGCCACCTTGCTCGTCAGCTAACGAGCGTGAGACAAAGTTGTGTGAAAAATTGATTGAACTCTCATTTTAGCAGGGGCGTAGTTATGGGCTTGGTCACATGATTTCGTTGAATAATTATTATATTTCTTTAAAAAGGCTCGAAAAATGTATACATACATTTAAAAACATATGTTCCTATTAATTCGTTTTAACAATTTTTTTTTAATGATTTTGCCATATTTTTAATTGGTGCTGATTATTGTACAATGTGCTTTGTGGAGATTTTTTCAAGTGTCTAGAGACTTTTAATGACTTTTTTATTAAACAACTAGCAACAAATCTAGCATCCCCTTCTGGCGTTCTAAAACGTTTAGAGACTCATTGACGTCATTGAGTAATTTGCATCATTTGCTATGATAAGATTTTCTCTGTTTTATGTTCGCGTGGTTAGTTCTTAGTTTTTCCCGTTTGCAAACACCGTCCATGCCTAATAGCGTCATATTTAGTGTGATTTCTTCTGGGGGCTACAATATATTATGCTATTTTCATTTGTTTTGAAAAGAATGTAGCATCTTATTCTAGTGTTATTATAGAATGTACTCGTGTTTAGAGACTTTTCTTCTGTCCCTCGATGTCCGTGACGAAAAGCGAGCTGCAGCAAGCATGATGTCGCTCTCGCTTTGCGCTGCTCCAGTTGGATTTTCTCTCTTTAAAAGCAGCACTGTCATCTTAATATTTGCACATTTTGTAGATGGCTGTCCGCGGGTATATCGGGGATATAATAAAATTACGTCCATATCACAGACATGCTGACAACACTCCAGGCAATCGCGTGCGTTTTGTTTACGTCATCACAACATCCATCTTTTTTTCGGCAGCCGAATTTTCGGTGCATAACTAGTCAAAATTGCACAAACAGGCTTTATATATATCCATTCATACCGTAACGACTTGCTAGTGGTAATGTTTTATGTTTGTGTGGTTTTGGTTTGATGTTCATTTTTCCCATGATCGCAACCCCACTCTCTGTGCCTGAACGTGGATTGGCAGAGAATGAGAAAGTGTTCTTGTGTGTCTGGGGAAGCACGGAGACGACAAAAGTAAAGGGAGTACAAACCTGTTGGAATTGGGCCAGTTAGCATAAGATTGGCAGTAAAAGTTAAAAATCGTGTCGGACGTTTGACATCTACTGAAGGCTACGTTACATTATATTACTTTAATTTGTTTTCACTTAAAAAAACTCCTCTTCAAGGTGTGACGGGCCACTGGCGGCTACAATTTTGCCGTGGCGGTGCACCACCATCAGTTACATTAAGTGGAAACCTCGCATGAGGGTGGTGTGATGGCAAAAAAAAAAAGATAACATCCGACCTCGTTTTTTTCAACTGGGGAAAAAAATGCACTTTCAGAGGTTCAATATTTATTTAAGTTAAATTTTTGCTTACAGAAATAGGACCATTTTATTTTTTTGTTTATTCATTCAGGATAACAAAGTTATATACCTTCCATTTACAGTACATTGGTAAATAATTCTACAGTAATGATGAATAAATGATTACTTGCATCATTATTAATATTATCACATTACATTATGATCACCAGTGTTTCCCATAAACTGGCAAGATACCTGTGGCGGTGGGGGCGTGGCTATGGGCGTGGTCACCATGACATCATCGAGTAATTTGCATAATGTACTACAATGATATGATTTTCTCTAAAAAGGCTCAAAAAATGTATACTTACTAATTAATAACAGTTTTGTTTTAAACGTCCATCCATCCATCCATTTTACAATATAATTACAACACTTTATGTACATATTTATATACAGATTTGAACAATAAGTTATTCACTGAAATATATTTATTAATTGTGGTTCTTACAAAAAATATATCTTATAAAATATAAAAGCTGAAATGTCTCTTAAAGCTCTGCCCCTTTAATTAGTGCATACTAAATAATTTAACTTTAGCCTACTACTACAACCATATTATTTACCAGCAACATAAAGTGAAACAGAGGCAGAGGTGTCCTGCCACAGTCAGTAACAAATAAACAGAAAACAGTAGTGGTCAAATACAAATACGGCAACAAGAGAAGTATCCTACAGTTCTCTTTTGCAAAGTAAATCTGAACAGCCTATATGGGCATCTACATCAACTATATGATTTGCCTGAGAAGCTGGACAGGACAAAAAAAATATTATTTAAATTTTTTTTATTTATTTATTTGTGGCGGACGTAATTCTTTCGTGGCGGGCCGCCACAAATAAATGAATGTGTGGGAAACACTGATCACTGTATAGTTTATATTGGCAAATTCTTCTGTTTAAGAGCATGATGGCCTTTCTGCATAAAGCCAAATATATTTTTTTAGTAAATTATTGTATATTGTTTTAATGTATGTGCTGATTGACAGTCTTAGAGTAACATATCTTTGGTAACACTTTTTTTCCCCATTTTTGTGCATTTATATCTATAAAATAGGAAACTCTCATATCGCAATTTTGAAGAGGAAAATCGTAAAAATCATGCTGCCCTACACTATTTTTGTATTTGTGGAGGTTTGATCAGCGTTTGTGTCCGCAGTCGTCGTACTCTCAGCTGCTGGCCGCCACCTGCTTGTCCAAACTGGTGTCTCGGACCAGCAACCCATTGCCTCTCGAACAACGCATCGACATCCGTGAGTGTGCCTTTGTGGTTGGGGGTGAGGGGGGCGGGGCTTGGAGACAGCCACACAGGCGATTTGATGTGTGCGACGTCACCACAGGGAACTATGTGCTGAACTACCTGGCCACGCGGCCCAAGTTGGCCGCCTTCGTGACGCAAGCACTCATCCAGCTGTACGCCCGGATCACCAAGCTGGGCTGGTTCGACTCTCAGAAGGACGACTACGTCTTCAGGAATGTCATCGCTGACGTGACGCGCTTCCTACAGGTGCGTCCGGACGGGAGCGGGGTACACCTGTGCAAAGTGACACCACCCTGTGTTTACAGGACAGCGTGGAGCACTGCATCATCGGCGTCACCATCCTCTCCCAGTTGACCAACGAGATCAACCAGGTAAGGGCGCCGTCCACGCCGAACCTCGCTCAATGCCGCACGCGCAAATCGTCCACTGCCGTGCCTCGTTGCTACAGGCGGACACGACGCACCCGCTGACCAAACACAGAAAGATAGCGTCGTCCTTCCGAGACTCCTCCCTCTTTGACATCTTCACGCTCTCCTGCAACCTCCTCAAACAGGTAAGTCCAAGTAAATCAGGAGTTTCTTGTGCGATAAGTAGAGATGTCCGATAATGGCTTTTTTGCCGATATTCCGATATTGTCCAACTCTTAATTACCGATTCCGATATCAACCGATACCGATATATACAGTCGTGGAATTAACACATTATTATGCCTAATTTTGTTGTGATGCATTAAACAATGTAACAAGGTTTTCCAAAATAAATCAACTCAAGTTATGGAAAAAAATGCCAACATGATACTGCCATATTTATTATTGAAGTCACAAAGTGCATTATTTTTTTTAACATGCCTCAAAACAGCAGCTTGGAATTTGGGACATGCTCTCCCTGAGAGAGCATGAGGAAGTTGAGGTGGGCGGGGTTTTAGGAAATAGCGGGGGGTGTATAATGTAGTGTCCCGGAAGAGTTAGTGCTGCAAGGGGTTCTGGGTATTTGTTCTGTTTATGTTGTGTTACGGTGCGGATGTTCTCCCGAAATGTGTTTGTCATTCTGGTTTGGTGTAGGTTCACAGTGTAGTGCATATTTGTAACAGTGTTAAAGTTGTTTATACGGTCACCCTCAGTGTGACCTGTATGGCTGTTGACCCAAGTATGCATTGCATTCACTTGTGTGTTTGAAAAGCCATAGATGTTATGTGATTGGGCCGGCACGCAAAGGCAGTGCCTTTTAAGGTTTATTGGTGCTCTGTACTTCTCCCTACGTCCGTGTACACGGCGGCGTTTTAAAAAGTCATACATTTTACTTTTTGAAACCGATACCGATAATTTACGATATCACATTTTAAAGCATTTATCGGTCGATAATATCGGCAGTCCGATGTTATCGGACATCTCTAGTGATAAGTGTGAAATAAGGAAGTTTGTTGCGAGAAAAGTCATAATTTTACTTGAAAAAGTTATATTATTATGACAGGACTTTTGTGGACTATATCCTAGGGATGAGTACTGTTCACATATGAACAGATTCACGATACTTGGGAATCGATAACGGTACTGGTACTCAACAGTACCAATTTTTGCTGCTTTCGTGTGTTGATGAACATTGT
This sequence comes from Entelurus aequoreus, assembly GCF_033978785.1. NCBI lineage: Eukaryota > Metazoa > Chordata > Actinopteri > Syngnathiformes > Syngnathidae > Entelurus > Entelurus aequoreus. The sequence continues at coordinate 10,199,527 of NC_084751.1, forward strand.
TTGTTTTTGCATTAAACGTAAATCCATTTTTTATTGCAACATGTAAACATGAGTTGATTACAATAACTGCTGTTAACTTGTTAGATCTTGTCATTATTACATTTTTGGCATGACACTAAGTTGCAGTTGCAAGTCCAAGATGTGAAATGACAATAGTTTATAGTTTGTGTGTTGGTCAGTTCAATCTTTGCCTTCTGTTGCGCCCTACAAAGTGTTAATACTGTAAGTATTGTACTTATTATGCACATGGTGTTTGCTTGTAAGGTGCAACTCAGTTGTAGTTTTCATTGGCAAATTTGGAGGTGTTGAAATCGCCATGTAAAATTGCTAATGCTAATCGGTAGCATGTCAATAGCAAAGCCAATATATATTAGCATTCAGCTAGTGCATTTTAGGAACAGTTGAGCTTTACTTTACTTATGTTGGAGCCTTTTTTTTTAAGTCAATTTGGGATTGAGAATTCCTACATTCCCACTATTCTCCCAGCTAGGGATGTAACGTAACGATAAAGGGTATTATTGATAAGTGAGGTAAAACTCCCGTACTGCCACTTTAAATTAGCAAAAAACCTTTATTGATAACTGCACTTTGATAAACTCACTGACGCCAATAGATCACAAGATTTCAATGTATTTGTACTTATTGAGCACATGCAACAATACAGCAATAATAATGGTCATGATAACCGTGATACAGAATTTTCCTGTTGTTACTCCCAGCAGAGGAGCTCTTCAAAGCCAGCGCTAATGTTGGTCTCCAGACTGTTTAAGTGCTGCTTTTGTGTCATTCAGGCGTCTGGGAAGAACCTCAACCTGAATGATGAGTCCCAGCATGGCCTCCTAATGCAGCTGCTCAAGCTGAGCTACAACTGCCTCAACTACGACTTCATCGGGACGTCCACCGACGAGTCCTCGGACGACCTCTGCACCGTGCAGATCCCCACGTCGTGGCGATCAGGTGATCTGTTGGCCTACGTAAACTCCAGCACGCTTCATGGCAAACAGTTAGTGACTTCCTGTTTCACCCCTGCAGCGTTCCTGGACTCTTCCACCCTGCAGCTCTTTTTCAACTTGTATCATTCCATACCGCCATCGCTCTCCCCATTGGTGAGTCACATAACCTTTAACCCAATACAGGTTGCCTTTGTGCTACTGCTACGCTTGCATCACTGTACAATTGCTATCAGGGCTGCAGCTATTGATTATTTTAGAAATCGCGTATCGATCGATTAGTTTGTTCGATTAATCGGGTAAAACACACTTTATAGTCTCAACGCGTATTTTAGGTAAATTAGTTGAAATAAAGATTTTTGTACTTGCCATGATCTGCGTTACCTTCTATTTACCTTCTTTTACGTCTTTTTACCTTTTTATATATTTTTTTAACCTTTTATTTACCTTTTTTAAAGTGTTTTTTAAACCCTTTATTTACTTTCTTCTACTTTTTTTGACCATCTTTAACCTTCTATTTACCGTCTATTTAACCTTGTCTATTTCTTCTTTTACTACTTATTTAACCTTTTGTACACATCATTTGACCCTTTCTTTTCCTTTATTTTACAGTTTTATGTGCATTTTGTCACCTTCTTTTATCTATTTACTTCTTCTACCTTCTATTTACTTTTACTTCCTTTACCTTCTTTTAACTTTTATTTACCGCCTTTACCTTCTATATTAATTTTTTAACTTTTATTTACCTTCCATTTACCTTTTTTCACCTTCTTTTAGCTTCTATTTACTTTATTTACCTTTTACCTTATTTATTTTACCTTCAATTAAACTTGTTTTACCTTCTTTTATGCAGTCCGAATTTTATAATTTTTTATTGGTTACACTCAAACGATTAATTGAAGCAACAGAATATAAATTGAAGCTTTTTTATAATCAACTTAATTGATTAATCGTTGCAGCCCTAATTGCTATAGATCCACACAACCTAAAGAACGTTGGCTCAAAGCTCAACCAAACCAATGTTATCTGCAAAAGTTGAATGGAAGTTACTGGACCACTTGTTGTATTTGAAGACGTTAGACATTTTAATCCGAAAGGCTTTTTCAGTTCTGAATGGAGTTGTCATATTTATGTCTCTGCTGGCTGTGTTTTTCTGAAACAACCGGTCATTGCCCAAGGAGACCAAAGGCTTGTTAGTGAGCACTTTCATTGAAGTGTGAGACATTCTGGGATGTTGTAAGCTGACAACAGGTGATAGTGCTTACTAGGTGTGTCCCGATCCCATATCGTACCTGTATTTGGGATCTGCATTAGTCCCGAAAATTAGAAATCAAACGATGGAGGCGTGATGGAAATATTTCTAAAATAATCTTGCCTTCCTTCATACTTGCTCCAAACGAGCCGTTTGGAATTTGTCCACAGTTGTGATGTCTTACAATCGGTGACGTAACAGACATCTCCGTATATGGGAGAGTTGGGGATTTTTAAACTTTGGTACGCGGGTTCCATTTACCGGTAGTGGTATTTAAATATGTACTGTATATGGAGTGTCATTGTTGATGTTTGTGCAGCGTGTAATGTTATAGTGGCCCAACTATTATAAATGGTTATTAAATAAAACCTTGTTTTTAATAAACACTTTACCTACGCTAGTGTATTTTAAAGTTGGTCATTATGGTGGTACTTGGAGAACCAGGTGTTTTTTTTTTTTTTTTGACAACCACTGTGGTAGAGATTTACACACAGAGTCTTGCAGGAGTTTGCCATTGTAGCCACCAAGTGCCTTCTTTTTCTCCATCCTCTTTTTGTGGGGCAGACTGGCTTGTACATGCACGTGTCCTCTGCTGTTGCCATTTCTAATACAAAGTAGCATATAGTTCCAACTTATATATGTCAGTAGACTCCATATGGTAGCACAACGCTAAAAACTACAACATGGCCGACAGGGTGGAGACACAGTCGAAGGGGCTTTGGTCGTGGAGGACGACTTTGGCAAGTCATTTCGTTAGGGACTACGATTCGAACGTTCCCACTTTTGATTTGCTTCTCTCAATCGGTTGAAGACGAGTGGCTCTTCATTTTATGTTGGCTTTGAAAAAGACACAGTTGGCACACAGAGGACTGATACTTTGAAAGGAGAAGCCATCAATGTCAATTTAGAAAGTCCAGTTGCCTCCATTCCTTGAAGATTTACTCTTATCTATTAGCATGTACATTTACACCTGTGTGTGTTCTTGTGTGTGTGTGTGGGGGGGGCAACAGGTGTTGTCATGTCTAGTCCAGATAGCGTCTGTCAGGAGGTCGCTCTTCAACAATGCGGAGAGAGCGAAGTTCCTCTCACACCTGGTGGACGGAGTGAAGAGAATACTCGCCAATCCTCAGGTAAGTCTCAACACAAACAAACCCGAGCAGTGGAGGTGCGTGCGTGACTTTGCGCTGTGCGGCTCAGTGTCTGCCCGACCCAAACAACTACCATGAGTTCTGTCGGCTGTTGGCGAGGCTGAAGAGCAACTACCAGCTGGGCGAGCTGGTGAAAGTGGAGAACTACCCTGAAGTCATCCGCCTCATCGCCAACTTCACCGTCACCAGTTTGCAGGTGAGCAAAGGCCATATAGGGACCTTGCTGCTGGTGAGCATGTGGTCATGGCTTAGCGTCTGTGTTTCAGCACTGGGAGTTTGCACCCAACAGCGTCCACTACCTGCTCAGTCTGTGGCAGCGTCTGGCGGCGTCCGTCCCTTACGTCAAAGCCACAGAGCCACACCTGCTGGAGACCTACACCCCCGAAGTCACCAAGGCCTACATCACATCCCGACTGGAGTCGGTCCATGTCATTCTCAGGTGAGTTAGTGTGTGTGTACGTTTACATACATGTGTGCACAACCATGTAACCATATACAGCAGACCTGGGCAAATTAAGGCATGTGGCCCATTAAGCTTTTCAATCTTGCCCGCCGGACATTCCCAAATAATTTTTTTAGATCTTTAAGATGGAAAATGTAGCTACCATTATGATGTGCAGTGATGTTTTTAAATGACCGGAAGTCTTGAACTATACAAAGTAGGGATGTCCGATAATGGCTTTTTGCCGATATCCGATATTCCGATATTGTCCAACTCTTTAATTACCGATACCGATATCAACCGATATATGCAGTCGTGGAATTAACACATTATTATGCCTAATTTGGACAACCATGTATGGTGAAGATAAGGTACTTTTTAAAAAAAATAATAAAATAAGATAACTAAATTAAAAACATTTTCTTGAATAAAAAAGAAAGTAAAACAATATAAAAACAGTTACATAGAAACTAGTAATTAATGAAAATGAGTCAAATTAACTGTTAAAGGTTAGTACTATTAGTGGACCAGCAGCACGCACAATCATGTGTGCTTACAGACTGTATCCCTTGCAGACTGTATTGATATATATTGATATATAATGTAGGAACCAGAATATTGATAACAGAAATAAATGGGGGGAGGGAGGTTTTTTGGGTTGGTGCACTAATTGTAAGTGTATCTTGTGTTTTTTATGTTGATTTAATAAAAAAAAACAAAAAAAAAACGATACAGATAATAAAAAAACCGATACCGATAATTTCCGATATTACATTTTAACGCATTTATCGGCCGATAATATCGGCAGGCCGATAATATCGGCAGGCCGATATTATCGGACATCCCTAATACAAAGTATTTAAATGGTTGGAATCTGCGCTTTTGAATGATATACCTGTACTAGTTACTATGGTAACCTAATTAGTAGAGATGTCCGATGATGGCTTTTTTGCCGATTTCCGATATTGTCCAACTCTTAATTACCGATTCCGATATCAACCGATACCGATATATACAGTCGTGGAATTAACACATTATTATGCCTAATTTAGTTGTGATGCCCCGCTGGATGCATTAAACAATGTAACAAGGTTTTCCAAAATAAATCAACTCGAGTTATGGAAAAAAGTGCCAACATGGCACTGCCATATTTATTATTGAAGTCACAAAGTGCATTATTTTTTTTAACATGTCTCAAAACAGCAGCTTGGAATTTGGGACATGCTCTCCCTGAGAGAGCATGAAGAGGTTGAGGTGGGATGGGCGAGTTTCGGGTAGGGGTTAGCGGGGGGTGTATTTTGTAGCGTCCCGGAAGAGTTAGTGCTGCAAGGGGTTCTGGGTATTTGTTCTGTTGTGTTACGGTGCGGATGTTCTCCCGAAATGGGTTTGTCATTCTTGTTTGGTGTGGGTTCACAGTGTGGCGCATATTTGTAACAGTGTTAAAGTTGTTTATACGGTCACACTCAGTGTGACCTGTATGGCTGTTGACCAAGTATGCCTTGCATTCACTTGTGTGTGTGTGAAAAGCCGTAGATATTATGTGACTGAGCCGGCATGCAAAGGCAGTGCTTTTAAGGCACGCCTCCAATATTGTTGTCTGGGGGGAAATCAGGAGAATTGTTGCCCCGGGAGATTTTCGGTAGGGGCACTGAAATTCGGGAGAGTCCCGGGAAAATCGGGAGGGTTGGCAAATATGACTGGGAGACGCAACTGCTCTGTACTTCTCCCTACATCTGTGTACCACTCCGTACAGCTGCGTTTTAAAAAGTCATACATTTTCCTTTTTTAAACCGATACCGATAATTTCCTATATTACATTTTAAAGCATTTGCAGTGTGGGTGGGGAGCGTTTCCACAGAATGTTTCCAGAGCGGCCTGAAATGCGGGTGTCAGGGACAGACGCGGAAAGAGATTTTTACAACAAAGTTCTGCAAGAAAAGTGATATTTCAGATTGTAGGTGTTTTTTTTTTTTTTACCCTTCGCATTCATATTTCGCCGTGTTTGTTGCATTTTTGTTGTTTCTCTTGATTGTAAATAATGTCGATCGAGAAGGTGTGAGAAGTAAGAGGAGCGACGTTCATATGTTGTCAATATTCAGTGTTTTATCATTCATAGACAATATCGTAAATCCCACATTATTGTCATGTACTTTCTGGGTGTCTCATTCAGTTTAAAATTAAAAAATCCATTCTGTTTTTTAAGGCGGTCTGTCATAACGTTTTTAGCATTCAATCAGACATTATTGTGAGGTTTTGTAGTAGTGTTCCTAAAAATAGGACCCAAACACACACACATTGTACAGCAGATTGTCACAGCTTATGTGTGTATGCGTGGGTGCTTAAATATATATGTATGTATTTAATTAATTTATTTTTTATTTATTTAATTTTTTTCCTCTAAATGTGCTGAAATATTGCAAACATTTAAATCAAATCAATCCTTGGCTTGTTCATGTAGCTTATAGATGAGACATTTTTGAAGCTGGGTGACATTCTCCCTGGATGTTACAGAGTATGAGAATGTATTAGCTGCTGCCTGCTGTTCTTTACGTTTGTAATAAGTCTCCTATTTGTCAATATATTTACACAAAATTGGGATTGTTGGGGGGAAAAAATAGTTATCTCTTCACAAGCAGGGTAAGAAGGCTGGTGCTTGACAGTGTTAACTATCTACTTGACTAATTGTTTGTAGATACTAAATACTGGTATCATGTGTATAAATTGTATCTGGTAAAAAAAGAAAGAAAAAAGACCCATACCAATATATGGGAAAATGCCAAATATAGCTCCGATAATTGGTTGATTTCTAATTCAATTATGCACATTGAACCTCCAAGCTGTGCTCTCCTAAAACAGAGTGATCGTACTATACTCGGAGGAATACAAGACAGAGGAGCTTTTACGGTACGTTCAAGGACTGCTAAACAGAATAGGACGCCACAACACCCACCCGATATAATGAATAATAATAGGTTTCATTTGTTACCCAATTTGCTTTGAAATAAATCTTAACAGTATATATCAATATTTTAAAAAATAAAAGCTTAGCTACAAAACGGATAAAACCTTGGGACTAAAACACTATCAGTGAAGCATAAGAAACACAAAACATGCAACACAGTGGGAGTTTCTAAAAGTGTGTGTATTTATTTTAGTTATTTAAAAAAAGAACAGATTTTTGTGTGCGTATAAGTAATTTTTTCGGCACATTCAACAATACTGCGATAATAACGATCATTGTGGTCACGATAACCGTAATATCCCTACTCGTGCATATGTCCATATTAGTACATGTGCATGTGCATGTGCACATATGTACGTTTGAGTGAGGGTATGCATGCATGCTGTGACACATTTGGTGTTGAGCGCAGAGATGGTCTGGAGGACCCGCTTGATGACGCGGGGCTGGTGCAGCAGCAGTTGGACCAGCTGTCCACCATCGGCAGGTGTGAGTACGAGAAGACCTGTGCTCTTCTGGTCCAGCTCTTCGACCAGGCGGCACAAAGCTACCAGGAGCTGCTGCAGTCCACCAACTCCAGCGCCGCCGACATCACCGTGCAGGAGGGTACGTGTGCGTGTCTCTTTTACACCCAACTATGTTAAAATTGCTCAATTTTAGTCCAGCACAATGTACGCCACCAGACCGGGTTCTGTCATGTGCTTGAAAAGACACAAATTGTTCTTCTCCAATAAAACTGCTGACTGTGACTTTAAATTAATTTATTTTACGCTGCAGGTCGTTTGACGTGGTTGGTTTACATCATCGGGGCTGTGATCGGCGGCCGGGTGTCATTTGCCAGTACCGACGAGCAAGACGCCATGGACGGCGAGTTAGTGTGTCGGTAAGAATCACAGAGCTAAGACATTGTCATCATCATCATCATCATAGTTGTTGATGCAGGGTTTCTCCCTAATGTAATTGAATGTGGTGCACCGCCACGCCATTTTCATTACCGCCACAACTTGAAAATGAGGGTTTTAATTTTACTGCAAAACAAATTAATAGTATGTAAATGTAGCCCCCAAAAGAAATCACCAAAAGTCAGACGCTATTTTTAGCTTTTATTACCAATTGCATGATAACAAACGGCACAATTCCAACAGGTTTGACCTCCCACGCAAACACTTTTGTCTCTGTGAGTCAGTGCTTCCTCGAACACGTAACACTTCCTCATTCTCTGCCAATCACCTTTCAAGCACGGACGGTGTGTTTGCAAACATGACGAAAACCGACATCAAATCCAAACCACACGAACATAGAATAGAATAGAAAGTACTTTATTGATCCCTGGGGGAAATTCAGCACCACAGTTCGCTCACAATAGACAATAAATACTAAACAGCATTATTCACATGTGAATAATATAAATACAGTCTATTATGCAGCATTATTCACACATTAACGACAGCTAGTCGTTACAGTATGAATTGATATATGTAGCCTATTATTTGCGCACTATTGACAATAGGGTTTCAACAACTAATCGATTAAAATCGATTATTAAAATAGTTGCCGATTAATTTAGTCATCGATTCGTTGGATCTATGCTATGCGCATGCGCAGTTTTTTGTTTTTTTTTTATACATTTTTTTATTTTTTTTTATTTTAAATAAACCTTTATTTATAAGCTGCAACATTTACAAACAGCTGAGAAACAATAATCAAAATAAGTATAGTGCCAGTATGCTGTTTTTTTCCCCAATAAAATACTGGATAGGATAGAAATGTAGTTTCTCTTTTTTCCGATTACTAATCGATTAATCGAAGAAATAATCGATTATCAAATTAATCGTTAGTTGCAGCCCTAATTGACAAGTGATGTACTGAAAACTTGAGCACCAAAAAAAGACTTTGATTACCGAAAACCCGCACAGCCAAAACCGGATGTAAACAAAACGCACGCCACTGTCTGGAGTGTTGTCAGCATGTCTGTGACGTGGACGTAATTTGAATATATCGCAGATATACCCGCGGACAGCCATCTACAAAATGTGCAAATATTAAGAGGACAGTGGCGGCTTTTAAAGAGGGAAAATCCAACTGGAACAACAGCACAGAGCAGGCGTGACATCATGTTCGCTGCAGCTCGCCTCTTTCGTCAGAAGTAAAGAGTCTCTAAACACGTGTACATTTTGTAACACCAGAAGAGGATGTTAGATTTGTTGCTAGTTGTTTTTATTTTGAAAAAGTCATTAAAAGTCTCCAAGCACCGGAAAAAATCTCAACAAAGTACATTGCAAGCAGCAACAATTTCAAATATGGCCAAGCGATTAAAAAAAAAAAAATGTTAATACTAACTAAAAATAACAGATTTTTTTTCAAATGTATGTATACATTTGTTCAGTTTTTTAAAAGAAAATCATATAGCAAATGTCTCAATGGCGCCCCCACGGTATCTTGTTAGTCTCGGGGAAATTCTGTGATGCTATTTGTTATAAATTCCCTTTATCAGTGATTAAGATAGAAGATAAAGTTCCCTATTTAATATGTTAATTGTTGAATATAATTTGCTATATTATTGTTGATGTAAACAAGCTATTAATGTAGTCATGAACCTTTTAAGTTGAGTCTGTTTGAGTCAGGCAGTTTACCGGGCAGCTATGTTTACTTCCCGGGGTCCTTGAGTCAGTGTGTATGTGAGAGTGAACTCATCTGCTGCTGCTAAAAGTTACATAAAAAGAAGAAATTTAAATGTAAAACGGTGTCCTTATTCCCTAACCGGTGTATGCTCACGCGTGAAGAGTCCCAGCACAACAACAACAACATCAGTTTATCCATATGGTTCTTTAATACTATTCTTAAACTGACCTACACTGAGCTCTCTTTTCGTCTTCTACTTCTGTATTTTTTTGTCATCGTCCTTCTTTCTACGTCATCTTATATTGCTTTTTTTTTCTTCTATTTTCCCTCTCCTCCTTTTTCTTCTCCTTTTCAGGGTTCTGCAGTTAATGAACCTGACAGACTCACGACTGGCCCAGGCGGGAAACGAGAGGCTGGAGCTCGCCATGCTCAGCTTCTTCGAGCAGTTCAGAAAGATCTACATTGGCGACCAGGTGCAGAAATCCTCCAAGGTGAGAACACGCCACACCCACCGTCACCAGGAACACGTCGCTGGCGAGTCCAAAGCGACCCTGCTTGTCATGCTTGCGATGTCCGACTGACTGACTGTTCTCTGTGTTGCGGGGCAGAGGCTCACTACGCCCAGATAAGTGTTGCCCTCTCCTCTAGTTGTAGCGCTCCCTACCCTTTCAACGCAAGCTTAGGTTAAGCTTTACTAGACACAGCTTCTATAGCACATGTACTAAATGTAACGTCATGTATAAGATATACCCTCTTCGACTTCCGTTTACGGTATGTGGTGCGCATGTCAAAATAAACTATTCGGAATTTAGGTGTGATGCATGAAAACGCACGTCATAACCGGATCATTGCTTTCGGGTTCCTTGTACATGGTAACATTCAAATCCGAATTATGATGAGACTAAATAAATTTTTGTACACGTGGCTAAAGATTGACATCAGCGTCTCACTTACTTTCCCCCTAGCAAAGCCTTCTTTTCCGCATTCCTTAGTTTTTTTCCCCCCAGAGACAAACAGCAGTACTTTCTTTATCAACTCCGCTGTAAACTATTAGAAACAGGAGTTTTATTTTTCAGTTCATGTTTGGAACACTCTGGATGAAATTACCCGGACAAATTTACCTGGTTAAGTTGTCGGCCACAATGTCTTTGTGAATGCTTTCTTCCTTTTTAGGAACCCTTTAGAGTAGAGGTCTTCAAGAGGGGTCCGTAGAAGTACTGCAGGCGGGGCGTGATATTTTTGTTTGAATTAAAGGCCAAAGGGTTGGACACACCTTCTCTTTTCAAAGCGTTTTCTTTATTTTCGTGACTAGATTGTAGATTGTCACTGAAGGCATCGAAACTATGACTACCTCTTGAAGCTCATCTAGAGAATGCCAAGAGTGTGCAAAACAGTAATCAGAGCAAAGGGTGGCTGTTTTGAAGAAACTAGAATATAAAACATGTTTTCAGTTATTTCACCTTTTTTTTGTTAAGTACATAAGTCCACATGTGTTCATTCATAGTTTTGATGCCTTCAGTGACAATCTACAATGTAAATAGTCATGAAAATAAAGAAAACACATTGTATGAGAAGGTGTGTCCAAACTTTTGGCCTGTACTGTATATCTTTTTTACATTTCCCCCTCCGCAAAAGTGTAAATGTCTTTAAATACCATGCATGTGAAATGTCCGCAGAAATTTGCGTTTTAAAACAATAATTTTTGCATCAAAATATCACTTCCTGTGTTTATTTTTAAAATGAAATATCAATAAAAATCTGATCTAAACAAAATTGGTTTAACGCTCGCCTCAGCCGCAGGTACTCGTTTGTCCAGGAAGCACAGCTGCTAACTGTGCGTGCGTGTGTGTGTTGTAGCTTTATCGTCGACTTTCGGAAGTTCTTGGCCTAAATGACGAGACGATGGTCCTGAGTGTCTTCATTGGGAAAATGTAAGTGGCGCTCACTGACGTGTGACGCTTCCAAACATGGCAGTGGACAAGAACGTGTCCAACGCCTCTCTCTTTTTCTCTCCCCCGCCAGCATCACAAACTTGAAGTACTGGGGCCAATGTGAACCCATCACCTCCAAGACCCTCCAGCTGCTCAACGATCTTTCTTTAGGATATCCTTGACAATCACGTCACGTAGTCTTCAGGCGTCTTTTGGAAGAGCATTTCTGATCATGTCGGCTCATTAAGTGTCGTAGCGACCTGTAATTGAATGAAAACCCGAATATCGAGTCTTGATCCTTGATTGACGTCTCCACATACAGTAGTGTCAGGAAGTTGGTGAAGCTCAGTGCGGTCCAGTTCATGCTCAACAATCACACGGTGAGTATGTTCCTTGCAGATGCCCACACCTGCACGGTGTGCGCACGCGCTGACGTCTTCTCGGTGTCTTCTTTTAGAGCGAGCACTTCTCCTTTCTGGGTATCAACAACCAGTCAAACTTGAGCGACATGAGATGTCGAACCACTTTCTACACGGCACTGGGGCGCCTCCTCATGGTAGATCTGGGTAAGCGCAGATGCATGTTCTCCTTGACCTACCATTTTATTGCAGCATCAAGTTCATCACCGCTGATTGAATTGTTATAATCATTTCAGAATAGCATTTATATAGAACAGGTCTATACATTAAAGAAGTGCAATAGTTTTGTTTATCTTATTTCCCTAACAACTGCACCGTTTCCCCTATATTACCAAGAAACCTGTGGCGGCATGATGTCATCGTATAATTTGCTACAAGATTTTCTTTAAAAAGGCTAAAAAATGTATACATACATTTAAAAATATATATTTTATTAGTATTAACATTTATTTTTTATTTTATATCTTTTGCTCTATTTTTTGCTGCTTATTGTACAATGTACTTTGTTTAGGGACTTTTAGTGACGTTATCTTTTTTTAAAACGACTAGCAACAGTGGCAAAGGTTTTAGTGCGTCTGCCTCACAATACGAAGGTCCTGGGTTCGATCCTGCGCTCAGGATCTTTCTGTGTGGAGTTTGCATGTTCTCCCCGTGACTGCGTGGGTTCCCTCCGGGTACTCCGGCTTCCTCCCACTTCCAAAGACATGCACCTGGGGATAGGTTGATTGGCAACACTAGATTGGCCCTAGTGTGTGAATGTGAGTGTGAATGTTGTCTGTCTATCTGTGTTGGCCCTGCGATGAGGTGGCGACTTGTCCAGGGTGTACCCCGCCTTCCGCCCGATTGCAGCTGAGATAGGCTCCAGCACCCCCCGTGACCCCGAAAGGGATAAGCGGTAGAAAATGGATGGATGGACTAGCAACAAATCTAGCATTTTTTATGGTGTTATTAGAGACTGTACTTGTGTTTAGAGACTATTTCTGTCCTTTGATGTCTGCCACAAAATAGGCTAGCATGACGTCACACTTGCTTTGCTCCTTAAAAGCCTCTTAATAGCTCCACATTTTGTAGCTTGCTGTGTGCGGATACAAATCGGGATATTTTAAAATATGTCCACATTGCAGACATTCTTCCTTCGCTGCAGAAAATCTCATGCATGTTGTCTACGTCGTCACAACATCCTGTATCGGCAGCGTTGTTTTTTTTTCTTTTCGGCGGCCAAATTTTCAATGCATCACTTATCAATAGTGTGCCAATAACAGGCTATATATATCCATTTTACTGTAGGAGGAGAATTGTGTTGGAATTGGGCTGGTTGTCCACATAAGATTGGCAATAGAAGTTAAAAATAGCATCTCGCTTTGTGTGACTTCTTCTGGATGCTATTATACATTATATTACTTTCATTTGTTTTCATGTAAGGAACACTTATTTTTAAGGGGTGGCAGCTTGAATTTTGCCCTGGCGGTGTGCCATGAAGTGGAAACCCTTAAACCAGACCCGGGCTAAATACAGTCCACGGGCTTGTATTATAATCCACGTCACAGCCAGCTGAGACAGGCACCAAGCAGTGTGGGCGGGGATTGTTTGTTTCCAGAGCAACCAGCCTGAAACGCGGGTGTCAGGGACAGTTGCGCAAGCAGATTTTACAGGGTCCGCAGAAAAGTGATATTACGTCAGATTGTAGGTGTTTTTTACCCTTGTGTGCATATTTCGCCGTGTTTGTTGAAAATGTGTTGCATTTTGCTTTATTTTAAAAGATGTCGATCAAGGAGCTGGTCTGAGAAGTAAAAAAGAAAAGGAGCGACGTTCACATATTGATATTTAGTGTTTTATCGTTCGTAGTTAATATTGTAAATCTCAATTTTTTTTAATTTCATGTACATTATGGAAGTCTTATTCAGTAAAAAAAAAAAAAAAAGTAAAATACCAGTCCGTTTTGGAGCTGGTCTGCCATAACGTTTTAGCATTCAATCAGACATTATTGTGAGTTTTTGTGTTAATGTTCTTGAAAAAAAGAACCCAAGCACACAAACTGTACAACAGATTTTTACTATATCTATCTATCTATCTATCTATCTATCTATCTATCTATCTATCTATCTATCTATCTATAGCGCAAAAGCTGTAATTCTAAGAGTGAGATTTCACGTGTTGTTTGAAATATGTTTTTTCTTGTAAGCCACTGAATACGCACTGTTCTTCAGGTGAGGATGAGGAGCAGTTTGAACAGTTCATGCTTCCCCTGACGGTGGCCTTTGAAGCCGTGGCCCAGATGTTGAGCACGAGCACCTTCAACGAGCAGGAGGCCAAGGTAACAGACCCGTTGCAGCACCATGCTTACTTTACCTGCAGGATGTGATTATCCACTCCCTCCAGGATTTCACAGGCTTTTTTGGGGATTTTGGCGACCTTTAAGTGTGTGTATAATCTAATGTGTTCGTTGTTAAAGCAGCCATTCTGTAGTACCTGTTAGCTGCCCTATCATTTGTGTCCTTTTTTTAGGAGTTCACACATTCTGTCTACGAGCCCTCTTACATGTTGCATCTCCTGCCGTTTAAAAAAAAAAGTGCTTTTATTTTGAAGGCTACAAGTTGTTACGCCAATGTTACCCGGATTGTAAACCTTTAGCGCTGATTTTTGTTGGTGAATGAGAGACTGAGACATGATGGTTGCATGTCCACATCACTTTTGATTGGTTAGACCAGTGGTCCCCAACCACCAGGCCGCACAAGAAATAAAAAAAATAAAAAATGTTTTTTAAAAAAAAATTTTTGTTGAATTAAATCAACATAAAAAAACACAATATATACATTATATATCAATATAGATTAATACAGTCCGCAGGGATACAGTCCGTAAGCACACATGATTGTATTTATTTATGAAAAAAAAACAAAAAACAAATGGGGGACAAATTATCAAGCGTTGACCGGTCCGCAGCTACAAAAAGGTTGGGGACCACTGGGTTAGACCCCACTTTTTCTGCAGGCAAGCTACTTTTCAATTGTCCAACCAAGTGGAGGGGATCTACCTCATTCATATATATAATTTATATTGATTTATTTATGAAAGAGACGTATTTGTTAACAAGTTAAAGGTGTTTAATGATAATACAAGCATGTTTAACACATATAGATTAATTTCTTTCATGAAGACAAGAATATAAGTTGGTGTATGACCTGATTCTGATGACTTGCATTGATTGGAATCAGACAGTAGTGATGATAACGTCCACATTTTCAAATGGAGGGGAAAAAAAGTCCTCCTTTCTGTCCAATAGAACATGAAAGTGGCATCTTGTTTGTCCAGCTTTCGTACTCCTTTTTATACACTTTACAAGAAATACATTGGCGGCAAACTCCGTAGCTTGCTAGCTTATGCACGCCGGCTTTCTGAGACTCTTATTTTGTTAGCGCAGGCAGGATGAAGCAGCGCTTTTATTGTGACGATAGGAACTGTGCAGTCGGTCTTTAGAGTTTTGACGGCAGGTACGGCGCGAGAATCTGTTGAAATAAAAAGTGTTTTTGTCGCCTTCCTGTCGGCCATTTTTTCTTAATGATCCGGCAGCAGCCAGCGTCATCTCACAAGACCCTCGGGGGCTGTGAATGTCAATCAAGTGACGAAAGTGACGTTTTGGTGAAGATTGACGATTGCTCATTTTTAGGTTTAATTATTTAATGCCTGTCTGGCGATGGACTGACACACCCTCCGCCATAGCTCGCGATCGACGTAATGGGCACCCCCGGGTTAGACATTAGTGTTGCATTGTATAAGCTATATGAATTTGGTTGACGATAGAGCTTTTAATACTATGGTTATACCATTATAATTCGTGTTGATGACACATTCTAGCTGTGTCTTGCAAATTTGACAAGTCCTCAACTCAATGTACCGCTTGCAGCTAATGTTTCTCCTCAGTGCAAACCCACTTCTAAGTCACCTATCCTCACCTCCATGGCGGCAAATAAACTAACTTTGTTACTAGTCGCTGGAGGACGGGGAATAGCTAAACATGCTACATTACACACTGTAAGAGCATCTGCTAACTGCAAGGTAGAGCTCTAGAATGTAAACAAAGGTGCGCGGATAGATGCAAATATCGAAAGTAACACTACCAAGGGTAGTATCCATACAAGGTCTATACTACAGTGGTAAGATTATTTTTTTATCATCCAAAAAACGTTTGTCTTTTCTGTTATTGTTTACGAACTCAGGAAATAAGGATTTTAAGGGCAAAAACCAAAGAATTGAAATCAGAACCAGTAGTAAGAAACTATTTAAACATTTGATTGATATTTTTGTCTGATGATAATTATGATCAAAAATGGAATCATTTAATTAAAAATTTGTATTGTCAGCATTGATATGACCAATACTGCACCTGTAACTACTTGGTATTGAATCGATACCAAATTTGTAGTATCGCCCAAAACTAATGTAAAGTGTCCAAGCAAAAGAAGAATAAGTGCTTATAAAATTTTAACAGAAGTGTTAACAAAAACATGTTAAAACAGAAAGTAACCAAATATTAACAGTAAATTAATAAATGGCTTATTATTATTAGGGACGGCGTGGCGAAGTTGGTAGAGTGGCCGTGCCAGCAATCGGACGGTTGCTGGTTACTGGGGTTCAATCCCCACCTTCTACCATCCTAGTCACGTCCGTTGTGTCCTTGGGCAAGACACTTCACCCTTGCTCCTGATGGCTGCTGGTTAGCGCCTTGCATGGCAGCTCCCGCCATCAGTGTGTGAACGTGTGTGTGAATGTGGAAATACTGTCAAAGCGCTTTGAGTACCTTGAAGGTAGAAAAGCGCTATACAAGTATAACCCATTTATTTATCATTTATTAATAGTTTTGATCAAATAATACAACCAGAAATTATGCAATATGTTAATGCAAATCTTTAGAATGGTTCTATTAACATTTACATACCAAATAATATATAGTGATATACATCATTATTGCAAGAGGCTGCAATATATAGTGTATCGCAATATAGATTTTAGGCCGTATCGCCCATCCCTATTAGAATGCATGTGTGTGAGTTGGCGCCATCACAAACCCCTGGAGGGTCTTTGTTTCCACATGCGCCAACACTCTTGTGTCCAGAATGTGGTCTAAGACGCAACCTTTTTTTCTTCTTTTTTTTTTTCAGAGAACTTTGGTGGGTTTGGTGCGAGATTTACGAGGTATCGCGTTCGCCTTTAATGCCAAGACCAGCTTCATGATGCTCTTTGACTGGATGTATCCTTGCAGCCGCCGTAGCCTTGCTTTGAGTCCCATGTTCTTGTCGAGTGTGCAGCTTTCCTTGATTCAGATCCGCAGATACCCAGCCTACATGCCCATCCTGCAGCGGGCCATCGAGCTGTGGTACCACGACCCGGCATGCACCACGCCTGTGCTCAAACTCATGGCTGAGCTGGTTCACAACAGGTAAGGCATGCACAAAGCGCACGAGGGGGGGACGCCGGATACGCAGCCGACCTCTTTGTCCCGAGACCAGGCTTTCTGCTCCGCCGCTTCCAGTCTGTGTATACGTACAAAAAGAAGAAGGTTGTCGTCATTGAGTCATCATCCCTGACCACCTGAGGGCACCACAGACTGTGGATGCTTTAAAAAAAGGCTCAAAACCCCTTCTTATAAAAAAGCCTTTTTTTAGATATATGCGTGCTAGTTCTAGTTTTTATTTTTATTATCTTTTTATTTATTTTTTTAATACACTGGAGCACTTTGAGGTTGTTTGCTCAATGGAAAGTGCTTTTTACAAATAAAATCTATTATTATTATTATTATTAGGGATGTCTGATAATATCGGACTGCAGATATTATCAGCCGATAAATGCTTTAAAATGTAATATCGGAAATTATCGGTTTCAAAATTATCTGTATCGGTTTCAAAAAGTAAAATTTATGACTTTTTAAAACGCTGCTGTGTACACTGACGTAGGGAGAAGTACAGAGCGCCAATAAACCTTAAAGGCACTGCCTTTGCGTGCCGGCCCAGTCACATAATATCTACGGCTTTTCACACACACAAGTGAATGCAATGCAAAATTGGTCAACAGCCATACAGGTCACACTGAGGGTGGCCGTATAAACAACTTTAACACTGTTACAAATATGCGCCACACTGTGAACCCACAATGACAAACACATTTCGGGAGAACATCCGCACCGTAACACAACAGAACAAATACCAAGAACCCCTTGCAGCACTAACTCTTCCGGGACGCTACAATATAAACCCCCTGCCCCGCCCACCTCAACCTCCTCATGCTCTCTCAGGGAGAGCATGTCCCAAATTCCAAGCTGCTGTTTTGAGGCATGTTAAAAAAAAAAGCACTTTGTGACTTCAATAATAAATATGGCAGTGCCATGTTGGCACTTTTTTCCATAACTTGAGTTGATTTATTTTGGAAAACCTTGTTACATTGTTTAATGCATCCAGCGGGGCATCACAACAAAATTAGGCATAATAATGTGTTAATTCCACGACCGTATATATCGGTATCGGTTGATATCGGAATCAGTAATTAAGAGTTGGACAATATCGGAATATCGGACATCTCTAATTATTATTATTGTCTTAAATGTTGCAGATCTCAGCGGCTCCAGTTCGACGTGTCGTCGCCAAACGGCATCCTGCTTTTCCGAGAAACCAGCAAGATGATCACAACCTACGGTGACCTGCGCTTCGCCTTGTCGGAAAAAGCTCAAACACAGCAGGTTCATTTACAGGTTTGGACTTGTGTTGTCCGACAGGCAATCGCATCCTGACGCTGGGCGACGTCCCGAAGGACCAGGTGTACAGCGTGAAGCTGAAGGGGGTCAGCGTGTGCTTCGCCATGCTGAAGGCGGTGCTCAGCGGGAACTACGTCAACTTCGGCGTGTTCCGTCTCTACGGCGACGACGCCCTGGACAACGCCTTACAGACCTTCATCAAGCTGCTGCTGTCCATCCCTCACAGCGACTTGCTGGTGCGTGTCGCCTCACATCTCAAGTGTCACGTAGCGCCGCTGAGTCGCTCACCTTTTTGAAATGCTGCGCCCCCACAGGACTATCCCAAACTCAGCCAGTCCTTCTACTCCCTGTTGGAGGTTCTGACCCAGGACCACATGAACTTTATCGCCAGCCTGGAGCCTCACATGGTCATGTACATCCTGTCGTCCATATCAGAGGGCCTCACCGCACTTGGTAACTGCCTCTTTTTTTTCCTCGTCTCACTGGGAAACAGCCACGCCTTCAGCGTCATCCGTTGACTTGGCAAACATGGCGCCATTTTAATGCTTTAGTTGAACTTTGCAAGTATGTTGCAGACCTTACTAACCTTGTCATTGGCAACTTTGTGTGGTCACATATCCATCTCAGTGGAAAACATTTTACACTAAAGGTGAAGTCCCAACGATTGTCTCATACACACACACTAGGTGTGGTGAAATTTGTCCTCTGCATTTGACCCATCCCCAGGTGAGGGGAGCAGTGAGCAGCAGCGTGCGCCACGCTCTGGAATCATTTGGTGATTTAACCCCCAAATTCAACCCTTGATGCTGAGTGCCAAGCAGGGAGGCAACGGGTCCCATTTTTATAGTCTTTGGTATGACTCGGCCGGGGTTTGAACTCCCGACCTTCCAGTCTGTTAGTCACGGCCCTGTACAAACACCTGAGGGGAGGGGCTGTCACGTGACTTCAAAGGACTTCATGTAATTAGATGAACCTGCCACCATTACAGCAGTTTATGCAGGATTTGTTGAAAAACTTCATGCCGAACAATCAATCAATCAATGTTTATTTATATAGCCCTATCAGGGTGGTGTGTGCTATGCACGTACGCTATCAGGGTGGTATGTGTGTGTGTTTTTGATTGAAACTTTTATTACCGTATTTTTCCGCACTATAAGGCGCACCGGATTATAAGGCGCACCTTCAACGAATGGCCTATTTTAAAACTTTGTTCATATATAAGGCACACCGCATTATAAGGCGCATAGAATAGACGCTACAGTAGAGGCTGGGGTTACGTTACGCATCCCGTAGTTGCGAGACCTGTTGTGGCTCAATATTGGTCCATATATAAGGCGCACCGGATTATAAGGCGCACTGTCAGCTTTTGAGAAAATTGGAGGTTTTTAGGTGAGCCTTATAGTGCGGAAAATACGGTATGAGATTGCACAGTACAGTACATATTCCGTACAATTGACCACTAAATGGTAACACCCGAATCAGTTTTTCAACTTGTTTAAGTCGAGGTCCACGTTAATCAATTCTTGGTAATTCATGGTGTGTGTGTGTGTGTGTGTGTGTGTTGCAGACACCATGGTGTGCACGGGCTGCTGCTCCAGTCTGGACCACATTGTCACCTACCTGTTCAAGCAGTTGTCTCGCTCCACCAAGAAGCGTCCCACACCCATGGCCACGGACGACCGCTTCCTGCACATCATGCAGCAGCACCCTGAGATGATCCAACAGGTGACCCACCGTGGCGCCCGCCATTCTTCTCTTCTCTTCTTTCTTTAACGAGTCATGGTCATGCAGATGCTGTCCACGGTCCTGAACATCATCATCTTTGAGGACTGCAGAAACCAGTGGTCCATGTCCCGACCCCTCTTAGGCCTCATCCTCCTCAACGAGAAGGTGAATGATCACACACACACGCACACACACACACACACACACACACACACACACACACACACACACGCACACACACCGGGTGATACTTAAGTGTGCTTGGTTGGCAGTACTTTGCCGACCTGAGGAACAGCATCGTCAACAGCCAGCCTCCAGAGAAGCAACAGGCCATGCACTTGTGTTTTGAGAACCTCATGGAAGGAATTGAACGCAACCTCCTGACCAAGAACAGAGACAGGTAACTAGTGTTGTCCCGATACCAATATTTTGGTACCGGTACCAAAATGTATTTTGATACATTTGTAAATAAGGGGGACCACAAAAAATGGCATTATCTGCTTTATTATAACAAAACATCTTAGTGTACATTAAACATGTTTATTATTGTTATTTTGTCCTTAAATAAAATAGTGAACATACTAGACAACTTTTCTTTTAATAGTAAGTAAACAAACAAAGACTCTTAATTAGTCTGCTGACGTATGCAGTAACATATTGTCATTTATCTACCTATTATTAAGGACAAGTGTTAGAAAATGTGTTATTAATCCACTTGTTAATTTACTGTTAATATCTGCTTATTTTCTGTTTTAACATGTTCTAGCTACACTTCTATTAAAATGTAATAATCACTTATTCTTCTCTTCTTTGATACTTTGCATTAGTTTTGGATGATACCACACATTTAGGTATCTAACTGATACCAGGTAGGTACAGGATCATACATTGGTCATATTCAAAGTCCTCATGTCCAGGGACGTATTTCCTGAGTTTATAAACATAATAATAATTTTTTAAAAAGGACAAAAGATTTTGTGACGATAAAAAAATGTAGATGTATTCATAGTAGTATCGACTAGATACGCTCTTGTACTTGATATCATTACAGTGGATGTTGTGGTTTACATTCAGGAGCGCTATCTTTTGTTAGCAGTTTCGCCGGTGAGCTATTGTATCCTCCTACAGTGTGTAGTGAAGCATGTTTAGCTATTCCCCGCCCTCCAGTGATAATGATACATGTAAGAAACGTACTTTATTTGTCGCCAAATAACACAATACTGTATTTAGAAAAAGAGTTTTGTGGATTTTTTGGGCGGTTAAAATTCTGCCAAATAAGTTGCCATTTTTCCCCATAAAAAAAAAGGGCGTTACTGTTTTTCCATGTAAAATTATTCACTGTAAAAACACTTATTATTTTACGATAAACTGAATTGCCAAAATGTTACTGTTAAAAAAAAACAGTAGTTCGGTTTTTCCATTTACAGTAATATGCTATTAAAATAATAAATAAACTGTACATTTTTACAGTAAGTTTCGGGCAAATGAGCTGGCAGTTTTAATATTGTAATGAAACAGTGGTACAGTTTTTTCATTTACAGTAATATGCTGTGAAAAAAAACTGTACATTTTTACAATAAGTTTCTAGCAACTGAGTCATTTTTTTTACCATGAAAAACAGTGGTGCAGTTTTTTCATTTGCAGTAATATGCTATAAAAAAAAACAACAAACCTAAATTTTTACTGTAAGTTTCTGGCAACTTTTTCATTTACAGTAATATGCTGTAAAAAAAAATATATATATATATATATATAGTAAGTTTCTGGCAACTTTTTTAATCAACTGTAAAAAAAACAGTAGTACAGTTTTTTCATTTACAGTAATATGCTGTAAAAAAAAAGAAAGAAAAAAAAAAGTAAATTTTTACTGTAAGTTACTAGCAATTGAGCCAGCAGTTTTTAACCGTCAAACAGTGGTACAGTTTTTTCATTTACAGTAATATGCTGTGAAAAAAACTACATTTTTACAGTAAGTTTCTAGCAACTGAGTCATTTTTTTACCATGAAAAACAGTGGTACAGTTTTTTCATTTACAGTAATATGCTGTGAAAAAAACTAAATTTTTACAGTAAGTTTCTAGCAACTGAGTCATTTTTTTTACCATGAAAAACAGTGGTACAGTTTTTTCATTTGCAGTAATATGCTATAAAAAAAAAAAAAAACCTAAATTTTTACAGTAAGTTTCTGGCAACTGAGCTAGCAGTTTTTTACCGTAAAAAAAACAGTGGTAGTTTTTCCATTTACAGTAATATTCTGTAAAAAAAACAACAAACCTACATTTTACAGTAAGTTTCTGGCAACTTTTTCATTTACAGTAATCTGCTGTAATAAAAAAATAAAAGTTTTTATATGTATAGTAAGTTTCTGGCAACTTTTTTAGTAACCGTGAAAAAACAGTGGTACAGTTTTTCCATTTACAGTAATATGCTGTTAAAAAAAAAAAAAAAAAAGTACATTTTTACAGTAAGTTTCTAGCAACTGAGCCAGCAGTTTTTAGCTGTCAAAAAACAGTGGTGCAGTTTTTCCATTTACAGTAATATGCTGTAAAAGAAATTTTTTTTTTATAGTAAGTTTCTGGCAACTTTTTTTATTAACCGTAAAAAAAACATGGTACAGCTTTTTCATTTACAGTAATATGCTGAAAGAAAGAAAAAAACTACATTATTCAAATAAGTTTCTGGCTACTGAGCCGGCAGTTTTTTTTACCGTAAAAAACAGTAATAGTTTTTTAATTTACAGTAATATGCTGTAAAAAAACAACAACAAATGTATAGTAAGTTTCTGGCAACTCTTTTTATTAACCGTAAAAAAACAGTGGTAGTTTTTTCATTTACAGTAATATGCTGTAAAAAAAAATATATATATATATATATATATATATATATTGTAAGTTTCTGGCAACTTTTTTAATCAACTGTAAAAAAACAGTGGTACAGTTTTTCCATTTACAGTAATATGCTGTAAAAAAAAAAAAAAAAAGTACATTTTTACAGTTAGTTTCTAGCAACTGAGCCAGCAGTTTTTAGCTTTTAAAAAACAGTGGTGCAGTTTTTCCATTTACAGTAATATGCTGTAAAAAAACAACAAATGTATAGTAAGTTTCTGGCAACTCTTTTTATTAACCGTAAAAAAACAGTGGTACAGTTTTTTCATTTACAGTAATATGCTGTAAAAAAAAAATTATATATATATATATATATAGTAAGTTTCTGGCAACTTTTTTAATCAACTGTAAAAAAAACAGTAGTACAGTTTTTTCATTTACAGTTATATGCTGTAAAAAAAAAAAAAAAGAGTAAATTTTTACTGTAAGTTTCTAGCAATTGAGCCAGCATTTTTTAACCGTCAAACAGTGGTACAGTTTTTCCATTTGCTGTAAAAAAAAATATATATATATATATATATATATATATATATATATATATATATATATATATATATATATATATATATATATATATATATATATATATATATATATATATATATAAAACAGTGGTACAGTTTTTTAATTTACAGTAATATGCTGTAAAAAAAAATAATCATATATATATATAGTAAGTTTCTGGCAACTTTTTTAATTAACAGTAATATGCTGTAAAAAAAAATAAAATAAAAAAAAAAAGTAAATTTTTAAAGTAAGTTTCTAGCAACTGAGCCAGCAGTTTTTAACCGTAAAAAAACAGTGGTACAGTTTTTCCATTTACAGTAATATGCTGTAAAAAATATATTTTTTAAAAACACTGCCAATTTGACAGATTATTTCTTTTGTCTTTTTTTTTTTTAGTAGCAAAAACTGCAATGTGGCCCTCAATGAAACCGAGTTTGAACCCCTGCTCGAACATACACGGAGTGATAGAAAACATTTTATACGCCACATTATTTGTGTAAGTGTTGTTGTGCGTGACTGAACTCTCCGTGTTTTGCACTCGCAGGTTCACTCAGAACTTGTCGGTGTTCCGGCGGGAGGTCAACGACAGCATGAAGAACTCTACGTACGGCGTCAACAGCAACGACATGATGAGCTGACATTCCACGCGGCCGAGTCCTACCCAGCAGCAGATGGAGTACCACGGCCCCGCCCCCGTACGACCCCTGCCTCGTGCCCCCCACCCCACGGGCTCATTGATAATATTCAGCCAATAAGCACCTGTGTCACATCACCCCGCCCCCTCCTTTTTGATATGAGCATATATAAATATATACAGATCTATTTTAACGCCAGTCAGCTTCGGTTGCACGAGGAAGATTGGGGAGGGAGGGGGGGTGGCATGTGGCAGCACGGGGGCCGGGGCCGGGGCGAGGGTCGGTGTAGTGATCTGCTTCTGCCTGCCTTGTATAGAAAAGGACACAAGTGTACATTTTGTTTGGTAACATTTTCCACAATGTTTCTATGATGCGTGATTGAGCTTTTTACGGCGTAGGACTTAGTGGACGCGTCCACGCTGGTGGAGTCGGTCCCTGGCCATCGGGTTCAAAGTGAAGTAGAAACCAAAACGGCCAGTCTTAGGTGGCCCTTGGAGGATCTCACTTCCTGGACGTGGCACACGGCTACTTCCTGTAGCTTTCAGTGACCCTTTTACCAGCGCCTCACGTCCGGGCTTGGTCCTCCAAACCACCCGGGGGAGGGGGGAGTGGGGGGCAGCTCAGCTCACTTCCAAACCCTCTCACAAGATCCTGATGGCGCTTTGTGGACCCGTGGAGCGTCTCAACTGATCGGAGCGCTGCTTCCACCGTTTTTACTTTCTGGATTCCTCGGAGCAGGTTGTGGTCATTTTTGGTGTGTGTGTGCGTGCGTGTGTGTGTGTGCGCGTGTGTGTGTGTGTATGCCCCGTGACGGCAACACTAGCGCCCCCTGGAGGAAGTCGGTCTAGTGGCAGGAAGGTCGTCGGGCGTTCACGGTGCGCGGTTCCCGCCTGGTGGGTGTTTACTTCCTGGTTTGTGACTGAATGTGTTTGGAAGTCTGCTCGTGTAGTGTCAGCATTGTGACTGCAAATAAACCTCATCATTTTTACTAGGCCACGCCTCCTCTTTCACGACCACGCCCACATCCCCTCACTCTAACTCTGATTTTTCATCCATCCATCCATTTTCTACCGCTTATCCCTTTTGGGGTCGTGGGGGGTGCTGGAGCCTATCTCAGCTGCAATCGGGCGGAAGGCGGGGTACACCCTGGACAAGTTACCACCTTTTCATTCAAACTAGGTTAAATTGTATCTATAGTACAGGCCAAAAGTTTGGACACACCTCATTCAACGTGTTTTCATGACTATTTACATTGTAGATTGTCACATCAAAACTATGAATTATTATTATAAGTTATGTACTTAACAGGTGAAATAACGGAAAACATGTTTTATATGCTAGTTTCTTCAAAATAGCCACCCTTTGCTCTGATTACTGCTTTGCACACTCTTGGCATTCTCTCCATGAGTTTTAAGCACACCTGTGAAGTGAAAACCATTTCAGGTGACTTCACCTCTTGAAGCTCATCAAGAGAATGTTATTGTTGGGCACACAAGCCTGTAAAAAAAAAATTTAGATTTTCACGGGAGCACATACTTGTTGGTCACAAAAAACATTCATGAAGTTTGCTTCTTTTATGAATTTATTATAGGTCTACTGAAAATGTGAGCAAATGTGCTGGGTCAAAAGTATACATACAGCAATGTTAATATTTGCTTACATGTCACTTGGCAAGTTTCACTGCAATAAGGCGCAATGTATAAGCTATACATACAGTATGTATAGGCTACATATATATATATATATATATGCATACATACACATATATGTATACATATATATGTGTATATATATACATGTATATGTGTGTGTGTATATATACACATATGTATAAACATATACAGTATATACATATATATACACATATATATATGTATACATATATATGTGTATATATATATATATATAAACATATACAGTATATACACACATATATATATATGTATACATATATATAAATATATAGGTGTATATATATATGTAACCTATACATATAATAGAGTATGTATTATTAGAATATAATTGATGAATATATATTTATTTAAAGGGACAAGCGGTAATAAATGGATGGATGGACGGTTATGAGAAAGTTAAACTCCTACCAGGTTTACTTCCATGACAACCTTTCTAAGGTTTATTAACCAATCAGAAATATTTAGCAGCTAAAATGCAGCAAACATGGATAAGTGTGGACAGTGTTTTAGATTTTTCCCTTGTAATGGATTTCAACAGGTGTCATTTGGATTTTTTTTTTTAAATATCCACAAATTTCAATGAGCAGGTAGTGTTATGTCTGACCATGTTTGTTGATTTTTTTTTTTTGCACTATGACTAGGGAAGGTTGTTTGGATTGTGTTATATACGTGAATGCTGTGCTTTATTGACTTGAAAGTACAAGTGATGGCAGTTCCTTTCATTGGCCACTAGAGGGCGACAACATGACAGCAACTAGATCATTGCATATATATATATATATAAGTGTGTATTGTACTGGTGTCGTTTTGCGGGCTATATTGAAGACTCGGCGGCTGGTACCACTGATGATTTAACGGTACATTTCAGACGATTGACTGACTTTTTTACAGCGTAGCCTTGTGGACATGCCAGGATGATTGTGCAGCTTGAAAGAGGTCAGTATTAATATGTATTATATTCGGCAACCACCCTTTGGCGGGCCAAACAAAATGACATGACAGGCCAAAAGTGGCCCGCAGGCCCCACTATGGGCATCCCTGCCATAGAGATGATCTTAGACTAGCTTTTTTTGAAGAAGAAGTTCCTTAAAAACTGCAATGTGGCCCCCAAAACAAAGCGAAGATCCCTGGTGCATGCAGTGTGCTGACAGCATAAGACTTGCAGACTGTTTTGTGCGTGAGATTTATTCTTATTTTGTCCTTGGTCTGCACACGTGCAAGATGACAGTCCCAATACAGATCCATACAAAAGACAGGACCGGTGGTCCGAGTTCCTTCCCGGCTAACTCTTGGACGACCTCGACGAGAACACGGCGTCGTTGAAGCCTTCTCGGTTTCTGGCGATCTCCACGGCAAAAAACTGGATTCTGGTGGCTGAACACAAGGAGAAGGTTGACGTCGCAACAGACCAGGAGGATTTATTCTGAGGTAGAAACCCACTGAAGATGGTGTTCTCGTCCGTGTAGCCCTTCTCACAGTCCAAGCGCAGCAGAGTCCCGTAGTTGAAGTCCTCCACCTGGCCTTCGTATTGGTTGCAGAAAGGGCGCCACTTCTGGACGCGGGCGACAGACCGCTTTACCACAAAGCAACTCGGGCGGCGCAGAGAACGACAAAGCGGCGACGAGGCGGCTCACCTCTTTGGCCTCGGCGGACTTGAGGTCATCGGGGTTCAGCAGCTTCAGGTCCAGGTGTTTGAACGTTTCCTTGAAGCACGCGTAGATCTCGTCGTCCATCTTTGTCAGCTTCAGGAACTTCGGGTCGACCGAAGAAATGAGCTGAAAGCAGAACAGGACTTGAACTCCCGCGTCACGTGCATACTTGCCAACCCTCCCGATTTTCCTGGGAGACTCCCGAAGTTCAGTGCTCCTCCCGAAAATCTCCCGGGGCAACCATTCTCCTGATTTCCACCCAGGGGCGTGCCTTAAAGGCACTGCCTTTAGCGTCCTCTACAACCTGTCATCACGCCCGCTTTAACCGCGTGCCGGCCCAGTCACATAATGTATGCGGCTTATACACATGCAAGTGAATGCAAGGCATACTTGGTCAACAGCGATACAGGTCACACTGAGGGTGGCCGTATAAACAACTTTAACACTGTTACAAATATGCGCCACACTGTGAACCCACACCAAACAAGAATGGTTAACACATTTTGGGAGAACATCCGCACCATAACACAACAGAACAAATACCCGGAACCCCTTGCAGCACTAACTCTTCCGGGACGCTACAATATACACTCCGCTACCACCAAACCCCGCCCACCTCAACCCCTCCCATCTCCCGAATTCGGAGGTCTCAAGGTTGGCAAGTATGGTCACGTGACGTCAGAAGTTCCCCCGCCAGGTGGAACTCACGTTGAAGTAGACCTCGGCGTGGTTGTAGGCCTTCATGGCCCACATCACCTCCAGGCGCTCCTGAGAGAGAACACACTCGTTACCTCCAGCCACTGATTTGGTGGTCGAAATGATAGGCTCCAGCACCCCCCGCGACCCCAAAAGGGACAAGCGGTAGTAAATGCATGGATGAGCAACTCACGTCATTCTCGTACTCATCGGCGGGGAGAGACAGCGCATGCGCGGCGGCCTTAGCTCCGTCAGGACCCTGAGTAAACAAAACACGAGTTTTGATGCGGCGACACATACGTGACGTCACGTCTGTAAAACCAACAACAATCAATCATCAGTGTGAACAAAGATTATCTTCGTTTAGCTCCGGCACTTTCAATTTTCACTCTTGTTTACCCGCAACCACGTGTTTACTTCCCCTTAGTCTAGCATTAGCTAGCGTCTGCCTTTTTACATGTATTGTATTTCTCGCAGACTCCAAAATGATTGACGAGCTGACGTCGAAGAAACAAACAAAGGTGACGAAAAACCCCAGCAAAGTTTGAATGTTCGTCTTCTTACCAGAGAGGCGAGGCCATTGCTCGACGCCATCTTTGTTGACCAAAGATCGTCTATCGTGCGAACAAGGACCAGGTAGAAACTGTGCCGGCTTTAGTCCGCTTGTGCTCGCTCAAAATGTTACAATAACGACTTTAATGAAGCCAGGATATTCTAAATGTACTTTCCTGTTTTTATTTCCCATAGACGACACTCTGTATTCACTCACGAAACAAGTCCGATGCAAACATTTCTGCGCGCGTGACACACAACGATCTTTGTTCTGCATGACGTCATACATTTTATCGCATTCATTCCACCGAACATAATTTTAACCTATTTTTATGGACTTGCCTCTTTGTGATGTTAAGTTCCTGTTATAAGCTGTTATACAGTATATGCGTTGAGCTCTTATTTTGAAGGCGTTAAGAGCGGAAGTGGTGACACGTTGTGTGGGAGCGGAGTTTTGAAAACAAACGAAATAAAGTGTTCCTCGTGTTTATTCCACTTAAATCAGAAGGCAGCAGCAAGATGAAAGAAGTCTTCGTGTTTATTCCACATAAATCAGAAGGCAGCAGCAAGATGAAAGAAGTCTTCGTGCTTTCTGGCAAGACGAAGCTCCGCCGTTGCTAGCTGCGGCTAACTTAGATGATGCTAGCTGACTCTCCGAACTTTACGGTGATTGTTATGTTATTGTTTTAAATAACACATCGTTGGATGTCTTGTAGAACTGTCTTTTAATCACGATCACATATTACAAGCGCTTCTTCAACATTCGTGCGTACCATATGTGTCCACCTCTAAAGAGTCCTACTCGACACATACTATATTTGGTTCCTAGTCACTTGTAGACTATTACTGCCACCATGTGGTCAAACACTATCATTACATCCCCCTTTCTAAACGAAGCACACATTGCTAATACAATGTCATGTATTAATAAACAAATAACTTGTTTTTCTTTCTTGGCCACATGAATATGCAATCTTTTGAAAAACTATCCATCCTATTTGGGTCCCACATCAACCTTAAGAAAGTCAGTGACTTCACTATAAAAGTGGGTGACATTGTTATCACCAGGAAAGTTGAGGTCACCTACCTAGGTTCCATTCTAGAGGCTAATCTTTCCTGTGATAAAATGGCAACCAAGGTAATGAAAAAGGTCAACCAACGAACGAGATTTCTCTACAGAATCCCCTCTCTGGTCAACAAAAGCACCACGAAGATTCTAGCGGGAACTCTCGTTCAACCCTTTTTCGAGTACGCATGCACCTCCTGGTACCCTAGCCCCTCCAAAACCCTCAAATCTAGACTCTAAACATCCCAGAACAAGCTAGTCAGGTTACTTCTAGACCTCCACCCCAGATCCCACCTCACTCCTACCCACTTCTCTAAAGTGGGCTGGCTCAATGTGGAGGACAGAGTTAAACAACTTGCACTGAGCCTAGTCTATAAAATCCGCTACACCTCCCTGATACCGAAGTACATGTCAAACTACTTCCTTAACGTAAATGACCGCCATAACCACAACA
>NC_084751.1:10234856-10349856 GCF_033978785.1 Entelurus aequoreus
AGAGTATATTTGTGTACTATAATAATAGGACAGGAACTAGAGAAGGTAGTGTATATTTGTGTACTATAATAATATAACAGGAACTAGAGAAGGTAGAGTATTTTTGTGTACTATAATAATATAACAGGAACTAGGGAAGGTAGAGTATTTTTGTGTACTATAATAATAGGACAGGAACTACAGAAGGTAGAGTATATTTGTGTACTATAATAATAGCACAGGAACTAGAGAAGGTAGAGTATATTTGTGGACTATAATAATAGGACAGGAACTAGAGAAGGTAGAGTATATTTGTGTACTATAATAATAGAACAGGTACTAGAGACGGTAGAGTATATTTGTATACTATAATAATACAACAGGGACTAGAGAAGGTAGAGTATATTTGTGTACTATAATAATAGGACAGGAACTAGAGAAGGTAGTGTATATTTGTGTACTATAATAATATAACAGGAACTAGAGAAGGTAGAGTATTTTTGTGTACTATAATAATAGGACAGGAACTAGAGAAGGTAGAGTATATTTGTGGACTATAATAATAGGACAGGAACTAGAGAAGGTAGTGTATGTTTGTGTACTATAATAATAGGACAGGAACTAGAGAAGGTAGAGTATATTTGTGTACTATAATAATAGGACAGGAACTAGAGAAGGTAGAGTATATTTGTGTACTATAATAATAGGACAGGAACTAGAGAAGGTAGAGTATATTTGTGTACTATAATAATACAACAGGAACTACAGAAGGTAGAGTATATTTGTGTACTATAATAATAGAACAGGAACTAGAGAAGGTAGGGTATATTTGTGTACTATAATAATAGGACAGGAAATAGAGAAGGTAGAGTATATTTGTGTACTATAATAATAGGACAGGAACTAGAGAAGGTAGAGTATATTTGTGTACTATAATAATAGGACAGGAACTAGAGAAGGTAGAGTATATTTGTGTACTATAATAATAGACAGGAACTAGAGAAGGTAGGGTATATTTGTGTACTATAATAATAGGACAGGAACTAGAGAAGGTAGCATATTTTTGTGTGCTATAATAATAGAACAGGAACTAGAGAAGGTAGAGTATATTTGTGTACTATAATAATACAACAGGAACTACAGAAGGTAGAGTATATTTGTGTACTATAATAATAGGACAGGAACTAGAGAAGGTAGGGTGTATTTCTGTACTATAATAATAGGACAGGAACTAGGGAAGGTAGAGTATATTTGTGTACTATAATAATAGGACAGGAACTAGAGAAGGTAGTGTATGTTTGTGTACTATAATAATAGAACAGGAACTAGAGAAGGTAGGGTATATTTGTGTACTATAATAATAGGACAGGAACTATAGAAGGTAGAGTATATTTGTGTACTATAATCATAGGACAGGAACTAGAGAAGGTAGTGTATATTTGTGTACTATAATAATATAACAGGAACTAGAGAAGGTAGCGTATATTTGTGTACTATAATAATAGAACAGGAACTAGAGAAGGTAGAGTGTATTTGTGTACTATAATAATAGCACAGGAACTAGAGAAGGTAGAGTATATTTGTGGACTATAATAATAGCACAGGAACTAGAGAAGGTGGAGTATTTTTGTGTACTATAATAATAGGACAGGAACTAGAGAAGGTAGAGTATATTTGTGTACTATAATAATAGAACAGGAACTAGAGAAGGTAGAGTATATTTGTGTACTATAATAATAGCACAGGGACTAGAGAAGGTAGAGTATATTTGTGTACTATAATAATAGAACAGGAACTAGAGAAGGTAGGGTATATTTGTGTACTATAATAATAGGACAGGTACTAGAGAAGGTAGAGTATATTTGTGTACTATAATAATAGAACAGGAACTAGAGAAGGTAGAGTATTTTTGTGTACTATAATAATAGAACAGGAACTAGAGAAGGTAGAGTATATTTGTGGACTATAATAATAGCACAGGAACTAGAGAATGTAGAGTATTTTTGTGTACTATAATAATAGAACAGGAACAAGAGAAGGTAGAGTATATTTGTGTACTATAATAATAGCACAGGAACTAGGGAAGGTAGAGTATATTTGTGTACTATAATAATAGACAGGAACTAGAGAAGGTAGGGTGTATTTGTGTACTATAATAATAGTACTTTTTCCACCAAGTACCACCAGAATGACTGACATTGAAACACAGCAGCGTAGTAGGCCTAAGTATTCATCAAAAACAAGGCAGAAGTACAAGTATATTCCACAATTTTGGCCACTGTAACAATACACACAGTTTGAACAGTAACACTGTATGGTTATTTAATCAAGTGATTATTTGGCGTACCAGTAGATGGCGCCCGCGTATATATAGGTATACTATGGTAAAGCATAATATTGGTGTACCATGGTATGGTATTGGTATTAGTATAGGTATAATATGTTATAGTATTGTATTGGTGTACTATGGTATATAATTATTGTACTGTGGTGTAATATAGGTATACTATTGTGTATTATAGTATTGGTGTAAAATGATATAATATACTTTAAGTATACTATGGTATAGTACAGTATTGTGGTGCAATGGTTAAAATATGGGTATACAATGGTATATTATAGATATACAATGGTATAACGCAGCATTGTGTATCTGGGTATTGTATAATATTGGTGTACTATGTTATAGTATTGGTGTACCATGGCATGGAATTATTGTACTATAACTATAGTATAGTACAGGTATACTGCAGTATGAAATAGTATAGCATTGTTGTACCATGGTATACTATTCGTAAATGATGGTATAATATAAGTATACTATGGTATAGTATACTATGGTATAGGTATATAAGTATACTATGGTATAGTACAGTATTGGTGTGCAATGGTAAAGTAATGTTACACAGTGTATTGTAGTTGTAGTATAGTATTATTGTACTATGGTATAGTATTGATATACAATGATGTATAATTATTGTACTGTGGTGTAATATTGATATACTATTGTATAGTATTGGTGTACAATGATATAATAAACTATAAGTATACTATGGTATAGTACATTATTGTGTGCAATGGTTAAAATATTGGTGTAACGCAGTATTGTGTATCTAGGTATTGTATAATATTGGTGTACTATGTTATGGTATTGGTGTACCATGGCATGGAATTATTGTACTATGACTGTAGTATAGTACAGGTATACTGCCATATAGAATAGTATAGCATTGGTGTACCATGGTATAGTATTGGTAAATAGTGGTATACGTATACTATGGTATAGTATACTATGGTATAGTACAGTATTAGTGTGCAATGGTAAGATAATATTATACAGTGGTATAGTATGGATATATTATGGTATAGTATTGTACTGTGTACCATTGAATAGTATAGTATAGGTTTACCATGTTATGGCATTTGTGTACAATGGTACATTTTGTAGTATTATTGTACTATGGTATAGTATTGGTATACAATGATGTATAATTATTGTACTGTGGTGTAATATAGGTATACTGTTGTATAGTATAGTATTGGTGTACAATGATGTCATATACTATAAGTATACTACGGTATAGTACAGTATTGGTGTGCAATGGTTAAAATATTGGTATACAATGGTATATTATAGATATACTATGGTATAATGCAGTATTGTGGAACAGGGTATTTTATAACACTGGTGTACTATGTTATAGTATTGGTGTACCATGGCATGGAATTATTGTACTATAACTATAGTATAGTACCGGTATACTGCAGTATATAATAGTATAGCATTGGTGTACCATGGTATACTATTGGTAAATGATGCTATGGTATAGTGCAGTATTGGTGTGCACTGGTATAGTATTCGTAAATGATGGTATAATATAGGTATATGATGGTATAGTGTTGTATTGTGTACCATGGAATCGTATAGTATTGGTTTACCATGTTATGGTATGTGTGTACCATGGTATACTTTGTATATTGTAGGTATAGTATTATTGTACTATGGTATAGTATTGGTATACAATGATATAGTATATGTATACTAAGGTTAAGTACAGTACTGGTGTGCTATAGTAATAATTGGTATATAACGTGAACTATAGGTATGCTATGGTGTAGTATAAAATTGTGTACTGTGGTATAGTATAGTATTGGTGTGCCATGGTGTAGTAAAGTATGTTAGAGTAATACAAGAGGCAGTAAGTGGAGTGAGAGAAGAAGACCTTTTGAGACACTTGTGATTTAGGGCTATATAAATAAACATTGATTGATTGATTGAAGACATTAGAATAGAATAGAATAGAAAGTACTTTATTGATCCCTGGGGAAAATTCAGCACCACAGTCCGCTCACAATAGACAATAAACACTTAGGTATTTTTTACATGTGAATAACATAAATACGGTCTATTACACAGCATTATTCACATGTGAATAACATAAATACAGTCTAGTATACAGCATTATTCACATGTGAATAACATAAATACAGTCTATTATACAGCATTATTCACATGTGAATAATATAAATACAGTCTAGTATACAGCATTATTCACATGTGAATAACATAAATACAGTCTATTACACAGCATTATTCACATGTGAATAATATAAATACAGTCTAGTATACAGCATTATTCACATGTGAATAACATTAGTTGAGCTCATAGGACTAGATAGTACAATCCCTCAGATTAATCAGCAGTTAGTGTTGAGTGGGGTGTGGGGGGTTAGGGGAAAAAGCTTCACTGGGGTCTTCAGGTGGGCACCCTCCTTCACTGGTGTTTCGTTGATAGGCCCACGACACCTCCGGAGGGCTCAACGGCGACATCTGGCGTCCCAGGTGTGCCCCCCTCTGCCTTTACCCCTAGATGTCATTTAGCAGCCCAGTTTGGGTCCTTTCTCTTGAACCATATCCATCTGCTACTTTGTTCAGCAGCATCCGACAGCGATTTGACAGCCCGCCGGAAGGCCTGACCTCTCAATCCCATTCCTTTGAGGAGCTTGGTTGTGGACGTAGCAACGAAGCCTCTGCACCCGACTTCAACTGGAAGCACTCGGGCACGCCAGCCGCGCTGCTCTGCCTCGGCTGCTATGTCCGCATACCTCAGTTGTTTGCGCTCATATGCTTCACCAACTGCTGCTTCCCATGGTACAGTTAGTTCAACAATGAACACAGTCTTCTGGGAGGTTGACCACAAGACCAGGTCCGGCCTGAAGCTGGTTGTAATGATTTCAGGCGGGAAGATGAGTTTGTGGTCCAAGTCAACCTGCATTTTCCAGTCCCGGGCAGAGTCCAGAAGGGTTGCCTCCACTCTTGCAGATGGTTTTGGTGGGAGTTGTCCTGCTCTTACAAACTGAGTGGTGATTGAGTGACTAGGGATTGGGGGAGGGAGGGCCTTGTTGTTATTTCTCTTTTCCTCCAGGGTGATCGCCAGCTGTCTCAAGACCTGGTTGTGCCTCCAGGTGTAGCGGCCTTGAGACAAACTGATTTTGCAGCCAGTGAGGATGTGACGGAGTGTTGCAGGGGTTTGACAGAGTGCACAAGAAGGATCTTCTCCAAACCATTGGTTTAAGTTCTTGGGTGTGGGAAGAACATCGTAGGTGGCTCTGATGATGAAGCTGATTTGGCTCCCTTCCATTTCCCAAAGATCCTTCCATGTGAGCTTACGATGCTCCAGGTTTTCCCAGCTAGTCCACTGTCCCTGTTTGGACTGTGCCACTGCTGTTGCACATCTGTCTGCCTCCTCTTGTTGTCGAACCTGATCAACCACCAGCTTTCTCCTCTGGGCTGATGTTGCTTTGTGCCATGTGGGTCGACTAGCCCCAAGTCCAAACCCACCTCTTCCGTGCTGCACTTGTCCCACTATGTCTCCATGCCTGAGAGCAGATTTGGCTTGTTGTACGGCCTCAGATGGGATCCATTTCCTCCCGGTTGTCAGTCTGGGAGCAACCGCTCGGATCACCTCATCTTGAGACTCAGTCAGTGTCATGCTCAGCCTCACCTTGGTGCATTTAAACTCCTCCGTGAGGCTAAAGATGGGCAGTTCCAGGGCACCATGACCATATAGGCCGATGTTACTGAGGCACCGTGGAAGGCCAAGCCACTTCTTGATGTATGCACTGACTGTTCTCTCCAGCTTCTCGACTTTGGACATGGGGATCTCATAGACCGTTAGTGGCCACATCAAACGGGGGAGCAATCCAAACTGTAGGCACCACAGTTTCAACTTGCCAGGAAGTAAGGTCTTGTCAATGCGGGCAAGGCCTTTGATGGTTTCTTCCCTCAGCTGATTGCTCTGGTCCGAGTCTTTGAGACTTGCGTTGTACAATCGCCCTAGACTCTTGACTGGCAGCTCTGACACCAACGGAATGGGAGTATCCTCGATGTAGAACCTCTGGTCCGTGAGTTTCCCCTTGACGATAGATATGCTCCTGGACTTGCTGGGTTTAAACTTCATCCGTGCCCATGAAATGTTGGCATGAAGCTTTCCCAGCAGATGTTTAGTGCATGCAATGGTTGAGGTCAAGGTGGTCATGTCGTCCATGTAGGCACGGATGGGAGGTAGACGCTGTCCCCCTTTCAGACGTTCTCCACCCACAACCCATTTGGAAGCTCGAATTATCACTTCCATTGCCATGGTGAAGGCTAGAGGGGAGATGGTACATCCAGCCATTATTCCCACCTCCAGAGATTGCCATGATGTTGTGTATTCTGTTGTTTTGACACAGAATTGCAGATCACGGAAGTAGTTTTTCACGAGGTTTGTGATGGTATTTGGGATGTGGAAGAAGTTGAAGGCTGTCCAGATGAGAGAATGAGGGACGGATCCAAAAGCATTGGCTAGGTCTAGGAATAAGACGTGCAGGTCTCTTCCTTCCCTCTTGGCAGATTGGATTTGGTGCCATATCATGCTTGTATGCTCCAAGCAGCCTGAGAAACCAGGTATTCCAGCTTTCTGCACGGATGTATCAATCAAGCTGTTTTGCTTCAGGTACGTTGTCATCCTTTTAGCAACGATGCTAAAGAAGACCTTCCCTTCAACGTTTACCAGGTTGATCTGCCGGAATTGATCGATGTTTGAGGCATCTTTTTCCTTTGGGATTAACACTCCCCCAGCTCTGCGCCACACTTTTGGGATGGTTTGCTTCGTCCACATCACCTTCATCTGCCTCCACAGAAAGCGTAAGACATTTGGGGAATTTTTGTACAGCTGATATGGAACTCCATTTGGTCCTGGAGCTGAAGCTGCCCTTGATTTCCTCATTGCTTCCTCAACCTCGCTCCACCTTGGGGGACTGTCGTCCAGTTGGTGTTCTGGTTGAGGTATTGGTGGCATGTCTGATGGTATCTCTCTCTCTTCGAATCTTTGACTGTCTGTGTGAGTGGTTTTCAGGTGGTCTTCCAGTTCCCTCTTTGGCACCTTAAGTGATCCACTCTTTTCCTTTGTGAAGAGGCCTTTCACAAATCTGAAAGGGTCCTTGTAGAAGGATGTTCTCGCCCTTTCCTTCCTCTTGCGTCGAGTCCTGAGGTTTTCAGCTCTCCGCAATCTTCCCAGGTGTCCCTTCAGGTCTGTTTGCAGGAGGTCAATGCCCACTCTTTCCTCCAGTGAGGCTCTCTTCCATTCCTTCCTCAAAAACCTTCTCTCTTTGACCAGTCGTTCGATTTCCTTTTGCCTTCTGGACTTTGGAGGGGTTGTTGATGGCATGTCCTTTTTCCCTGTCATGCGTGTTCCGAATCTTTCTGCTCCATAGGAGTAGATCAGATCTCCCATCTTCTCTAGTTTCTTCTCCACCGTTCCTTTGATTCCGTCCAGGATCTTGATCAGGTCTGCATCGATTATTCCCCACTCTTTCTTGCTGCTGGACTTTGGCCACTTCACATGAGGTCTGTGGCCTTGCATGTTCTTCTCCAAAGCAGGTTGCAAGTGGCTTGGTTCCACAATCTCTGATGTAGTGCTTGAATTACTTTCAGCCTCTGGGGTATTGATGCTCGGTGGACTGTGGGTTAAATCCTGCCGCTGAGCTTCACTCGCCTGACTTGACCTTTCTCTCAAAAGATAGAGATCAATGCGAGGTCCAGGCTTCGTTTTCTTCAAGCACTTCATCCGCCCTTGATGTATTTTAAGGCCTCTGATGGATGTTATTTTGGACCAGCCACAGCTGCATACTTGGCGCTCTTGTCCTTCAGCTGATGTTACTTGTTCTGTGCTGATTATCTGTTTCGTCGTCGTGTTCAATCCAGGGTCATTTGCCGGGTGTTCAGCCGATGAGTCTTCTTCCGCCCCCGCTCTCGCAGACTCTAGGGGTATTTTTCTCTTTGGGCGTGTCGTAGCAATGAGGGGTGGCCTTTGTCTACTTATTAAGCGACAGAGCCTGCCATCATGGATAGCTAGTCCATGACAGCCCCGTCGGGGTCTTTCCCTCCTGTCAGCTGTCTTTCCAAGCTGTCACAAGGTCTTTCCCTAGTTGTCAGCTGCCCTTTCACAGCAGTCACTGGATTTCTCCAGTTTATCAGTTGAGCTCATAGGACTAGATAGTACAATCCCTCAGATTAATCAGCAGTTAGTGTTGAGTGGGGTGTGGGGGGTTAGGGGAAAAAGCTTCACTGGGGTCTTCAGGTGGGCACCCTCCTTCACTGGTGTTTCGTTGATAGGCCCACGACACCTCCGGAGGGCTCAACGGCGACATCTGGCGTCC
Source organism: Entelurus aequoreus (assembly GCF_033978785.1). Taxonomy (NCBI): domain Eukaryota; kingdom Metazoa; phylum Chordata; class Actinopteri; order Syngnathiformes; family Syngnathidae; genus Entelurus; species Entelurus aequoreus. Next base: position 10,243,536 of record NC_084751.1, read on the forward strand.
CAGGTGTGCCCCCCTCTGCCTTTACCCCTAGATGTCATTTAGCAGCCCAGTTTGGGTCCTTTCTCTTGAACCATATCCATCTGCTACTTTGTTCAGCAGCATCCGACAGCGATTTGACAGCCCGCCGGAAGGCCTGACCTCTCAATCCCATTCCTTTGAGGAGCTTGGTTGTGGACGTAGCAACGAAGCCTCTGCACCCGACTTCAACTGGAAGCACTCGGGCACGCCAGCCGCGCTGCTCTGCCTCGGCTGCTATGTCCGCATACCTCAGTTGTTTGCGCTCATATGCTTCACCAACTGCTGCTTCCCATGGTACAGTTAGTTCAACAATGAACACAGTCTTCTGGGAGGTTGACCACAAGACCAGGTCCGGCCTGAAGCTGGTTGTAATGATTTCAGGCGGGAAGATGAGTTTGTGGTCCAAGTCAACCTGCATTTTCCAGTCCCGGGCAGAGTCCAGAAGGGTTGCCTCCACTCTTGCAGATGGTTTTGGTGGGAGTTGTCCTGCTCTTACAAACTGAGTGGTGATTGAGTGACTAGGGATTGGGGGAGGGAGGGCCTTGTTGTTATTTCTCTTTTCCTCCAGGGTGATCGCCAGCTGTCTCAAGACCTGGTTGTGCCTCCAGGTGTAGCGGCCTTGAGACAAACTGATTTTGCAGCCAGTGAGGATGTGACGGAGTGTTGCAGGGGTTTGACAGAGTGCACAAGAAGGATCTTCTCCAAACCATTGGTTTAAGTTCTTGGGTGTGGGAAGAACATCGTAGGTGGCTCTGATGATGAAGCTGATTTGGCTCCCTTCCATTTCCCAAAGATCCTTCCATGTGAGCTTACGATGCTCCAGGTTTTCCCAGCTAGTCCACTGTCCCTGTTTGGACTGTGCCACTGCTGTTGCACATCTGTCTGCCTCCTCTTGTTGTCGAACCTGATCAACCACCAGCTTTCTCCTCTGGGCTGATGTTGCTTTGTGCCATGTGGGTCGACTAGCCCCAAGTCCAAACCCACCTCTTCCGTGCTGCACTTGTCCCACTATGTCTCCATGCCTGAGAGCAGATTTGGCTTGTTGTACGGCCTCAGATGGGATCCATTTCCTCCCGGTTGTCAGTCTGGGAGCAACCGCTCGGATCACCTCATCTTGAGACTCAGTCAGTGTCATGCTCAGCCTCACCTTGGTGCATTTAAACTCCTCCGTGAGGCTAAAGATGGGCAGTTCCAGGGCACCATGACCATATAGGCCGATGTTACTGAGGCACCGTGGAAGGCCAAGCCACTTCTTGATGTATGCACTGACTGTTCTCTCCAGCTTCTCGACTTTGGACATGGGGATCTCATAGACCGTTAGTGGCCACATCAAACGGGGGAGCAATCCAAACTGTAGGCACCACAGTTTCAACTTGCCAGGAAGTAAGGTCTTGTCAATGCGGGCAAGGCCTTTGATGGTTTCTTCCCTCAGCTGATTGCTCTGGTCCGAGTCTTTGAGACTTGCGTTGTACAATCGCCCTAGACTCTTGACTGGCAGCTCTGACACCAACGGAATGGGAGTATCCTCGATGTAGAACCTCTGGTCCGTGAGTTTCCCCTTGACGATAGATATGCTCCTGGACTTGCTGGGTTTAAACTTCATCCGTGCCCATGAAATGTTGGCATGAAGCTTTCCCAGCAGATGTTTAGTGCATGCAATGGTTGAGGTCAAGGTGGTCATGTCGTCCATGTAGGCACGGATGGGAGGTAGACGCTGTCCCCCTTTCAGACGTTCTCCACCCACAACCCATTTGGAAGCTCGAATTATCACTTCCATTGCCATGGTGAAGGCTAGAGGGGAGATGGTACATCCAGCCATTATTCCCACCTCCAGAGATTGCCATGATGTTGTGTATTCTGTTGTTTTGACACAGAATTGCAGATCACGGAAGTAGTTTTTCACGAGGTTTGTGATGGTATTTGGGATGTGGAAGAAGTTGAAGGCTGTCCAGATGAGAGAATGAGGGACGGATCCAAAAGCATTGGCTAGGTCTAGGAATAAGACGTGCAGGTCTCTTCCTTCCCTCTTGGCAGATTGGATTTGGTGCCATATCATGCTTGTATGCTCCAAGCAGCCTGAGAAACCAGGTATTCCAGCTTTCTGCACGGATGTATCAATCAAGCTGTTTTGCTTCAGGTACGTTGTCATCCTTTTAGCAACGATGCTAAAGAAGACCTTCCCTTCAACGTTTACCAGGTTGATCTGCCGGAATTGATCGATGTTTGAGGCATCTTTGTCCTTTGGGATTAACACTCCCCCAGCTCTGCGCCACACTTTTGGGATGGTTTGCTTCGTCCACATCACCTTCATCTGCCTCCACAGAAAGCGTAAGACATTTGGGGAATTTTTGTACAGCTGATATGGAACTCCATTTGGTCCTGGAGCTGAAGCTGCCCTTGATTTCCTCATTGCTTCCTCAACCTCGCTCCACCTTGGGGGACTGTCGTCCAGTTGGTGTTCTGGTTGAGGTATTGGTGGCATGTCTGATGGTATCTCTCTCTCTTCGAATCTTTGACTGTCTGTGTGAGTGGTTTTCAAATACAGTCTATTATACAGCATTATTCACATGTGAATAATATAAATACAGTCTATTATACAGCATTATTCACATGTGAATAACATAAATACAGTCTATTATACAGCATTATTCACATGTGAATAATATAAATACAGTCTATTATACAGCATTATTCACATGTGAATAACATAAATACAGTCTATTATACAGCATTATTCACATGTGAATAACATAAATACAGTCTATTATACAGCATTATTCACATGTGAATAACATAAATACAGTCTATTATACAGCATTATTCACATGTGAATAACATAAATACAGTCTATTATACAGCATTATTCACATGTGAATAATATAAATACAGTCTATTATACAGCATTATTCACATGTGAATAACATAAATACAGTCTATTATACAGCATTATTCACATGTGAATAATATAAATACAGTCTATTATACAGCATTATTCACATGTGAATAACATAAATACAGTCTATTATACAGCATTATTCACATGTGAATAACATAAATACAGTCTATTATACAACATTATTCACATGTGAATAACATAAATACAGTCTATTATACAGCATTATTCACATGTGAATAACATAAATACAGTCTATTATACAGCATTATTCACATGTGAATAACATAAATACAGTCTATTATACAGCATTATTCACATGTGAATAATATAAATACAGTCTATTATACAGCATTATTCACATGTGAATAACATAAATACAGTCTATTATACAACATTATTCACATGTGAATAATATAAATACAGTCTATTATACAGCATTATTCACATGTGAATAACATAAATACAGTCTATTATACAGCATTATTCACATGTGAATAATATAAATACAGTCTATTATATAGCATTATTCACATGTGAATAACATAAATACAGTCTATTATACAGCATTATTCACATGTGAATAACATAAATACAGTCTATTATACAGCATTATTCACATGTGAATAACATAAATACAGTCTATTATACAACATTATTCACATGTGAATAATATAAATACAGTCTATTATACAGCATTATTCACATGTGAATAACATAAATACAGTCTATTATACAGCATTATTCACATGTGACTAACATAAATACATTATACATTTACAGTACATGTACAGTCAAAAGGAACACATGCATTATACAGTCTGATGGCTGTCGGTATGAAGAAGTAGTACTTGAGGAAGTATAAGTAGGAGTAGACATTACTTCAATGTTTGTGTTGTCCAGATCAAGTCCAACCTGGGACGTCTGATCCTGAAGGAAGAGAAGGAGAAAGCGTCTACTTTCCGCAGGAAGACCCAGTCTCTGCCTGACAGAGGTCACATGCACACCAGTGAGACTCAAGTGCACCCGCCGGCACCCTCGTGGAGCCCGATTCACGCCACGTGTGTTTCCTGTCCGCAGGTCTGGCGGCGAGCGCTTCCAAGTCACCGTCCCGTTCGGGCTCGGGGCTGACCAGAGTGAGTACTTCCTGTTTCTTGTCGGCCACTTCCTGTCCGTTCAGGACGACATGGTGACGAGCGCGTTGTTCCTTCAGATGCAGTCGGCCGACTTCCCCGCGGACGCTGCCGCGCGTACAGGTGGGAGGGCTCTTAGGCGACTTCCTGTCCGACGCCGCCCGTCAACTTGACTGACGCTTGTCTTCTTTGTGTCTCCACAGCGGCTCAGGTGAGCGCGGCAACGGGAGGCGGAGCCTGCGTTCGAGAGGCGCGGTTTACTTCGGGATAAACGTGACGGCCGACGCAAAGAACACGTTGTGCACAAATTTAATGTTCTTGTATTTCTACCCTTCTTGAGACATGAAGAAGGAAAAGTATCTTCCATATGAGGAGGTGTGAACAAGTGATGACATAAATCATGGTCCCAATAACATTGCGTCTAATAGACAATGTCTCATTTGCACCCCTGCTGGTCAAAATGAGGGTGGTCCCAAAAAGGAGGGATTTGTCAAATTGACTGTGTGTCGCTTTTAAAAGTGCTCCCCCTCTGGTCAACATATGTAATAACAAGTGTGTGTAAAAAATTGAAATGCGCCCCCTTTGGCCAAAATTTATAAAATATGTATATAGAGACATACTGTAATAACTTGAAGTAAATAATGAAGATTAAAAACCAATTACAAAAAAAAAATTGAAAAAATAACTAAAAGCTTACCTTTTTATATTTGCATAGTGTGTATATATTATTAATGTAACATTGCATCTAATAGAGAATGTCTCATTTGCACTGAGGGTGGTCCCAAAAAGGAGGGATTTGTCACATTGAGTGTGTGTCGCTTTTAAAAGTGCTCCCCCTCTGGTCAACATATGTAATAACAAGTGTGTGTAAGTAATTGAAATGCGCCCCCTTTTGGCCAAAATGAATACAAAAAATAAAATAAATATGTATATAGAGACATACTGTAATAACTTGAAGTAAATAATGAAGATTAAAAAACAACTAGATGAGGCAATTCTTGAAGGAATTGCGTGCGAATGCTCCAATGCTGGAGTTGAACTGAAATCCTGGAATTTTTTTGAGAATTGCTGAAGTTAGAGCACATAATTCGCCAAAAAGTTTGAATATTTTGAAGTGGGAACAGTTTGAATCAGATGAAAAATGTGGAAGTTGTGGAACTTTGAAGAATGTCCCATTGATTTCAATGGGAATTTCCCCAAAATTTTGGGAATTTCAGGAAAAGCGGATTTTTTATTTTTAAATGGTAAAAAACTTGAATGGTCTGACTGGGTTGAAATGGTTGGTGTTGGAATTTTTCAAACCGGTCGAGAAATGTTGAAGTAGTAACATGTTGACTTGAGAAATGGTATTTCCTGGAGTTTTGGGAAAACCGTGGAATTTTTCCAGTTCAAAAAACAACTTAGTTTTTTGTCCTGATTAAGAGGAATGTTTTGATGATGGAACGGTTGAAGTGGGTTGAAAGATGTGGAAGGAGTAGTCGCCAGAAAAAAGGGTGGAAATAGGGCTTTAGAAAACCAGAAATTCTGGGAAATCCTGGAATTTTTTTTAGAATTGTTGTAGTAAAGCACATAATTCGCCAAAAAGTTTGAATATTTTGAAGTGGGAACAGTTTTAATCAGATAAAAAATGTGGAAGTTGTGGAACTTTGAAGAATGTACCATTGATTTCAATGGGAATTTCCAAAAAATGTGGGAATTTCAGGAAAAGCGGATTTTGTTTGTGAAAATGGTAAAAAAAACTGGAATATTCTGACTGAGTTGAAATGGTTGGTGTTGGAATTTTTAAAATCGGTCAAGAAATGTTGAAGTAGTAACATGTTGACTTGAGAAATGGTATTTCCTGGAATTTCGGGAAAACCGTGGAATTTTTCCAGTTCAAAAAACAACTTTGTTTTTTGTCCTGATTAAGAGGAATGTTTTGATGATGGAACGGTTGAATTGGGTTGAAAGATGGGGAAGGAGTAGTCGCCAGAAAAAAAGGTGGACATAGGGCTTTAGAAAACCAGAAATTCTGGGAAATCCTGGAATTTTTTTTAGAATTGTTGAATTAAAGCACATAATTTGCCAAAAAGGCTGAATATTTTGAAGTGGGAACAGTTTTAATCAGATACAAAATGTGGAAGTTGTGGAACTTTGAAAAATGTCCCATTGATTTCAATGGGAATTTCCCAAAAATTTGGGAATTTCAGGAAAAGCTGTTTTTTTTTGTAAAAAACTTGACTGGTCTGAATGAGTTGAAATGTTTGGTGGTGGAATTTTTAAAATCGGGCGAGAAATGTTGAAGTAGTAACATGTTGACCTGAGAAATGGTATTTCCGGGAATTTCGGGAAAACCGGGAATTTTTCCAGTTCAAAAAACAACTTTGTTTTTTGTCCTGATTAAGAGGAATGTTTTGATGATGGAACGGTTGAAGTGGGTTGAAAGATGGGGAAGGAGTAGTCGCCAGAAAAAAAGGTGGACATAGGGCTTTAGAAAACCAGAAATTCTGGGAAATCCTGAATTTTTTTTTAGAATTGTTGAAGTAGAGCACATAATTCGCCAAAAAGTTTGAATATTTTGAAGTGGGAACAGTTTTAATCAGATAAAAAATGTGGAAGTTGTGGAACTTTGAAGAAAGTCCCATTGATTTCAATGGGAATTTCCCAAAAATTTGGGAATTTCAGGAAAAGCGGATTTTTTTTGTGAAAATGGTAAAAAAACCCTGGAATGTTCTGACTGAGTTGAAATGGTTGGTGTTGGAATTTGGAATTTTTAAAATCGGTCGAGAAATGTTGAAGTAGTAACATGTTGACTTCAGAAATTGTATTTCCTGGAATTTCGGGAAAACCGTGGAATTTTTCCAGTTAAAAAAACAACTTTGTTTTTTGTCCTGATTAAGAGGAATGTTTTGATGATGGAACGGTTGAAATGGGTTGAAAGATGGGGAAGGAGTAGTCGCCAGAAAAAAGGGTGGGAATTCTGAGAAATCGTGGAATGTTTTGGAACTTGGAAAAAGCGTAGTTTGAATTTCCAGGATGGTGGAACGGTTTGAATCAGTTGAAAAATGTGGAAACGGTGGAAGTTTGAAAAATGGCTGATTCATTTTCAATGGGAAAAATGTCCCAGTAAAACCTGGAATTCTGGGAAATCTGGGAATTTTTGGAATTAGTCAAGGGACAGCCCGCAATTCCCGAATTGGCTGAACAGTTTGAAGTTGGAATGCTTTGAATCGGGTGAAAAATGTGGAAGGTAGAGCGCGCCAAAACCTGGAGAAGAAGAAGAAGAATTGGAGCATTCACACAATTACAAACAAACAAAACCAAACCAAAAAATGACTAAAAGCTTACCTTCTTTATATTTGCATGGTATGTATATATTATTAATGTGGTAAATACACATGTTTATATATGTAGAAAGGCTGGTCCTAAAGAGGGAGGCATTTTTCTCAGGTCTCAAGAAGGTAACAAATACAAGAACGTGTGTTTGTGTTCAGAATGGTGAGGCCCAAAGGGAGCGCATGGATCGAGGGAACTCGTTGCCGAGCATCTTGGAGCAGAAGGTGAGACGCGCCGTGCCGCCATGTTGGGTCCACTTACCCCTGTGCGCCTTTCCCTGCAGGTGTATCCCTACGAGGCGCTGATAGTCACCCACAGGGGGCGATGCAAGCTTCCTCCGGAGTGGACCGCACTCGTCTAGAGGTGAGGCGGGACAACAATGACGTGTGTGTGTGTGTGTGTGTGTGTGTGTGTGTGTGTGTGTGTGTGTGTGTGTGTGTGTGTGTGTGTGTGTGTGTGTGTGTGTGTGTGTATTTCTACCCTTCTTGAGACATGAAGAAGGAAAAGTATCTTCCATATGAGGAGGTGTGAACAAGTGATGACATTAATCATGGTCCCAATAACATTGCATCTAATAGACAATGTCTCATTTGCACCCCTGCTGGTGACATCTATCAACATGAGGGTGTAAAAGTGCTCCCCCTCTGGTCAACATATGTAATAACAAGTGTGTGTAAGAAATTGAAATGTGCCCCCTTTGGGCAAAAGGAATACAAAAAATTAAACAAATATGTATATAGAGACATACTGTAGTAACTTGAAGTAAATAATGAAGATTAAAAACCAATTACAAACAAAAAATTCCCCCAAAAATAAATGAACTAAAAGCAGTCTTTTTCTCACAATGTGTCAACTTTTTTCTTATAAAATTGGGAACAATTTCTCATATTCTTTCTGCTTCCGTAATATTGCAGTATTTTCTCCTAAAATTATTACTTTTAATGTAAAATTATTACTTTTTTAATGTAAAATTATTACTTTTTTAATGGAAAATTATTACTTTTTAATGCAAAACGGTGATGTTTGTTACATAAAATTCTGACTTTTATCACAATATTGCCAATTTTTTTGTGTTGTTCTTGTAAAATAGTGACATTTTTTTGAGTAAAATGATGACTTTTGTCATCATTTTGCCAAGTAAAAATTCCGATTATTGTTATAATATTGCCAAAATGTTTAAGTTTTCTTATAAAATTGTGACTTTTTTCGAGTAAAATGACGACACTTTTCATAAAATTGCCAAAGGTTTAAGCTTTTTTTGTAAAATTGCGACTGTCATTGAGTAAAATTCCAACTTTTATCATAATATTGCACAAATGTTCAGTTTTTCTTGCAAAATTTTGACTTGCGTTGAGGAAAATGACGACTTTTATTATAACACTGCCTAATTTCTAAGGTTTTCTTGTGAAATTCCAACACATTTTTCTCTCAAGAAGGTAACCAAATACAAGAGTGTGTGTGTGTGTGTTCTTGTATTTCTACCCTTCTTGAGACATGAAGAAGGAAAAGTATCTTCCATATGAGGAGGTTGTGAACAAGTGATGACATAAATCATGGTCCCAATAACATTGCATCTAATAGACAATGTCTCATTTGCACCCCTGCTGGTGACATCTATCAACATCAGGGTGTAAAAGTGCTCCCCCTCTGGTCAACATATGTAATAACAAGTGTGTGTAAGAAATTGAAATTTGACCCCTTTGGGCAAAAGGAATACAAAAAATTAAACAAATATGTATATAGAGACATACTGTAATAACTTGAAGTAAATAATGAAGATTAAAAACCAAATACAAACAAAAAATTCCCCCAAAAATAAATGAACTAAAAGCAGTCTTTTTCTCACAATGTGTCAACTTTTTTCTCATAAAAGTGGGAACAATTTCTCATATTCTTTCTGCTTCCGTAATATTGCAATATTTTCTCCTAAAATTTTTATGTAAAATTATTACTTTTTGAATGTAGAATTATTACTTTTTAATGCAAAACGGTGACGTTTGTCACATAAAATTCTGACTGTTATCACAATATTGCCAATTTTTTGTGTTGTTCTTGTAAAATAGTGACATTTTTTTGAGTAAAATTATGACTTTTGCCAAGTGAAATTCTGATTGTTATTATAATATTGCCAAAATCTTTAAGTTTTCTTATAAAATCGAGACTTTTGTCGAGTAAAATGACGACACTTTTCATAAAATTGCCAAAGGTTTAAGCTTTTTTTGTAAAATTGCGACCGTCATTCAGTAAAATTCCAACTTTTATCATAATATTGCACAAATGTTCAGTTTTTCTTGTAAAATTTTGACTTGCGTTGAGTAAAATGACGACTTTTATTATAACACTGCCAAAATTCTAAGGTTTTCTTGTGAAATTCCAACTAATTTTTCTCTCAAGAAGGTAACAAATACAAGAGTGTGTGTGTGTGTTCTTGTATTTCTACCCTTCTTGAGACATGAAGAAGGAAAAGAAGCTTCCATATGAGGAGGTGTGAACAACTGATGACATAAATCATGGTCCCAATAACATTGCATCTAATAGACAATGTCTCATTTGCACCCCTGCTGGTGACATCTATCAACATCAGGGTGTAAAAGTGCTCCCCCTCTGGTCAACATATGTAATAACAAGTGTGTGTAAAAATCTGAAGTGCTCCCCCTCTGGTCAACATATGTAATAACAAGTGTGTGTAAGAAATTGAAATTTGCCCCTTTGGGCAAAAGGAATACAAAAAATTAAACAAATATGTATATAGAGACATACTGTAGTAACTTGAAGTAAATAATGAAGATTAAAAACCAAATACAAACAAAAAATTCCCCCAAAAATAAATGAACTAAAAGCAGTCTTTTTCTCACAATGTGTCAACTTTTTTCTCATAAAAGTGGGAACAATTTCTCATATCTTTCTGCTTCCGTAATATTGCAATATTTTCTCCTAAAATTTTTATGTAAAATTATTACTTTTTGAATGTAAAATTATTACTTTTTAATACAAAACGGTGACGTTTGTCACATAAAATTCTGACTGTTATCACAATATTGCCAATTTTTTGTGTTGTTCTTGTAAAATAGTGACATTTTTTTGAGTAAAATTATGACTTTTGCCAAGTGAAATTCTCATTGTTATTATAATATTGCCAAAATCTTTAAGTTTTCTTATAAAATCGAGACTTTTGTCGAGTAAAATGACGACACTTTTCATAAAATTGCCAAAGGTTTAAGCTTTTTTTGTAAAATTGCGACTGCCATTCAGTAAAATTCCAACTTTTATCATAATATTGCACAAATGTTCAGTTTTTCTTGTAAAATTTTGACTTGCGTTGAGTAAAATGATTACTTTTATTATAACACTGCCAAAATTCTAAGGTTTTCTTGTGAAATTCCAACTAATTTTTCTCTCAAGAAGGTAACAAATACAAGAGTGTGTGTGTGTGTGTGTGTGTTCTTGTATTTCTACCCTTCTTGAGACATGAAGAAGGAAAAGTATCTTCCATATGAGGAAGTGAACAAGTGATGACATAAATCATGGTCCCGATAACATTGCATCTAATAGACAATGTCTCATTTGCACCCCTGCTGGTGACATCTATCTAAATGAGGGTGTAAAAGTGCTCCCCCTCTGGTCAACATATGTAATAACAAGTGTGTGTAAGAAATTGAAATTTGCCCTCTTTGGGCAAAACGAATACAAAAAATTAAACAAATATGTATATAGAGACATACTGTAATAACTTGAAGTAAATAATGAAGATTAAAAACCAATTACAAACAAAAAATTCCCCCAAAAATAAATGAACTAAAAGCAGTCTCTTTCTCACAATGTGTCAACTTTTTTCCTTATAAAAGTGGGAACAATTTCTCATATTCTTTTGCTTCCGTAATATTGCAATATTTTCTCCTAAAATTATTATGTAATATTATTACTTTTTGAATGTAAAATGATTACTTTTTAATGCAAAACGGTGACGTTTGTCACATAAAATTCTGACTGTTATAACAATATTGCCAATTTTTTGTGTTGTTCTTGTAAAATAGTGACATTTTTTTGAGTAAAATGATGACTTTTGTCATCATTTTGCCAAGTAAAATTCCGATTATTGTTATAATATTGCCAAAATGTTTAAGTTTTCTTGTAAAATTGTGACTTTTGTCGAGTAAAATTACGACACTTTTCAAAAAATTGCCAAAGGTTTAAGCTTTTCTTGTAAAATTGCGACCGTCATTGAGTAAAATTCCAACTTTTATCATAATATTGCACAAATGTTCAGTTTTTCTTGTAAAATTTTGACTTGCGTTGAGTAAAATGACGACTTTTATTATAATACTGCCTAAATTCTAAGGTTTTCTTGTGAAATTCCAACTAATTTTTCTCTCAAGAAGGTAACAAATACAAGAGTGTGTGTGTGTTCTTGTATTTCTACCCTTCTTGAGACATGAAGAAGGAAAAGTAGCTTCCATATGAGGAGGTGTGAACAAGTGATGACATAAATCATGGTCCCAATAACATTGCATCTAATAGACAATGTCTCATTTGCACCCCTGCTGGTGACATCTATCAACATGAGGGTGTAAAAGTGCTCCCCCTCTGGTCAACATATGTAATAACAAGTGTGTGTAAGAAATTGAAATGTGCCCCCTTTGGCCAAAATGAATACAAAAAATAAATTAAAAATGTATATAGAGACATACTGTAATAACTTGAAGTAAATAATGAAGATTAAAACCAATTACAAACAAAAAATTCCCCCCAAAATAAATGGACTAAAAGCAGTCTCTTTCTCACAATGTGTCAACTTTTTTCTTATAAAATTGGGAACAATTTCTCATATTCTTTCTGCTTCCGTAATATTGCAATATTTTCTCCTAAAATTATTACTTTTTAATGTAAAATTATTATTTTTTTAATGGAAAATTATTACTTTTTTAATGGAAAATTATTACTTTTTAATGCAAAACGGTGACGTTTGTCACATAAAATTCTGACTTTTATCACAATATTGCCAATTTTTGTTTTGTTTTTGTAAAATAGTGACATTTTTTTGAGTAAAATTATGACTTTTGTCATCATTTTGCCAAGTAAAATTCCGATTATTGTTATAATATTGCCAAAATGTTTAAGTTTTCTTGTAAAATTGTGACGTTTTTTGAGTAAAATTATGACTTTTGTCACCATTATGCCAAGTAAAATTCCGATTATTATTGTAATATTGCCAAAATGTTTAAGTTTTCTTATAAAATTGTGACTTTTGTAGAGTAAAATTACGACACTTTTCAAAAATTTCCTAAGGGTTTAAGGTTTTCTTGTAAAATTGCGACTGTCATTGAGTAAAATTCCAACTTTGATCATAATATTGCACAAATGTTCAGTTTTTCTTGTAAAATTTTGACTTGCGTTGAGTAAAATGATGACTTTTATTATAACACTGCCAAAATTCTAAGGTTTTCTTGTGAAATTCCAACTAATTTTTCTCTCAAGAAGGTAACAAATACAAGAGTGTGTGTGTGTGTGTTCTTGTATTTCTACCCTTCTTGAGACATGAAGAAGGAAAAGTATCTTCCATATGAGGAGGTGTGAACAAGTGATGACATAAATCATGGTCCCAATAACATTGCATCTAATAGACAATGTCTCATTAGCACCCCTGCTGGTGACATCTATCAACATGAGGGTGTAAAAGTGCTCCCCCTCTAGTCAACATATGTAATAACAAGTGTGTGTAAGAACCTGAAATGTGCCCCCTTTGGCCAAAATTAATTAAAAAAATAAAAAAATATTTATATAGAGACATACTGTAATAACTTGAAGTAAATAATGAAGATTAAAAACCAATTACAAAAAAAAATTCTCCCAAAAATTTAACTAAAAAAAGTCTTTTTCTCACAATGTGTCGACTTTTTTCTTATAAAAGTGGGAACAATTTCTCATATTCTTTCTGATTCCGTAATATTGCAATATTTTCTCCTAAAATTATTACTTTTTAATGTAAAATTATTACTTTTTAATGTAAAAATATACATTTTTAATGCAAAACGGTGACGTTTGTCACATAAAATTCTGACTGTTATCACAATATTGCCATTTTTTTTTGGTTCTTGTAAAATAGTGACATTTTTTGAGTAAAATCATGACTTTTTCCAAGTGAAATTCTGATTGTTATTATAATATTGCCAAAATCTTTAAGTTTTCTTATAAAATCGAGACTTTTGTCGAGTAAAATTACGACACTCTTCATAAAATTGCCAAATGTTTAGGCTTTTCTTGCAAAATTGCGACTGTCATTGAGTAAAATTCCAACTTTTATCATAATATTGCACAAATGTTCAGTTTTTCTTGTAAAATTTTGGCTTGCGTGGAGTAAAATGACGACTTTTATTATAATACTGCCTAAATTCTAAGGTTTTCTTGTGAAATTCCAACTAATTTTTCTCTCAAGAAGGTAACAAATACAAGAGTGTGTGTGTACGTGTGTGTGTGTGTGTGTGTGTGTGTGTGTGTGTGTGTGTGTGTGTGTGTGTGTGTGTGTGTGTGGCACATATTAAGCGTGCTTGTGGTGCGTGCCCTCAGAGACATCTGGCGCCGCACGAGTTCGAGCAGTTGTTCGGGATGAGCGCTGGCGAATTCGACCGCCTATCTCTATGGAGACGAAATGACCTGAAGAAGAAAGCCTTGCTCTTCTAACAGGAAGTGACATCACGGCCAAGCAAGTGTTTGGCTACATCACAGCACGCTAAAAAACGCTACTTAGGAAGCAGCTTGTGTTGTCATGGTTACCAGCGCCACCGCGACATCGCGGCGCTCTCCAGTCGACCCCCCCGGCCTCCCATGAGGAATTATCCGATCACAGCTTTGGACTTTTCACGTGTTGCTCGCCGCCATGTTCCAGGTTCTGATGTTTCACTGCTGCCAATAAACCGCCCACAAACACTGACTGATGTCATTTTCCAACCACGCGCTGGGAGCATTTCAAAATAAAAGCCTGAGAGTGCAATAATAACAACTCGATTCGATTCAAACCAATTCTCGCATTATATTATTTGGTATAAGGAGGATTGATTGATTGAAACTTGTATTAGTAGATTGCACAGTGAAGTACATATTCCGTACAATTGACCACTAAATGGTAACACCCCAATAAGTTTTTCAACTTGTTTAAAGGCCTACTGAAATGAAATGTTCTTATTTAAACGGGGATAGCAGGTCCATTATATGCGTCATATTTGATCATTTTGCGATATTGCCATATTTTTGCTGAAAGGATTTAGTAGAGAACATCGACGATAAAGTTCGCAACTTTTGGTCGCTGATAAAAAAAAGCCTTGCCTGTACCGGAAGTAGCGTGACGTCACAGGTTGAAAGGCTCCTCACATTTCCCCATTGTTTACACCAGCAGTGAGAACGATTCAGACCGAGAAAGCGACGATTACCCCATTAATTTGAGCCAGGATGAAAGATTCGTGGGAACGTGAGAGTGAAGGACTAGAGTGCAGTGCAGGACGTATCTTTTTTCGCTCTGACCATAACTTAGGTACAAGCTGGCTCATTGGATTCCACACTCTCTCCTTTTTCTATTGTGGATCACGGATTTGTATTTTAAACCACCTCGGATACTATATCCTCTTGAAAATGAGGGTCGAGAACGCGAAATGGACATTCACAGTGACTTTTATCTCCACGACAATACATCGGCGAAGCACTTTAGCTACGGAGCTAACGTGATAGCATCGGGCTTAAATGCAGATAGAAACAAAAGAAACAAACCCCTGACTGGAAGGATAGACAGAAGATCAACAATACTATTAAACCATGGACATGTAACTACAAGGTTAATGCTTTCCAGCCTGGCGAAGCTTAACAATGCTGTTGCTAACGACGCCATTGAAGCTAACTTAGCAACGGGACCTCACAGAGCTATGCTAAAAACATTAGCTATCCACCTACGCCAGCCAGCCCTCATCTGCTCAACACCCGTGCTCACCTGCGTTCCAGCGATCGACGGAGCGACGAAGGACTTCACTAGATCATAGATGCGGTCGGCGGCCCGGAGACGGAGGAAGTCAACCCAGACACCGGTGAGGACAGCGGCGGACGCCGTTGTGTTGCTGTAGCCAGCCGCTAATACACCGATCCCACCTACAGCTTTCTTCTTTGCTGTCTTCATTGTTCATTGAACAAATTGCAAAAGATTCACCAACACAGATGTCCAGAATACTGTGGAATTTTGTGATGAAAACAGACGACTTAAGCTGGCCACTGTGCTGTTCCAAAATGTCCGCTACAATCCGTGACGTCACGCGCAAACGTCATCATACCAAGACGTTTTCAGCCGGATATTTCCCGGGAAATTTAAAATTGCACTTTATAAGTTAACCCGGCCGTATTGGCATGTGTTGCAATGTTAAAGGCCTACTGAAAGCCACTACTAGCGACCACGCAGTCTGATAGTTTATATATCAATGATGAAATCTTAACATTGCAACACATTCCAATACGGCCGGGTTAACTTATAAAGTGACATTTTAAATTTCCCGCCACACTTCCGGTTGAAAAAGCCTTCGGAGGATGATGTATGCGCGTGACGTAGCCCGGGGAACAGAGGTATACCTTCCCCATTGAATACAATACCAAAAAAGCTCTGTTTTCATTTCATAATTCCCCAGTATTCTGGACATCTGTGTTGGTGAATCTTTTGCAATTTGTTTAATGAACAATGAAGACTGCAAAGAAGAAAGTTGTAGGTGGGATCGGTGTATTTGCGGCTGGCTGTAGCAACACAACAAGGATTACTCACTTGGATAGCAGACGCGCTAGCCGATGCTAACCGGCCACCGCACGGATGATCGGGTGAAGTCCTTCGTCGCGCCGTCGATCGCTGGAACGCAGGTGAGCACGGGTGTTGAGCAGATGAGGGCTGGCTGGCGTAGGTGGAGCGCTAATGTTTTTATCACAGCTCTGTGAGGTCCGGTTGCTAAGTTGCTAAGTCAGCCTTAGCGTCGTTAGCAACAGCATTGTTAAGCTTTACCAGGCTGAGATCTATTAACCGTGTAGTTACATGTACATGGTTTAATAGTATTGTTGATCTTCTGTCTATCCTTCCAGTCAGGGATTTATTTATTTTGTTTCTATCTGCATTTGAGACAGATGGTATCACGTTAGCCCATGCTAAAGAGCTTCATCGATGTATTGTCGTAGAGATAAAAGGCACTGAATGTCCATTTCGCATTCTCGACTCTCCTTTTCAAGAGGATATAGTATCCGAGGTGGTTTAAAATACAAATCCGTGATCCACAATAGAAAAAGGAGAGAGTGTGGAATCCAATGAGCCAGCTTGTACCTAAGTTACGGTCAGAGCCAAAAAAAATATGTATTTCACTGCATTCTAGTCCGTCACTCTAACGTTCCTCATCCACAAATCTTTCATCCTCGCTCAAATTAATGGGGTAATGGTCCGAATAGCTCTAGCTGTGTTGAAAACAATAGGAAAATATGAGGGAGTGAACAACTGACATCGTCATGCTACTTCCGGTAGGGGCAAGGTTTTTTTTTATCCGAGACCAAAAGTTGCAAACTTTATCGACGTTGTTCTATACTAAATCCTTTCAGCAAAAATATGGCAATATCGCAAAATGATCAAGTATGACACATAGAATGGATCTGCTATCCCCGTTTAAATAAAAAAAATTCATTTCAGTAGGCCTTTAAGAATTCATCATTGATATATAAACTATCAGACTGCGTGGTCGCTAGTAGTGGCTTTCAGTAGGCCTTTAAGTCGGGGTCCACGTTAATCAATTCATGGTAAATGGATAGATTTCGGGTCCTGATAAGGTCCTTCCTGTGGCAGTCCAATAGATCAAAGAAACCAACACCTCCATGGCGCATTCCATCGCACACAGTGGAGGTTTACAAGCAGTCCGCCTTTTGCTTGATGAGATCAAAGACAGCTTTTTGTCTTCACGCAGGGCAACCTGAACTCATAGCAAACAAGTTGTGTGATAACTTACATACAATTATTCCGACAATTACCTTTATTATCAACAGTACAATTGTTTCAAATGCAACAACACATATAGGTAATGAAAACTTGAAATACAAAATAAAGCAGATAAATGGAGGGGAAGAAAGAGCAGAGAACTGTATTAACCTTGTAGATTGTTATGGTAAGAATAGGTTCAGCTTTGTCAGTGTGCCGTGTGATACCCAGTTAGAACGTTAATATGTTTTTTTTCTTGATTGCCTATTGAAACGATGTTGTGTCAATATGTAGCTTCCGGGAGGCCAACTTGCCAAGCACAGACCGACGTAGTAGAATCTTAGATTGATGTTGTGGATGAATTGTTAATACAAAATAAGGCATTGATGTGTTTTGGACAGAACGAGTGTCATTTCTCTCATTCAGAGGGTCTCTGTGAAGGTCTGAAGTGCTTCTTGGTCTGCCGCCTTCCTTTTCAAGGCTGCACAAGGTAAGTCACTTGCTGGCGTGCACAGAACTTTGAGTCTCTGCAAAGGGGAAACGGTCATATAAAATCGATACAAATGGATGGCGTTTTAGCTACAAAACATCGCACAGACGAGCAACTTGTACATGTCTGTCCCCCACATGGGCACACCTGTCTTAAAGTTCCAGGCGTGACACTGACAGCGTAGACCATCCACAGTGGGACCAGGAGTGACGGCAACAGGGCCAAGACGCCGCCAACTGCGTATCCCCACCATGGGTATTCATAGGTGTTGTTGACTTTGAGCGGTTGGTGTGTGATCATGTTGTATAGCAGTGCGCACTGAAAGAAACAAGCACAGTCTAAAATACCGTATTTTCTGGACCATAGGAGGCACCGGAGTATTTTTTCTAAATGATGTAAACCAGGGGTCACCAACCTTTTTGAAACCAAGAGCTACTTCTTGGGTACTGATTAATGCGAAGGGCTACCAGTTTGATACACACTTAAATAAATTGCCAGAAATAGCCAATTTGCTCAATTTACCTGTAACTCTATGTTATTATTAATAATTAATTATATTTACACTTAATTGAACGGTTTAAAAGAGGAGAAAACACGAAAAAAAATGACAATTACATTTTGAAACATAGTTTATCTTCAATTTCGACTCTTTAAAATTCAAAATTCAACCAAAAAAAAGAAGAGAAAAACTTAAAAAAAGAATTTATGGAACATTAGTAATTTTTCCTGATTAAGATTAATTTTAGAATTTTGATGACATGTTTTAAATAGGTTTAAAATCCAATCTACACTTTGTTAGAATATATAACAAATTGGACCAAGCTATATTTCTAACAAAGACAAATCATTATTTCTTCTAGATTTTCCAGAACAAAAATTTTAAAGAAATTCAAAAGACTTTGAAATAAGATTTAAATTTGATTCTACAGATTTTCTAGATTTGCCAGAATATTTTTTTTGAATTTTAATCATAATAAGTTTGAAGAAATATTTCACAAATATTCTTCATCGAAAAAACAGAAGCTAAAATAAAGAATTGAATTAAAATGTATTTATTATTCTTTACAATAAAAAAAATAAATTTACTTGAACATTGATTTAAATTGTCAGGAAAGAAGAGGAAGGAATTTAAAAGGTAAAAAGGTATATGTGTTTAAAAATCCTAAAACCATTTTTAAGGTTGTATTTTTTCTCTAAAATTGTCTTTCTGAAAGTTATAAGAAGCAAAGTAAAAAAATTAATGAATTTATTTAAACAAGTGAAGACCAAGTCTTTAAAATATTTTCTTGGATTTTAAAATTCTATTTGAGTTTTGTCTCTCTTAGAATTAAAAATGTCGGGCAAAGCGAGACCAGCTTGCTAGTAAATAAATACAATTTAAAAAATAGAGGCAGCTCACTGGTAAGTGCTGCTATTTGAGCTATTTTTAGAACAGGCCGGCGGGCTACTCATCTGGTCCTTACGGGCTACCTGGTGCCCGCGGGCACCGCGTTGGTGACCCCTGATGTAAACCCACTACACTGGGATAGGATAGGTTAGGTCTTTATTGTGATGGCAACAAGTACAACGAAACTAGGTTTTCAGCACAAACTTGTTCAAGATTAGACAAACAAGCAGTGTACAGGGTTACAGAACAGGAACGCTGATGGGTCGCCACGAGGCGCCCCGTAAAAAGTGGGAAAAAGGTAAAACGCTGGGGAAGAAGATGAGTAAAAAAAATACAATCTAGACTGGGCTCCTAAGGGGGCCTAGTCTGGAGTGGGAAAAAAACCTCCATGCCATGCACACAAACATGTTACATTTAATCACGACAACTCGCAACAGAGGGGGTGAGGGCGTTGGGTCCCTGGAGGTCTACTGCTGCTATGAAATGCTGCCAGCCATCCATCACCCCGAAGGGGAATCAAGCAATCACTGGTAGTTTTTAGCGCTTCCATAGCGAAATATAAGTAAGAACTTTACACTACTTTCTTTATGTTAGAAATGGCAACAGCGGAGGATGAATGTTCCATAACAAGAAGATAGTGAAAAAGACGTTTATCGAATACGGTGTCGGGACGGACTACAGTGGCGGACGTGGGCAAATTTTCAGGACTTATGTAGAGCTCAAAAACCCATCAGCAGGTACCAGAAGGTAAGAAAAGTTGGTTTTGCACAACGGAAACAAAACGCCAGATAACATATGTCTGTTAATGGGTGCCATTTTGTGGTCCTTATACACACACCATAATAATACTTGTATCTCTGACTACGGTAGCCGTAAAGGGCCGACAATCCATCAAGCGGTGCGGCTTCAAAGTCGTACTAAAACATTTTGACAGATTTTTGAGCGCCGTGTGTAATGTTCTTTATTTTCAATGGAACATTTTAAGTTTTGGTGTGGTTTACTGCCATCATATTGCAGTCCACACGTATCTCTTATGTGTGACTGCCATCTACTCAGTGGCCTAGTGGTTAAGAGTGTCCGCCCTGAGATCGGTAGGTTGTGAGTTCAAACCTCGGGCCGAGTCATACCAAAGACTATAAAAATGGGAGCCATTACCTCCCTGCTTGGCACTCAGCATCAAGGGTTGGAATTGGGGGTTAAATCACCAAAAATGATTCCCGGGCGCGTCCACCGCTGCTGCTCACTGCTCCCCTCACCTCCCAGGGGGTGATCAAGGGTGATGGGTCAAATGCAGAGGACACATTTCACCACACCTAGTGTGTGTGTGACAATCATTGGTACTTGAACTTTACTTTACTGGTCAAACTTATCATTACACCATGTACCAAATAAAATTGCTTTGAGGTCGGTAAGCACAACCAGAATTATTCCGTACATTAGGCGCACCGGGTTGTAAGGCGCATTGTCAAGTTTTGAGAAAATGAAAGGATTTTATAGTCCGAAAAATACGGTATTTATGATGGCTCAGAAAATCTGACATACTAAGTATTGGATTACTTTCTTCTTCTGTAGGGACAACTTTATAGAAAGTAAACTTGGATATACTTTAAAGTAGTCAGTGTAGGTGTCTGAGTAGGGGGAGCTTCCAGAAGTGAAGTTATACTTACGGTGAAGAGAGCTGGTGTGATGTACCGCCAACAGTATTTCATAACAGGCCACGGTCGATAGCCAATCATGTCCTCTATGTTGTCATAGAGACGGTCAGCACCTAGAGAAAATAAACCATTAATTAGAATAACACCAAATATCTTGCTATAAAACACAAGTCCATCGAGCTCAGGGGTCTCCAACATTGTTTTGAAATGAAAATGGCCAAAAGTTACTCATTTTTGGTCACATTTATTTTCACCGTTTACTAAAACGAGCAAAGTAAAATGGTTTTGTCAACACAGTAATAAAGCGTTTCTATCCACAATTTTGTAATGAAACAAAAACCAAAAAAACCATACATGCAAATGGATACCAGTACTCAAACGTACAAATTCTGAGTACTTTTGTGTATGTCCGTGTGATAATATTTAGTTAATAATAACATCCCGGTATTGGTAATTTCACATTTAACACTGAGCTCGTAATGACAACTGTTCGGTCCGGTTGTTATGTTTTGAAGTCGAGTATATGGCCAACTCAGTTTCAGACCATCCCTTAAATCAGGGGTGCCCAAACTACGGCCAGCGTCCAAAATCCGGTCCGCGGGTAGTCTCGAGTAAAAAAAACCAAAACATAACAAAAATAAATAAATCTTAATTTTTTTTTTAATTTGTCCTTTCTCGCCCATCCATCAATCCATTTTCCACCGCTTGTTACTCTCGGGGTCCCCCAGGTTTTTTCCTAAGTCAGTGAACCGGAAGTGAAACGGACAGCGATGGAGGAGCGGGAGCCTCCCCAGCATCTGTGCTCTGTTGTGGGACCATAATACGGTTTGATATCTTTATATGTTAGGCCAGTACTAAAATAGAAATCAATAAACTTCTCCCATGGATGATTGGTAGGCTCCTCCATGGCTTTGTCTGTTTTACTTCCGGTTCACGGACATAGGAAAAAAAACCAAAACTTTTTTTTCCCTCTATGTCCCTTATACATATATATATATATATATATACACACATATATACATATATATATATATATATATATATATATATATATATATATATATATATATATATATATATAATATATATTATATATATATATATATATATATATATATATATATACATACATACATATATACATATACACATATTATATATATATATATATATATATATATATATATATATATATATATATATATATATATATATATATGTATATATATATATATATAATGCATATATATAATGCATATATATATATATATATATATATATATATATATATACAGTACAGGCCAAAAGTTTGGACACACCTTCTCATTCAATGCGTTTTCTTTATTTTTATGACTATTTACATTGTAGATTGTCACATCAAAACTATGAATGAACACATGTGGAGTTATGTACTTAACAATAAAAAGGTGAAATAACTGAAAACATGTTTTATGTTCTAGTTTCTTCAAAATGGCCACCCTTAGCTCTGATTACTGCTTTGCACACTCTTGGCATTCTCTCCATGAGCTTCAAGAGGTAGTCACCTGAAATGGTTTTCACTTCACAGGTGTCATAGTTTTGATGCCTTCAGTGACAATCCACAATGTAAAGAGTCATGAAAATAAATAAAAAACACATTGAAATGAGAAGGTGTGTCCAAACTTTTAGCCTGTACTGTATATATATATACACACACACACACACACACACACACACACACACACGCACACGCACACGCACACGCACACGCACACGCACACGCACACGCACACGCACACACGCACGCACGCACGAGTGCAGCTGACCCCGAAAGGGACAAGCGGTAGAAAATGGATGGATGGATATATTTATATAATCATCAGTAGCAGGTCTATTACATATTCAATGTAAATTAGCATCGAGCAAATGCGTAACCTTTTCGTACTTTTGAACGCTTTCTATCAGGTGTGTTTTGCTTTGTTGGCACGTAAAATTGTAACATCCCCTAGAGGCAGTGCGGCTGAGTCCACGCAGGGCGCTTGTTTACCAGCCAAGTGCTTGAGCCGGTGCTGTGTGCAGCAAAGATATCAAAATACGGCATCGTTTAATGAAATGCGTTACCAGGTACTGACGTGTTGGAGACCCCCGAGGCTGGCGAATGACTGTGGCCAACAGTGCATACCGTAGACCCATCCGATGCAGAGGGACTCAAGAATGGGTAAAAAGACAATACTCCCGAAGTAGGTGTAATAGTCCATCAAGAGGAAAACATAGAAGCCTCCCTGCAAAAAGTAGAGAATGCTTCACTTCCACAAAACCGCCAACACATCCATGAATAAGAAATGTATAGTATTTTGTTAAGAATACTCCATGTTTGTGTACATTTAGCTTTTATTTTGAAGCATTTTATCTGAAAGTGTCACTTCCGCTTCCTTCCTTACTTGCGCTACTTCGGGCGACTTGTTTTCTCTCCCCTGCTTGCAGTCACACAACTAGTCAATGACTATGTGAGTATTTGGACTTTGTACAAGACACGTTTGAAGTAATAATGGCGATGAATAAGTTAGTGTAATGTTTTAGTGGCGTTCTCAGAACATTAAAGTCGAAACTACAGCTGTAATGTTCAGTAGCTACTAGCTAGCATCTCACTGCTAACGCTAGTTGTTGCTAATGTGGCTAGTTTAGACATGATATTTTGAAAAGACAACATATTAACAGCTTGAATATATGTGTGCTGGTATTGTTTAAATCCATTTTATTCATACATATACTGTGTATGATTAGGGCTGGGCGATATGGCTGAACACCGTATCATTATATATGTTTTTTATATTGGTCGATATCGATAATTATTGATATTTTTTATGACCTATGGAAAATATGGACCCGTACAAAAATTTATAAAATATGAACTTTTTTTTTTTTCAAATGTAACCTTCTTCTTATTATAATCTCCTCAGCTGTCAAGGCAGAAAGAAAAGGAAATGTCGACACAACCATAGAAAACACTCAAAATATACATACATACATACATACACATATATATACACACACACACACACACACATACATACATACATACATACATACATACATACATACATACATATATATATATATACACACACATGTATATATATACATACATATGTGTATATATACACACATAAAATGGAACGTTTTATCGAACACATTTTTTTTACTAATATCGATTACTTGTCTATGGTGATATATATTGTTTTATCTGCCCAGCCCAATATATGATACGTACTTTGAGTTTGTAATTGGATAATTACGGTAATTAGATAACAGTATAATAAGTATTTACACTTGTGTATACAGATATTAACCTAATGTGGTGCACTGTGTGTATCTTCGACGGGCACAAATAAAGTTGGCAAGTCCACCTGTTAACATTATTTACACTATTCTCATAAAACAGTCTCAAAGTTTAATACGTAGCATATTTGAATAAAAAACAAGAAGTGGGCCACAAATGCCCCTCTAATCCACACTTTGGACACCCCCGCCCTACAGGCTGGTTTGCATAAAATGGTTGTCTGTTAAAAAGTTGAAGACATTTCACTAACAGCTCACCTCTGTGACCATTGTAAGTCCTGCAAAGAAGCTTCCAAAGCAGACGGCGAGAAGAAGGAGCTGACGTCGATACTTATTGACAAAGAATGAAGAAAACACATCGCGGATGCTGGTGGTCAGCGTCTCGATGTATGTAAACTAAAGCAAGGACACAGATTGTTTTATTATTGCAATTGATCTCCCGAACATGTAGTATATCTTATTTCATTCAAGGTGGTCTTGCCTGGGTGTCTAGTCCTACAAAGATCATCATTAAATAGAAGCCAATGGCCCAAATGTGAGGGAGGGGCATCAGACTCACAGCGCGAGGGTACGCAATGAACGCCAGTACTGGACCTGCACACATCACGTCAGTCAAACATGACAGCTGGGGAACTTTCATTCAAAAAATGTAGAGGCAAGCTTCCATACCCGATTCGACCACAACGGATACGTCCACGCCTTGCTCTTTGGCCATGAAGCCGAGCACAGAGAAGATGGCAAAGCCGGCCGTAAAGCTGGTAATACTGTTTAAAAGGCACAGCAACAAACTGTCCCTGTTGGGTCAAATATAAGCCAGTTAGTGCGGTCCAATTGTTTACTGTGAAATCTATGGTGTTTTTTTACAGTGCAGTACTGTAAATGGAACAAAAACATACCAATTTCCTACAATAAAATTCTGCTGATTGAGCAGCCAGTTTGTACTGTAAAGTCTACTGACTTTTTTTACTGTCATTTTCAGCGCACAGTAAGGGTGTAACAGTACACAAACATTTCGGTTCGGTACGTACCTCGGTTTAGAGGTCACGGTTCGGTTCATTTTCGGTACAGTAAGAAAACAACAAAATATAAATTTTTTGGTTATTTATTTACCAAATTTGTAAACAATGGCATAACATACATATACACACAGGGTCCATTGCCAGGGTTAATGTGGTCAACATATATAAAATAAAAACTAAATAAGATAAGGCTCAGAATGGTTTCTTAACAAAACCTTTCTACATATAAAGTGCTTTGAAAGGACATATTCCATACAATTGACCACTAAATGGTAACACCCCAATAAGTTTTTCAACTTGTTTAAGTCGGGGTCCACGTTAATCAACATTAAACTGCCTCAAGTTGTTGCTCAGATTAAATAAAATGACAAAACTTTTCTTCTACATATAAAAAGTGCAACATTAAACAGTTTCAAGTCAACTCAGCCTCAGATTAACCCCCCCCCCAGCCTGGCTAACTTGGCAGTAAGAGGATATATGGGCTCATTGTTCTTCCACCGTAGAAGTGGGTCAAAATCTAGTTTTTAATGCAATATGGACTTATATCTGCTGCTATAAAAACATTTGTTATTGCTTTAGCCCTGGGTTAGCATGTGTTATGAGAGTAGCATATGTGTGTGTGTGGCCCTTTAATATGTGACAGCATGTGAGGTGAGTGTGTGGGCGAGCAAGGTGAGGGAGCGGTAGGTGAGTGGCTAGTCTTTTGTTGGATTGGTTGTGTGCAAGACCTCAATAAAGCCACGATTTGCAACTAATCGCCGGACTCGTCATTTACCCAGGAGTCCGGAGCTGTGGAGACCCACTGCCGGGTAGAGTGAAGGGTGTTGCCCCCGAGGATACATCGGCCCTGGAGGAGTGTCTCCCCTGCGCTCCTCGACTACGGTCTGGGAGCCGGAAGCAGGAAAGGTGCAACACATGTTTGACGTGTTGTCAGAAGCAGCTGCTGAACAATGTCGGCAAACCTCCGTCCTCCATTGTTGTATCGCGCAGCCAAAGTGTTCCCAAACGGGAGATCTTAACGAGGCAGGAGTTGTCTTCCAGCTCTGGCTTTTACATGTCGTCGTAGCCCGGTCGCTGATAGCATGTGTACTCGTTCGGTACACCTCCGAACCGAACCCCCGTACCGAAACGGTTCAATACAAATACACGTACCGTTACACCCCTAGCACAAAGTAAATGCATCTAATCTTTAAACCTCACTCTTCTGTACTAGCTATTAGGCTTGTACACTGACCCGGCTGCAAAAAAAACATTTAAAAGGGGAACTGCCCTTTTATATTTTATTTTGCCAAACGTTCAAAATCATGATGAAAGACAAGAATACACTTGTTTTTTTGTAATATATTTTAAAGATGATAAAAAATGGGAGTCACTGTTGTAGCCTTCAAAGCCTCTAAAACAACTTTAAAACCCTCCATCAACCTTTTTTATTCACACTGCAAATCTATATATAATTTAGTAACAGACATGATCATAACATTATGTACAACATTTACCATATTTTGGTCAATTTATGCACAGCCGCATTTATTTCTGTTTCCATAGCAGCGCACTTCCGACTTCCTACAACAAATGTGTTCCTACTCCCGGGTTCAAACACGAGAGTGTTTTCTAATCATGGCAGACTTGGTAACAGACAACGAAGGCGACTATATTTAGACAAATGAGGATTCACGACCCTATCTTTTTGAAGCTGAATATATGGAGGATGAACTGCTGCATATAGAAGCGAGCACGAAGAAGAGGCTGAAACGTTGGAGCAGACGGAAACCGAGAGAGTGGGACATGGTCACGCTGCGAATCTGGAACTTTGAGCCAAGCTATGCCGAATGAATGCATTGTTTGCCAAAATCAACTGGACACATCCCCGGCCAGCTGGACCAAACGGACGACTGTCCATCGAGTAAGTCACTATACTCTTGATCATGATACATGCAGCACATCACCGTACACTAAAGTGCATACGCTGTCGGGCTAACTGTGTTCAAACAAAACATGAAATAATACTTAACAGAGACTGTAAGATGATTGTTCACGTTTTTTGACGGCCTGTAAATGATATGGCAGGTCATCTGGGTATCTGTCCTGCCTTGTTCCACTGTCATATCCATGGTCAGGGGGGTTATAGTCATTATGGTGGCCTCTATAATCAGGAGAGTATTCTCTTTTGCACCCATAGTAGCTCTTGGACTAATTTGTTGATAAGGCTTAGCAGGATGACTATTCATTCCTGCTGGATGGATAACTTAGATGAGGTGGATGAGTGTCATAAGGGGGATGATGTTGGATGGCAAGTTGATAAACCGATCATTATAGCACACATAGCCCTCCTTGTATATGGGGTGGTACTTGACATCAGACATCATTTGACTTGGTGCAGCTTTATATTGCGGTTGTTGGATATCTTTGGACTGGTGGTGAGCTTTACTGTGTGGTGGACAGTCTTTGTCGTCATAGTGAAGCAGCTCTTGAAACTCATTGTCTGTCACCCCAAAATTGTATTGCGAGTAAGGAGTTGAAATACCAGAAGTAAATTGTGACCCAGCACTGCCTGAGATCCTCAACTGCGTCAGGTCGGCTGTCTCGTGGAGATGGGGAAGCATCCCTGCTTACCGGTGGGGCACTTAATGGCTGATGTGGGCCTTGATGACCACTAGATGGTGTCGGCTTACAGGTATGTGCTGTGTGGTCGATGTTTCCTCCCTTTGGGGTCCGGACTGGAACAGATTCAGTGAGGACGCTGTGGGAAGACTGGCTCTTGTATGTAAGACGTTTGACATCTTTGTGCAACTGGTCATTTTCCTCCTTCATGTTCTGGAAAGATCTGTGAATTTCTGGAGAAAATATTCATCTGGCCTGCTCATCACCAGGGACGTAGTACCTCGTAGCGCAACTGACCTCGTAGTCCTGACAATATGATGGCGGCTGTCTTGCTCTTTGTGGGCGATCCATAGCACTGGGCTTTCTTCATGTGGCCTGAACATATTTACTAAAGTGGTTGCTTAATCCAGTGTTTTTCAACCTCTTTTGAGGCAAGGCACATTGTTTATTAAAAAATCCGGAGGCACGCCACCAGCAGAAAACGTTAAAAAATGAAACTCCACCAGGTCGTCGTGCCTTATTTTGAGTTTGTTGGTGTTTTCCTGTGTGTAGTGCTTTAGTTCTTGTCTTGCGCTGTTATTTTGGTGGCCCTTCCTGTTTTGTTGGTGTTTTCCTGCTTTGTGTTAGCAAGCAAGGCTATTTATGTTGTTGCTATCCTTCTTTGTGTGGACATTGTTGATTGTCATGTCATGTACGGATGTACTTTGTGGACAATGTAAGTTTTTGCTATCGTCCAGCATTCTGTTTCTGTTTACTTTGTAGCCAGTTCAGTTTTACTTTCGTTTTGCATAGCCATTGCCTTTTCCTTTCCCTTTCGTTAATTTTTGGTTTAAGCATTACATACCTTTTACCTGCACACTGCCTCCCGCTGTGGTCGGCATATTGGGATCACAACAAACCATCCTCGTCTCACCCGACACATTCCGACTTTTGCAAAGCAATTAACTATCAGCTGCCACCTACTGACATGGAGTATTACGTGGTTACCATGCTGAGTTTTACACAACACCGACACTAAGCAACGGCACATTATTTGCAGATTATAACTATTGTTTTGCAAAAAATATTTTTGGACCAATTTAGTTGAAGTTGCATAATTTCCCACGGCACACCATAGTGGACAATATCTGGTTGAAAAACACTGGCTTATTTCAAAGAGGTTCATTAGGTCTTCAAAAAAATTATGTAATCTGTTATTCTTATTGGTTGGTTGCTTGTTTCCGGCTCGAAGGACCAAAAATTGTAGTGACGACTATGACCGGTTTTAATTTGGATTAGCAATCACTTCAGGGTGTCGGGTCAGGACAGCAATCATGCGTTCAAGTGCAGGAGAAATAATAGATTGTCAAAGTCGGGGGGTGTATATTGTAGCGTCCCGGAAGAGTTAGTGCTGCAAGGGGTTCTGGGTATTTGTTCTGTATTGTTTATGTTGTGTTACGGTGCGGATGTTCTCCCGAAATGTGTTTGTCATTCTTGTTTGGTGTGGGTTCACAGTGTGGCGCATATTTGTAACAGTGTTAATGTTGTTTATACGGCCACCCTCAGTGTGACCTGTATGGCTGTTGACCAAGTATGCCTTGCATTCACTTGTGTGTGTGAAAAGCCGTAGATATTATGTGACTGGGCCGGCACGCAAAGGCAGTGCCTTTAAGGTTAATTGGCGCTCTGTACTTCTCCCTACGTCCGTGTACCACTCCGTACAGCGGCGTTTTAAAAAGTCATACATTTTACTTTTTGAAACCGATACTGATAATTTCCCATATTACATTTTAAAGCATTTATCGGCCGATAATATCGGCAGTCCGATATTATCGGACATCTCTAATTGAGATGGCTGCTACCAACACAGCCGAATCGCTCACTTGTCAAACCAGATATCCGGTTGAATCGATTTATCTTTCACAACCCTACCAGCTATACACTGACTACTCTAAAGTATATCCAGATATTAATGTCTATCCTATAGTCTCTTTGAGAAATTGCTGAAAAAGAGGGGCGCACTCACTTTTGTGAAGCACTGTATTCCAAGCGCAAATGAAAAAGTGAAATACTTACCTGTAGCAATTGTTGTTGTACTTGTTGTAGCTACTTAAAGATGTCAGCACCCCACTGCCAATTATATAGGAGTATAGGATCTGGCTGGCCGCATCAAGCCAAACCTGAAGATGAAGTAAGTTCACTTAGCACGATCTCCTACGATAAGTGTGGCGATAACATCATGAGATAGCAAAAATTCTACTACCGTTGAATCGCTGAGGCGTGTCAGGTCTGGGTAGAGGTAGAAGGTCAGCCCATCTTTGGCTCCTGGTAACGTCAGACCACGAACAAGCAATGCCAAAAGTATGACGTATGGAAACGTGGCAGTGAAGTACAGCACCTAGATCAGGGGTGTCACACTCATTTTAGTTCAGGGGTCGCATGGAGGAAAATCTATTCCCACGCGGGCCAGACTAGTAAAATCATGGCATGATAATTAAAAAATAAAGACAACTTTAAAATTGTTTTCGTTGTCTTACTTTGGCCAAAAATAGAACACGCACATTCTGAAAAGTAACAGTACAAATAAATACTCTTGGTAAAACACTTTAAATTAGTGGAAAATCCTGAGGGGAAAAAATGGTGCAGTTCAAAAACATGATGAAGAACACAATGAACTGAGACTTTGTCTCAGTGTATTTACACAGCCATTTAACTTTAAGCACTTCCTGTTTATGTCAGGGCTTGGTAAAAAGGATCGGACTCAGATGCAGAGTAGGGAACTTTTACAGGCTTTTATTTTGGCAGCTTCCTTTCACCTCCAAAGTCAAGGAATACAAAACCTATATTCAACCAAAAAACTAATCGGCGAAAAAGGTTCCAAAAAATAGGAACAACCGAAAATCACTCCGAACGGAGGAAAACACAAAAGCAAAGACGAACTATAATTGGCGCAGTATATGCTATAAAACGTATTAACAAAAAGCGCTCCAACAGGAGGAAGAACCAACAGCTATGAAAAATTCTACACTAATAAAGTTTAACAAAAATAGTCACTCAAAAATTGAGGAAGGAATGAAAAATAACTGATAACTTACCACTTCGGCTGAATAAACTCAATAACAAAAATCACTCTGCTGAGGAGGAAGAAAGGAAAACTCAAAATAGCCACGAAGGGATTCAAGATCAAGGAACATAAGCAGGAGACAAGGCAAGACATGGGCATGGGCGCTAGATAGTACAAATAAACGAGACAATCTGGCACAGAACAAAGGGAGGAGTGGGGTTATAAGACACATGAGGTTAATAGGGAACAGGTGGAAACAATCAGGGAACAGGGATGACGTCAGACTGATGACACAAAAGGAAGGGCAAGTGACCTGAAACGAGAGGAGAGTTACTTTTCAAACTAAAACATGCAAATCACAAGACAGAAAAAACCAAGACAAGACATCCCTCACCGCGGTGTGACAGTTTAGCGTTCAATTCAGTTCAGGTGTTTGGAAAAGCAACCAAGTGTTTCCTCAAACCATCACATTGGTGACATCCGCAACTGCCACAAGTTACAACACATTATTATCATCATTCAAATATTACAATTATAATATAAACAAAAAAAATATCAGAATGACGCCATACTAGCCGAATTAAAGGTAACGTAACTGCAAACTTAACCTATGTGAACGTGGTATATTTAAGCATAAAATAAAATAGAAATGTAGAAACATACATTTTTACAATGGAGTTCAGAGTGCACATCGTGCTGTCAACAATTTGCGAGCACTGCACGGAATTCTAACTACAAAGATGATGGTCATGTTGACGTAAGTCTTTGCATCTTACTGTCTCGTTATTTTATCTGTTGAGTGGATAATTTACAATAAAAAAAGGTTAGTCTGCCACCAGCCACAACAGGAGCAGCTGATTGCTTGCAACTGCACTGATTGGAGTAGTGGCAGCCAATCCAGACGGTGCTTAAAGTTAGCTGATACTTCATCTTTAAATAGTGTAATGTGTGATGTGGTTAGCAGTTTCTTTCAGGCATTCGGGCGGAAGGCGGGGTACACCCTGGACAAGTCGCCACCTCATCACAGGGCCAACACAGATAGACAGACAACATTCACACTCACATTCACAAACTAGGGCCAATTTAGTGTTGCCAATCAG
Source organism: Entelurus aequoreus (assembly GCF_033978785.1). Lineage (NCBI taxonomy): Eukaryota > Metazoa > Chordata > Actinopteri > Syngnathiformes > Syngnathidae > Entelurus > Entelurus aequoreus. Next base: position 10,275,478 of record NC_084751.1, read on the forward strand.
CCTATCCCCAGGTGCATGTCTTTGGAGGTGGGAGGGAACCCACGCAGTCACGGGGAGAACATGCAAACTCCACACAGGGCAGCACGGTGGAACAGGGGTTAGTGCATGTGCCTCACAATACGAAGGTCCTGAGTTCAATCCCGGGCTCGGGATCTTTCTGTGTGGAGTGCAGATCTGTTTTCCAATAAAATATTATTGTATATGAAATTGCTATTAAGTGTCAGGTATTTAAAACTTGTTCACCTTGCCTGTGTTCTTGATTCCCTTGCAGATACAGACGTAAACCAATATCCAGGAAAGAAGAAGACAAAGGGCCAAGTCCCAGCGAATGTTTCCCATTTCATCAACTCCGCTTGATAGCCCCAAAATTCTTCTCCTGTGACAGAAATCCGAGGAAAAACACTCATATACACACACACACACACACACACACACACACACATGTGATGTGGTACTTACTCCCAATACTCTACAACTGAAGATGTGTTGTTTGTGGACTCTGGCAGAGTTTGGTTGTGTCCCAGACATGTATCTTTCATGCGAGGTGAGAGTTTAATTTGTACACATCAGTATAGTGTATTACCACAAAAAATATACATATATATATTTATAGTACCTGTGTTCCAGCTGTTGAGACAGTTAGCCCACGGAAGTTCCGAATGGAAGGACGAGAAGAGGAAGAGGAATTCCCAGGTCAGGATGATAATGTAATGAATGCTTGTGCAGGCGACAATCACCTGGCTGCCATATCCTATACCTGTACATAAACATATCATGCTTATGTCTTCCTATACCTGTACATAAACATATCATGCTTATGTCTTCCTATACCTGTACATAAACATATCATGCTTATGTCTTCCTATACCTGTACATAAACATATCATGCTTATGTCTTCCTATACCTGTACATAAACATATCATGCTTATGTCTTCCTATACCTGTACATAAACATATCATGCTTATGTCTTCCTATACCTGTACATAAACATATCATGCTTATGTCTTCCTATACCTGTACATAAACATATCATGCTTATTATGTCCAGCCAGGTCAAAAAGACGGATGTCATGTCATTCACCTCCAAAAAGAGGGCAGATTTTCCTCCAACATGTTATTGCACCTTGACTGGTGTACTGGCCCAGTGATGTCTCCAGGATGAAGAGAGGGACGCCACAGGTGAACAGGAACAAAAAGTATGGTATGAGGAAGACACCTTTTAAGCCAAAATTCAATCTGTTAGTTCAATAGTCCTCAAACTTTTCTCATTCATATTTTGCTTTTTCAAGTACCAGTTTTTTTCCACCTACGGTTTGTCTTGCTATGTATTTATTCTGAAATGTAGCAATAAAACACATATGCAGAAATTATTTTGTATTCAAATTTAAAGAAATTATATTTACCTCCTCCATTTTTGGAACAAAGGTATGGAAATCTCCAGATATTCCCATAGCCAACAATACTACCAGCCACAGCCAAGAAGTACTCTATTTTTTTGGACCACTGCTCTCTCTGCTGGCCTCTGGGTGCCGGTTCTGCTTTACTTTCAAGGTTTTCCGGGTTCATTGGGAAGTGATCCATGTTGACCTTTAGTTAGGGTGGGTGTCATAAAACTGTAACAATATCAAGTTTTGAGTTGAAATGGCCACACGTATCAGTATATATATATACAGTATCAGTGGCGTGCGGTGAGGTTCATGTCTGGTGAGGCACTGACTTCATCACAGTCAGATTTACAAACATATGAACCCTAAATAGTATCTTATTCACCATGTGATTGGCAGCAGTTAACAGGTTGTGTTTAAAAGCTCATACCAGCATTCTTCCCTGCTTGGCACTCAGCATCAAGGGTTGGAATTGGGGGTTAAATCACCAAAAATTATTCCCGGGCACGGCGCCGCTGCTGCCCACTGCTCCCCTCACCTCCCAGGGGGTGAACAAGGGGATGGGTCAAATGCAGAGGACACATTTCACCACACCTAGTGTGTGTGTGACAATCATTGGTACTTTAACTTAACTTTACACTTACAAACTGTAGCATGCACACAAAAAAGCACATTTAATTAAAAAAAACATTATTATGGTCTTACCTTTACTTATAAGTGCGGGAGCAGTGGTGTTCGTGTTGGAAGAGTTGTGAATGAATTAAATATGAAATCCGCGCTGCCGTCTGCAGGTGTACCTAATGTTGTGTCCCTGTTCACGGCTTCTCCGGCGCGCCGCGCGAGCATTGTTGTTTTTGCACTTTTTGGCTTCTTGTTAAGTGACTTTTTTTGGGTGGATTCGGTCTTGCACGTGGAGGGTTTGGGTGTGGGCCTTGGTTGGTGTGGCCGCGGCGCTCCCGTCGGGGGTGCATTCTGCGGCGGAGGTGCTTGGCACCAGGAGGCGGGGTTATGAGACGAGCCTCCAGTTTAATGATCGCTCAGCACAAGAAATACGTGACACACATACAGTTGTTGACAAAATACACTGTACATTATATACCTCAGCTAACTAAACTATGGAAATGTATAATATAATTCATATAGCAATACGGTCTCACTGCACAGCAGGCCAGCAGTTAGCCGAGTCATTGCGCACAATCCATGTTGAGGCACAAATCAGTGACGTGCCTCAACTGGCTGCTGATCACCGCACCGTCTCTTCTCAGTATTTGAACGGCAAATGTGAAAATAAAAATAAAAATAATCTAAAACTGGTGAAATTAAATGGAAAATAACTTTAGTATAATCACTGGATACATATAACAATTTAATAAATTTTTTTTCTTTTTACTTTTTTTTTTCTTTCCATGATGGCAGGTGAGGCCGTGCCTCCCCTGCCTCTAGTGACGGCACGCCACTGTACAGTATATGTGTGTATGTTTGTATATTAAAGTCACTGAACATATACTGTAAATAAATGGGGTGTCACTAGGATTAAAATATAGTAGTGGCATAACAATCATGGATGTCATCTGGTCTAAGTTGAGGTGATTTCAACCCCCTAAAATATATGTACATACACTCACAGTCAAACATTGGTTTTCGAACCTACCACTTTTTCTATAAGATTTTCAAAACATTTTATTTTCGAATTTTTGTCATGTTTAAGGGGCAGCACGGTGGTACATTGGTTAGTGCATGTGCCTCACAATACGAAGGTCCTGAGTTCAATCCCGGGCTCTGGATCTTTCTGTGTGGAGTTTGCATGTTCTCCCCGTGACTGCGTGGGTTCCCTCCGGGTACTCCGGCTTCCTCCCACCTCCAAAGACATGCACCTGGGGATAGGTTGATTGGCAACACTAAATGGGCCCTAGTGTGTGAATGTGAGTGTGAATGTTGTCTGTCTATCTGTGTTGGCCCTGCGACGAGGTGGCGACTTGTCCAGGGTGTACCCTGCCTCCTGCCCGAATGCAGCTGAGATAGGCTCCAGCACCCCCCGCGACCCCCTAACCGGACAAGCGGTAGAAAATGGATGGATGGATGTCATGTTTAAACATTGCTTGTAACAAACTAGATAGTTTGCTCACATGTCATTAAACCGAACCCAAAACATCATCCCGCGGCTTGGTGACTCAGACTACACTGTTTATTTAACGAGTTATTGGATACCGTATATTACCATATAAACGCCCTTGTGCAAATAACCGCCCATGTCCTAATAGTCGCCCGGGGTCTGACCCCATTTTGTGAATTAACCGCCTCTTCCTAATAATCGCCCATGTCCAAATAGCATGGGCTGTTATTTGCATAATTTTGATAAAATCATATTGATTTCATTAAACCCAATTTATAAGCTAAAAGGAAAATCAAAGGTGCAGTAATTACGGTAACAGCAGACGTTACGTGAGGATTCTGGGTAATCAATATATTGCAATGGGTCACCGCATATAGCGTAACACACGCTCAACGACATCAACAAACCCACGAGGAAAAGTTTCAGCATGGCCAGCAATAATAGCAGTGAGTTGAATGAACAGGATACCGGTACACCACAACTGATGGACGGGAATACTTTAAGGGGGAAGAAGAACAGAAAGTTTGACTTAAAGTTCAAGCTAGCGGTTGTGAAGTATGCAGAGCAGAATTCTGGTTTGACAGCGGCCAGGCAGTTTAACGTTGACCCAAAACGTGTACGAGAATGGAAACAGAAAAAGGGAGAACTACTATCTCAGTCGGCAATCGATGGAAAACGGGCTCGCTTATCTGGTGGAGGTAGGAAGAAAGTGAGCGACAAGCTTGATGCTAATTTGTGTCAGTGGATACATCACGTATGCTGTTTTATTTAAAACTTGAAGTACTGTAGCCTTTATTTTATTTAAATGACAGTATTATTGTTCTGTTTTGATGGTGGGTTTTTTACTTGAGTACTTGGTACCATAATTTTATTTTTCCTGTATGTTGCTTTATTTAAAACTTGGAATACTGTAGCCTTTATTTTATTTAAGTGACAGTATTATTGTTGTGTTTTGATGGTGGGTTTTATACTTGAGTACTTGGTACCATCATTTTATTTTAAAAAGTTTATTTATTTTTAGTATTGGTATTCTATTTGACAATTGTTGCTCTACTGCCATGTTGAGTCCTTGTTGATCTCTTGTCTTTTGATAGCCTACCTCATGTTGATCTCTTGTTTTTTTGTTTGTATGTTTACAATAGCTTTTACATTTTAAGTTTTTTGTACGAAAAAAAAAATACTGGACAGTAACCATTGTAACCAAATAATGGCCTGGTGCAGGCTGGTGTAAAAATAATAAAAAGCCTTGTGCAAATAACCGCTCATGTCCTAATAGCCGCTAATAATCCCCATTTTGTGAAATAAACGCCTGGGCTACTATTTGGTAATATACGGTAAGTCAACATACAGCCAAAGAAAGTTGCTTTTGATAAGGAAGGTGAGATACACGATTGAATTCAAGAAATAACTCGTAGCAATCTGCGAAGGGAAATGATTCAAAAATGGTTATGGAAAAAACTGCTTTGATTTTCCCAGGCTTTCGCGGTCCAAATACAATGATGTGGCGGGCCAGATTTGGCCCTTGGGCATCGAGTTTGACATCTGTGCTTTAGTAAATCAGTATGTGGAATTAAATGATGGAATGGATTAAGCAAATATGTCAAACAAAGCACTAATATTATTCACTTTAGAATTATGACAAACGTCTTAAGCTTATTGAAAATAAATTATTATTCATCTCATTATGTTAAAGTTAAAGTACCAATGATTGTCACACACACACTAGGTGTGGTGAAATTTGTCCTCTGCATTTGACCCATCCCCTTGGGGAGCAGTGGGCAGCAGCGGCGCCGCGCCCGGGAATCATTTTGGTGATTTAACCCCCAATTCCAACCCTTGATGCTGAGTGCCAAGCAGGGAGGTAATGGGTCCCATTTTTATAGTCTTTGGTATGACTCGGCTGGGATTTGAACTCCAACCTACCGATCTCAGAGTGTCTATGTGAATCATAAGTGACTTAACTATTCACGAGGAGAAAACTGTTGTATTCAGAATGAGTTGATGCAATTTGTGTACAAATGAAGAACAGGAAGAGAACATGTTAGTACTGGAATTGCTTTGAGGTCGAAAAGGGGAAGGATTAAGTTAACTCTGCATCTTAGTACTCCTTTTCGGACATGTAAAGAAAAATGAAAATATGTGATTAAAATTGTAAACATGTTAGAAATATACAACCAACCACCTTAGCCTTTTTTATTTTATTTTACAGGCCACCCCAAAATAGACCTACACATTTCCATAATATAGAAAAATTATATATATATATATATATATATATATATATATATATATATTGCTTTGTGTGCTACTCCAGGCAGAGAGTTACATTTAGCTTCTAGTTATGACATTTCAGTACAATAAATATGCACAAATCATCTCCACCTCTTGAAAAACCCTAAAACAATAACTGAACATGCTGGAGAAAATAAAATAGAATATATTTACCTTGCGCTGCTGCAGAGTGTTTGCCTTCAACAATAATATCAGACACTATCTAAATGGGCATGAAGTGTTTTTTTTATTTAGGAGTGGCCTGTGGAATTAGCATAACCAGTATCACCAGTATAATTATTATCAGCTGGCAAATACTGCTTGGATCTTTTCTATTTAACTGGCAGCCCAGGGGCCTATTATGCTGCCCGAGAATGGCGTAGCAGCAGATTCCTAATAACTCTAGAATTCTGTCATCTTTGACAGCTTTTTTGCGGTAAGTCATCAAAAACAGCTGATTCTCAGGAAAAAAATTTGAATAACAATAACAGTGCTCTCGGCCCATAGCTGTGGCCCCCAAAACAAATAAGTTGGCTTAGACCAGAAGGTCAAACTGGTTTTCATTGAGGGCCACATGGCAGTTATGGCTGCCATCAGAGGGCCGCTTGTAACAATGAATCATTTTTTGAATTTGCCTCTGGATTTCATTATTAATTATATAAATTGTTCTAAGTAGACTGTCGATTTTACAGTAAAAACTTTACATTTACAAAATTTTACTGAAAAGTATAGTGTTTTTTTTGGGGTTTTTTTACAACATTTTACAGTCAATTGAAAAATTACGGGGTTATAGAAAAAGCTGGCAGCTTAGTTGCCAGAATTTTTGTATTAAATTGACATTGTTTTTACAACATTATATTGTTCAAGGAAAAGCAGTACAAGTTATTTTTTTATTCTGGCAACTTGGCTGCCAGTTTTTCTACCGTAAAAACAAATATACCGTCTTTCCATTTACAGTAATACATCATTAAAAACAACAACCGTAGATTTTACAGTCAAAACTGGCAGCTCAGTCAACACAATTTTAACGCAAAAAACAGTAGTAGTTTTTTTCAATTTACAGTAATATGCTGCAAAGAACAACGTAACATTTATTATCATTTTTATTAATTTAATGGGTAGTTTGCTGTAAATTTAAGTATTTTTACTTAGACAAAACATGTTTGGAAAGTATGATAATATACTGTAATATTTGTTGCAATATTTGATACTATTAAAGTTTAAAATGTATGCAATTTCAAGCAGTACATATATTTTTTCTGTCAAAATGAAAAAAATAAATTACATTTAGTGAAAAAATATGAAGTCCTTTATTGACACATATAATTTCCAAGCTGTAGTTTTTAATTTACAGTAATATGCTGTAAAGAACGTACAATTTATTGTAATTTTTAATAATTTGATGGGTAGTTTGCTGTAAATTTAAGTATTTTTACTTAGACAAAACATGTTTGGAAAGGATGATAATATACTGTAATATTTGTTGCAATATTGGATACTTTAAATTTTCCTGAGGGAACTCTCCTGAAGGAATCAATAAAGTACTATCTATCTATCTATCTATCTATCTATCTATCTATCTATCTATCTATCTATCTATCTATCTATCTATCTATCTATCTATCTATCTATCTATCTATCTACTATTAAAGTTTAAAATGTATGCAATTTCAAGCAGAACATATTTTTTTGCTGTCAAAATGAAAAAAATCAATTACATTTAGTGAGAAAAAATTAAGTACTTTATTGACACATATCATTTCCAGGTGTTTGCGGACCAGATAAAATTATGTTGCGGGCCAGATCTGGCCCCCGGGCCTTGAGTTTGTCACCTGTGGGTTAGATCAGTGGTCCCCAACCACCGGGCCATGGCCCGGTACCGGTCCGCGGACCGATTGGTACCGGGCCGCACAAGAAATGTAAAAAAAAAATTTAAATTTTTTTTTAAATTTTTTTTTTTTTTTTATGAAATCAACATAAAAAACACAATATATACATTATATATCAATATAGATCAATACAGTCTGCAGGGATACAGTCCGTAAGCACATATGATTGTATTTATTTATGTAAAAAAATATATATATATATTATTATTATTATTTTTTTTTTTTTTAAATACACCCCCGCCCCACCCACCCACCGGTCCGTGGGACAAATTTTCAAGCGTTGACCGGTCCGCAGCTACAAAAAGGTTGGGGACCACCGGGTTAGATGATCGGACGAGACACAGTGCTTTTACGCAAAACCCTTGGGTACCTGTTTTTGTGTATTTGGGATCCACATAAATCCGAATATTTGAAATCAAATATGCTTCCTCCAAATGAGCCGTTTGGAATTTGAGACTTTAGCTATGTTATTTGCCATGGTTGCATTGTGGATATGTCCATATATGGTAAAGGTTTACCCGAAGAGCTTTGCGTGAGTCCGCCATTGTCGTCCAAAGATATAGTCACCAAGGTCCTTTTTCTCTATCCTCTTGTCATGGGGCAGACTGGCTCGTACATGCACATGCATCCTCCGCTGTTGCCTTATCTAATACAAAGTAGCATAGAGGTCAAACTTATATCTGTCAGTAGACTCTATATGGAAGCGCTAAAGACGGTAAGAAAGCGGCTTGAAAATGGTCTGTAAAACTTAAATCTATGCAACATTTTGACCAAAGACCCACCTTTACATGTTATGTAGACCACAAATAAGTGTTTTAAATGTAGAAAATAAATCATTATATGATCCCTTTAATATACACTTAGCTGATGTAAATTACTGCCTACACAAACGGTAATGTTCTAAAAAGTCAACTGTTGTTTGAGTGTACACATGACTAAGTCAATAAACTCCATTTGAAGTGTTAATTACCAGTGGTTAAACAAAGAAGAAGAAAGTAATACAACCACAGACGTTATTATAACTAATTCAACCCCTGATTTTAATACAACTGGCAGTAACCTTTTGTGAAGGAAAGAACAAAAATGACTATGTTCACTGAAATAATACTAAACTGAGTAAAGTAATTCAGTCGTCCCTCGTTTATCGCGGTTATTATGGGGACTGGACATGATCACGATAAACTAATTTCATCAAAGTAGGATTTTCCTTAATATATTGAATATTTTTATAGAAAATGGTTGATGACAGGGGTGTCAAAGTAATTTTAGTTCAGGGGCCTCATGGAGGAAAATCTGTGCACACGCGAGCCGGACTAATAAAATCATGGCATTAAATTAAAAAATAAAGACTTACTATAGCCAAAAATAGAACAAACACAATAAATTGTGCACTTTGAACCTGATGTGTATTTCTGGCCTTGTCATCCTCGTCCGGACAGAAGGGTGACATTGATTGATTGAGACTTTTATTAGTAGGTTGCACAGTGAAGTACATATTCCGTACAATTGACCACTAAATGGTAACACCCGAATACGTTTTTCAACTTGTTTAAGTCGGGGTCCACTTGATTCATGATACATGATACAGATATATACTATCATATATACTATCATCATAATACAGTCATCCCACAAGATAATCACATTGAATTATTTACATTATTTACAATCAGGGGTGTGGGGGGGGGGGGGTAGGATATGGACAGCAAGTAGTGGACATAGAGAGAGAGAGAGAGAGAGAGAGAGAGAGAGAGAGATCAGAAGGCATGAGAAAAAGTATCTGCATTTGAATGTTTACATTTGATTATTAGCAATCCGGGGAGGGTGTTAGTTTAGGGTTGTAGCTGCCTGGAGGTGAACTTTTATTGCGGTTTTAAAGGAGGATAGAGATGCCCTTTCTTTTATACCTGTTGGGAGCGCATTCCACATTGATGTGGCATAGAAAGAGAATGAGTTAAGACCTTTGTTAGTTCGGAATCTGCGGCTGGATCAAAAGAGACGTCGGAGACGCTTTACTGAACTAAAAGTTGCGTTAATCACAAGCGAGCGTCATTATACAGGACTGCAGTTCCTGGAGGAGGTCAGGTCAGAAAAATGAATCTCTTCTATCTTGAAGGAACCAAACCAGTCTTATATTCCTTCTTTCTCTTTCTGAGTGTGGGTTAATTCAGGAGAGTGCAACCTGACCATGTAAGGACGTGTTTGTGTGTAAGTGACTGAGAACACAACAAATGTATACCACAACTTGTAGGTTGACGTTAAGATAAACATGGAGTCTCTCCTCCAGGATAGAGCTAGCACTTTTGCTGGTTTTATTGTTTCTTCTCGTGAGAGAGCTAATTCCTGTCCACATGCAAATGTCCAAATAAGGCTCCTTATTTTATTATGGGCTCAACCATTATTTGCTTAAACCTGGTGGTTCGCTTTCTCCAAGGTGAATATAAACATTCAACATAATATGAGTTAATTAATTCACTTCAAACCTACCAGTTGTTCACCTTTAGTGTGTCTCAGAGTGATCCTTCTTTACTCAGAGGAATACGAGACAGAGGTGTTTTTACGGTGCGGTCAAGGACCGCTGAACACAGTCGGACACCACGACGCCTGCCAGAAATAATGGTTAATAATTATAGATTTTATTCATCAAAATGCAAATAAAATATTGTTTGAATGAGATTTCTCTACAGAATCCCCTCTCTGGTAAACATAAGCACCTTGAAGATTCTAGCGGGAACTCTCCTTAAACCCTTTTTCGATTACGCTTGCACCTCCTGGTACCCTAGCACCTCCAAAACCCTCAAATCTAGACTCCAAACATCCCAGAACAAGCTAGTCAGGTTACTTCTAGACCTCCACCCCAGATCCCACCTCACTCCTACCCACTTCTCTAAAGTGGGCTGGCTCAAGGTGGAGGACAGAGTTAAATAACTTGCACTGAGCCTAGTCTATAAAATCCGCTACACCTCCCTGATACCGAAGTACATGTCAAACTACTTCCAGAACGTAAATGACCGCCATAACCACAACATCAGGGGGAGCTCCACTAACCACGTTAAACACAGATTCCGAACTAACAAAGGTCTTAACTCATTCTCTTTCTATGCCACATCAATGTGGAATGCACTCCCAACAGGTGTAGAAGAAAGGGCATCTCTATCCTCCTTCAAAACCGCAATAAAAGTTCACCTCCAGGCAGCTACAACCCTAAACTAACACCCTCCCCGGATTGCTAATAATCAAATGTAAACAATCAAATGCAGATACTTTTTCTTATGCCTTCTGATCTCTCTCTCTCTCTCTCTCTCTCTCTCTCTCTCTCTCTCTCTCTCTCTCTCTCTCTCTCTCTCTCTCTCTCTCTCTCTCTCTCTCTCTCTGTCCACTACTTGCTGTCCATATCCTACCCCCTCCCGTCCACACCCCTGATTGTAAATAATGTAAATAATTAAATGTGATTATCTTGTGTGATGACTGTATTATGATGATAGTATATATGATAGTATATATCTGTATCATGAATCACTTTAAGTGGACCCCGACTTAAACAAGTTGAAAAACGTATTCGGGTGTTACCATTTAGTGGTCAATTGTACGGAATATGTACTTCACTGTGCAACCTACTAATAAAAGTCTCAATCAATCAATCAATGGCCTTATTATAACCCTAACCCTCTAACCCTGGCCCTAACCCTAACCAAATAACTCTAAATTATGTCTTTATTACTTAGAATATGTTCCCCTAGTGTCCAAATAACTCTAAATTAAGTCTTTGTTACTTAGAATATGTTCCCCATACTGAAGTGTTACCAAAAACATATAACTTTGTCTTGAATTTGAAAAACATTTTTTTTGTTTCCCTAAAGAAGGGTTCAGTGAATGCACATATGAAACTGGTGGGGTTCGGTACCTCCAACAAGGTTAAGAACCACTGATCTAAACAAAACTATTCAAGATGCAATGTTTAAAAAAAAAAAAATGTTGACCCTTTTAAAGGCCTTTTAATCACATAATATCACAGGATTGAATTGGCAAAAATAATTTCCAAAATAATGCAGATTTTATATGAACTGACAACTCTGACACAATTTGGTCCAAATGTCTTTAAAGAGTTTAAAAAAACACCAAAAAACACATGTTAAATATTTCTGTCCAGGCCTGATTGACAGATTTATATATAAATATTTATTGATATAAATCCAAAATGTTTTTACTGCCTTTTGAAAAAAATGACTTTTATGTCCCTGTGATGAGGTGGCGACTTGTCCAGGGTGTACCCCGCCTACCGCCAGAATGCAGCTGAGATAGGCTCCAGCACCCTCAGCGACCCCAAAAGGGACAAGCGGTAGGAAATGGATGGACTTTTATGTCCTTACTGGCTTTGGGGTATTATGGAATAACAGTTAGTGTCTGGTAGATGTAGAATTACACATTGACTTTTTAAAGAGTAACATTGGAAAAATCATGTTTATTATACGGCAAAAATGTACATTAGGTGTTGATTATTGCATCTGGTGTACCTAAACAAGTGGCTGCCAAGTGCTGCTTGTGGGAGGAGCCAAGACAATTGCGCCCACCTGAAGTGAACGCTGACTTCCGGTTCTAATTATCCAATCACCGGCGAGAGGAGTTTATATCAATCTCAGGTGAGCTTGGCTTTCTCAAGCCCGTTTTTTTTCCTGGCAATTCTTGCCAGCTCGGAACGCACAGAACCGTTTTGGACCCGCATTGGACTGGACCAGAATCGGGCCAGGACCATGTCGGGGCCTCCCGAGTGGATTGCGGTTTGGGTTTGGGTCACCTTGGTGACTCTAGCCCGCCTCGGTCAGACACACACCGGGACAAACGGTGACGTCCACGGACGTCCAGACGCGGGATTCTTCCCGGCCCCCGTGTGGAAGTTCCTGGCAGGTAAGAGACCGCTCCACAGAGTGTTCAGGTCCGAACCCGGAAGTTTGACTCACTCCGCGTGTGTTTCAGTGTCAGGACGCGCAGGGGGCACTTTGGACCTGGGTCGGCCGCGGTTCCGTTGCGGCGACACGACGCTTTCTGTCCGCGTGTCCCTCATCCGACACGCCAAAGCGCGCCTCCCAGGTGAGTGGCCGCGGACGCGCGGTTGCACGCTGACGAACGCGCGTTCACGTGCGTGTATGGCCTGTGTGTGTGTGTGTGCAGACGGGAGGAGGCTGCTGGTGCTGCACGACGCATGCGCGGCTTCGGTTCGGAGGTTCGGTCCGTGGCTGCTGCTCAAGCTGCCGTACAGCAGCTGTCACCTGCACGCCACGGTAAGAGGCACGCACGCCCACTGCATTAGGTACACCGCCGTCATCGCTTTGATCCACGCTGTCAGTCACAACACGCCAACTCATTTATGACGACTGTGCCTAATGAAGTGGCCACTATGTGTCAAGGGGGCGTTGACAATCGGCCACGCGGATGATTGACGGGTCATCTCTTTATAGACCTCAACGCAAATCACCACCCGTCACTAAATGACCAAGTGAATGAATTGAAATGAAAAGTGAAAGCATAAAATGTCTCTGGCTGGACAGAGCCAACAACTTAAAGGGGAACTGCACTTTTTGGAGAATTTTGCCCTTCATTCACAATCCTTTTAGGTAAGAAAAGGTTTTCTTTTTTTACGCATTCCGACTTCAGAATAAAGGCTGCACTGTAAAAAAAATAAAATAAAAAAAATCCTATTTTTATGGTTAATTTACTCTAAATTTCTACTGTAATTTTTCAATTTTTTAAAAAATAGTTTATAAAACAGTAGAATTGAAGACATTATCTGTAAATAAACAATCCGCCTGTTTAAGTAATATGCCAGTAATGACAAACTATGTATATTTCTATTTCTTTTACAGAAAAATACCAAATTAATTATACATAGCATTTTCTGTTTTCTTAAATTACTTTCAAATTCATGTAAAATTACAGTAATTATCTTTCATTAAATATGTAGCTTGTTATATAAAAGTCTATGTCCATACTAACAATCCAACACAGGGGTGTCAAACTCAAATACAGAGTGGGCCCAAAATTTAAAACTGAACAAAGCCGCAGGCCAAAGTTGAACAAATTAACCTTTTAATAGGGACCCACACAAGTTTTGCATTGAATATTGAACAAGCAAGGCTTATATAACTTTATAGTGACATGCAAAATCGAGTTTCAAATAATAATAATAATAATACTTAAAAAATATCAATGGCATATCAAATACAATTTAAATAAAAATTGAATGCCTCTTTTCTATTTGCAGCCTTCTGAGGTAAATATCAACATTAACTTTTTCCACAGGCTAATAAATTTGAAAATAAAACAATGAATAAACTGCTCAGTTTGCAACACACTGATCTAATCTGATGTGCCCAAGCCAGATACCTGCCATCTTTTCTTGGATGCTAGTTCATTGATGTTGGGGCTCAGGCTTTGAGCTGAGGCTATCTTCATTATCCAACGAAGATGTTCATCACTCTTTATATCTCGTAGTCCACCCGGACCACAGTCTTGGGGGCGTGCCTTAAAGGCACTGCCTTTAACGTCCTCTACGAGCTGTCGTCACATCCGCTTTTCATCCATTCTAACATCGTTCAGACCCAGTCACAATATATGTGCGGCTTCTGTGCGCACACACAAGTGAATGCAACGCATACTTCATCAACAGTGATACAGGTTACACTGAGGGTGCCAGTATAAAAAACTTTAACACTGTTAGAAATATACCACACCAAACAAGAATGACAAACACATTTCGGGAGAACATCCACACCGTAACACAGCAGGACAAATACCCAGAATCCTTTGCAGCACTAACTCTTCCGGGATGCTACAAAATACACCCCCCCCCCCCCCCACACACACACACACACACACACACACACACACCTTGTAGTGTCCTGGAAGAGTTAGTACTGCAAAGGGTACTGGGTATTTTTGTTGTTTATGTTGTGTTACGGTGTGGATGTTCTCCCAAAATGTGTTTGTCATTCTTGTTTGGTGTGGGTTCACAGTGTGGCGTATATTTCTAACAGTGTTAAAAAATTTTATACTGGCACTTTCAGTGTAACCTGTATCGCTGTTGATGAAGTATGCGTTGCATTCATTAGTGTGTGCGTGCGTACGGCACAATAGATTAAAAAACAAAAAAATTAAAAAAAATTTTTTTATTTTTTGTATTTTTTATCAAATCAACATAAAAAACACTATATATACATTGTATATCAATATAGATCAATACAGTCTGCAGGGATACAGTCCAGAAGCACACATGATTGTATTTCTTTACGACAAAAAATAAATACAAAAAATAAATAAATACCCCCCCCCCGTGGGACAACTTTTCAAGCGTTGACCGGTCCGCAGCTACAAAAAGGTTGGGGACCACTGATGTAGACCACAAGGAAGTATTTTACATTTAAAAAAAAAAAAAAAATCCTAATAGGACCCCTTTAATGCACCTTATAATCCGGTGCGCCTTTTGTATGAAAGTAGACCTGAATAGACCCGCTCATCGGCAGTGCGCCCTATAATCAAGTGCGCCCTATTGTCCAGAAAATATGGTACTTTGGGACAAATCATGAGCCAGAAACATATATTTTTGAGCCTGAATATAAGGAGGATGATCCCAAGTTTAAAAGCTGAGTGCTAAAGACGTCCAGCTTTAGCAAAACACTAAACATCATGTATTGCTAAGTGCTAAACAAGGAATACAAACTACGGACATTATAAAACAATCACTTACTGTATAATGTCTGCTCTGTGGGGTATTGACTGATGGATGTCTATATCTTCTCATTTAGATGAAGAACTTATCAATAAGAATTAATAGTAGAGGGATCTCTAATCACTGCTTTGTTGGAATTCTTATCAATATTGATACTGTTGTTGTTCATTTTTGTGTGACTACTTGGCTGTTCTGAATGTTGCTGGGTTTTGGAATTAGGATTGTATTGTATTATTGTGTATTATTCTGTTGGACTGATTAATAATAATTTTTAAAAAATAATTTAAATTAAAAACAAATTATTATTAATCATAATCCTCACAAAGGTTAAAAAAAAAAAAAGAGGTTCTACAACAGGTGTCTTTTCGGGTAAAAGTTGGATGTCCAGTTCGAATCTTGTGTCGCCAGGCCGAATTTAAACTGTAAATCTCGCAAACTCCTTGAATAGACCAATATTTATTCCAGTTTTGGCTCTTATTTGTTTTTTTTCTATACACCGAGGCTATATCATCCCTACAAGCCTGTTTCGCAGGTTTCCCTGCTCGTCAGGGGATTTTATTTTATTTTTTTATAAAATCCCCTGACGAGCAGGGAAACCTGCGAAACAGGCTTGTGGGGATGATATAGCCTATGTGTTTTATCCTGACCTAATGTATATTTCGCTCTACTCTGGTATTGAGCACTGTATAACGGATAAACCACAGAGACCTCGACTATATTTTACACATACATATATATATATATATATATCTCTATACATCTCGACCGACCACATCTGTGGTCCCTTCCAAGGCCTCTCATTGTTCCCACTGGGTTGAGTTTTTTCTTGCCCTGATTTGAGATCTGAGGCGAGGATGTCCTTGTGGCTTGTGCAGCCCTTTGAGATGTTTGTGATTAAGGGCTATATCAATAAACTTTGATGATTGATTGATACACAAAGTATATTTGCAGTCAGTCATAGCCTCTTCTTTTTGTCACTTAAAAAAAATAGAGGCCATAACCTCGGTGTCTTCTATGGTAGTTACGGGCAAGCATGCGTGCAGACTTATTTTACACGTGCGCAGCGTTTTTTTGGTGCTTGCGATGTCTTTCTCTTATTCTACTTGCGCAACGTTCCACCCTTTTGGCACTTAGGGGCCGGCCCAACATTTACAGCTGCTACAAAAAGTTTCTGACCCAATATATAACATTTTCATAACCCTCCGCACAGTGGAGGAGAAAGGACAGTAGGCGTTTAAAGCAACCAATTAGAGAGGAGGGGAGTCGCTGGGCGTTGTATTCAATGCCTTCCCCTCTTCCCCTAAGTTCCCAAAGAGTGGAACGTCGTGTGCGTACAAAGACAAATTGCACGTGCATAATGACACCGCATGCACCAACTCTCTGTGCAAAATGAGTCAGTGCGCACAAAGTGTGTTTTTGAGAATGTTGGCACTGTTCTGATGCTATAGAAACCTTTTTGAAGGCTTCCTTATTGTCTGCTGTCAGCTCTGTCGTCCACAAGTTGAAGACATTCTGTGTTTTATGCTTTTCAGACTACAAGGCGTTCTTAAAATCCTTTCATTTCCTCAAAAATCCTCTTTTCCGCTTTGTATTTTTTACTTGATATGTCAGTGGGAAAATATCCATACGAGGTGTGTCAGACAAGTTCCAGGGCTCGTATCACAAAGGATATATTTTAAAATCCAAACTATCAACTGTCTTCTTCGAAGTGATCCCTTCTTACATATTTTCCCAGCCTTCTCTGCCCCACCTCCATGCAGTCTTGGAAAGATTCTTCCAGGATCTTGTAGTGGCCCAGACCATAAATCAGCATCTTAACAAAGAGGTCCTGGGGTGTTTGGTGCGTGAGAAGAGACGAAAGTGGCTTACAATGCCAAGAATAACATGGCCGCTTGAGCGACTTCCCTACCCACCCGACCTGTAATTTTTTATCCCGAACTCAAGAGGGACATCAAGCGTATCTGTTTTGAAGACATGGACCACATAAAGATTGCTGAGAAAAAGGAACTGCTGAGGATCTGGAAAGAATCCTTACAGGAGTGCTTGAAGGTGTGGAAGAGAAAGCTGAGAAAGTGTGCTAGACTCCATAGGGATTACTTTGAAGGGAAAAACGTGTAGTTTTTGGATTTGAAATATATCTTGTCTCAATATATATTTCCTAAAAATGTTCACGGCAACAGGTGATGCCTCCTCTGCCCGCACGTCACTCTTATAGGTATAGTGAAGTATTGTATCAGTATATTAACCCTAACCTTATTTCTAACACTGCTGACATGTGTCATCCTGACTTTACTTCACAGGTGTCAAATGGAAGACATTTTCATCAGCTGGAAGTCCATTATTTTGACAGTCTGCTGCAGACTAACATCATAGGTGTGGCTTCCTGTGAGAATCCTGCCACCGCCGTGAAACTGACACCGCCATTGGTCCTGTGCAGACCAACACAAATAATTGTCAAAGTGCCTCTGGGGACCAAATTGATGAGGGTTAAAGATCTGGGAAATGACGGTGACATCCGCACTACGATCAGCACGTCGAATGCAGGTGCTGTGTTTGTGCAGGTCTCTACACCAGCTAATATGGTAAGGAAAGTCCAAAATATTTGTAGTCACTGGAAGGATTAAATGAAACTAGAATGTTGCTTATTTTTGTTTCCCAGAGCTCCATTATGGAAATGATTCTTTTGGACTCTCTCGGGGACATGTCCACCATGCTGGCAGCTTGTAACAACGCAACCACACAAAGTGAACGAACACGTCAGCCAAGATCTGTGCAGCAACTTCACATGCATGAACGAGGACGTGTCAAGGACAGGAATGTTGAAACTTACAACCCAGAAACGAAAGCATGTAAGACCCCTGTAACACAGGTGTCATATGACGATGCCCATATCTTTGAGTTGTGGGGTTATGATGAAATTCCTCAACGACCATATACTGGAGACAATACAGGTGACACAACATGTGATCAAATGCCTGCTAGCCTTACACCAACTCCTTTGAGCAAAATTGACACGTCGTCTGAAGTGGCCTGTGCCGCAACTGCCTCAACTGCAAGCACGAGTCTGTTTACTGGCATCTGTTCACCCCCAGCATCAACACATACCACTACTACGTATCTATGTCCAATTGTAACTCAAATTCTGCCTGCAATTACCCCTGAAGCCCTGTGCCCCTCAGCAGCAATGGCTTCTACTTCTGTGGCGCTGAGTAGTTGTGCTACTCATGATGTACCAAGCATCCAATATTTTAATTGGCCAACATCTGAATCTTCTAATTGGCCAACATCTGAATCAAGAACTACTCCACCAGAAAAAAACAGTCCTGTTGTACCAAGCACCAAATCTTCTAATTGGCCAACGCCTCATCAATCAACAGCAGCAACAACCAGTCCTGTTAAACAAAGCACCAAATCTTCCAATTGGCCAACACCTCCTAAATCAACAGCTACTACACCAGACACAAGTACTTATGTGCGAAGCCCTAATACTCTTGTGACACCTTCAGAAACTGCACCACCGTCAAAAATGACCAGTCATGAGATACGAAGCACCAAATCTTCTAATTGGCCAACACCAACTGAATTAACTACACCATCAGAAACAACCAATCCTGATATACCAAGCACCAAAAGTTCTAATTGGCAGACACCTCTCGAATCAACAACTACAACACCAGAAACAACCAGTCCTGATAAACTAAGTACCAAATCTTCTAATTGGCCAATATCTCCTGAATCAACAGCTACTACACCAGAAACAACAAGCCCTAATGTGCAAGTCCCTACAACTCTTGTTTTACTTTCAGAAACTACAACACCAGAAATGACCAGTCATGAGTTACTAAGCACCAAATCTTCTAATTGGCCGACACATTCTGAATCAAAAATTTTAAAACCAAAAACCACCAGTCCTAATGTACCAAGTACCAAATCTTCTAATTGGCCGACACCTCATACATCAAAAGTTATTACACCAGAAACCACCAATACTGATATGCGAAGCCTTACAACTCTTGATATACCTTCAGAAACTACAACAATATCAGAAACAACCAGTCATGATGTGTTAACCACCAAATCTTCTAATTGGCCAACACCTCCTGAATCAACAGCTACACCACCAGAAACCACTCATGTCCCAAGCACCAAGTCTTGTAATTGGCCGACACCTCCTGAATCAACAAAACCAAAAATCACCTGTCAGGATGTACCAACCACCCAATCTTCTAATTGGCCAACGCCTCATAAATCAACAGCTGCTACGCAAGAAATAACCAGTTATGATGTGCGAAGCCCTAGAAGTCTTGTGACACCTTCAGAAACTACAACACCGGAAACAACCGGTCATGATGTTATAAGCACCAAATCTACTAATTGGCCGACAGCTTCTGAATCAACTATTACAAGCCCCGCAACTCCACTTTTGACAACCACCTCTGAACCTGCTATTATGTTGGCACGAGTAACCAGTCCTAATGTACGAAGCCCTACAAGGCTTGTGACACCTTCCGAAAAGACCAGTTCTGATGTACCAATCACCAAATCTTCTCAATGGCCAACATTTCCTGAATTAATAACTAAATCAGAAACAACCAGTCATGATGTACCAAACACCAAATCTTCTCATTGGTCAACACTCCCTGAATTAAATAACCCATCAAAAACAACCAGTCCTGATGTACCAGGCCCTACAATTCCTCTTATGACAACCAGTTCTGGACCAACTATTACGTTGGCAGTAATAACCAGTCCTGATGTACTAAGCCCTACAACGCTTTTGACACCTTCAAAAACTACAACATCAGAAACAACCAGTCCTGACGTACCAAGCTCTTCTGAACCAACTAATATGTTGGCAGTAATAACCATTGACGTACGAAGCCCTACAACTCTTGTGACTCCTTCAGAAACTACAACACAACCAGAAACAACAATTGTTGATGTTGCAAGCACCAAATCTTCTCATTGGTCAAAACCTCCTGAAATAACTACGACCGAAACGACCAGTACTGACGAGGGAACCCCTACACCGCTTGTGACGCCTTCAGAAACGGCCGAAACAACCAGTTCTGACATACCAACTACCAAATCTTCTGAGGGGCCGGCGCCTCCTGAATCAACAGCTGCAATACTAAAAACAACCACTAATGATGTACCAAGCACCGAATCTTCAATTTGGCCAACACCTACTGAATCAACAACTATAACACAAGAAACAACCAGTCCTGATGTAGCAAGCACCAAATCGTCTCAATGGACAAAACCTCCTGAATTAACTACAACTCTAGAAACAACCAGTACTGATGTACGAAGCCCTACAAATCCTGTGACACTCTCAGAGACTACTACCTTACCAGCAATAGTCAGTCCTGATGTCCCAATCACCATATCTTATCAATGGCCAACATCCCCTGAATTAATAAAAACATCAGAAACAACCAGTACTGATGTAAGTATCCTTACATTTCGTGTGACTCCTTCAGAAAGTACAACACCAGAAACCACCAGTACTGATGTACTACGCACCAAATCGTTTCAATGGCCAACACGTCCTCAAATAACTCGAACTCCAGAAACAACCATTACTGATGTACAAAGCCCTACAACTCTTGTGACACCTTCAAAAACTACAATACAACCAGAAACAACCAATACTGATGGGCCAAGCACCAATTCTTCTCAATTGCCAACGACCCCTGAATTAACTACATCAAAAACAACCATTCCTTATGTACCAAGCCTCACAACACCACTTGTGACAACCACTTCCGAACAAACTAATGCGATGGCAGTAATAACCAGTCTTGATGTACAAAGCTCTACAACTCTTGTGCCACCTTCAGAAACTACACCAGAAAACACCAGTCCTGATGTACCAAGCAGCAAATCTTCTCAATGGACAACACCTCAATTAACTTCAACTTTAGAAACAACCATTACTGATGTACGAAGCTCTACACCTCTTGTGACACCTTCAGGAACTACAACACAACCAGAAACAACCAGGCTTGATGTACCAAGCACCAAATCTTCTCAATGGACAACACCTCAATTAACTTCAACTTCAGAAACAACCAGGCTTGATGTACCAAGCACCAAATCTTCTCAATGGACAACACCTCAATTAACTTCAACTTCAGAAACAACCATTACTGATGTACGAAGTTTTACAACTCTTGTGACACCTTCAGAAACTACAACACAACCAGAAACAACCAGGCTTGATGTACCTAGCACCAAATCTTCTCAATGGACAACACCTCAATTAACTTCAACTTCAGAAACAACCATTACTGATGTACCAAGTTTTACAACTCTTGTGACACCTTCAGAAACTACAACACAGCCAGAAACAACTAGTTCTGATGTACCAAGCCCCACAACGCCAATTGTGACAACCACTTCTCAACCAACTAGTACGATGCCAGTAATAACCAGTCGTGAGGTACGAAGCTCAACAACTCCTTTGGCAACTTCAGAAACTACAACACCAGAAAGGACCATTCCTGATGCACCAAGCACCAAATCTTCTCATTGGTCAACACCTCCTGAATTTACAAATACAATACAAGAAACATTTAGTCCTGATGTACCAAGCCCTACAACACCACTTGTAACAACCACTTCTGAATCAACTGATATGATGATCTTATCAACCAGTCATGTACAAAGCCCTACAACTCTTGTGACACCTTCAAAAACTACAACACAACCAGAAACAACCAGTCCTGATGGACTAAGCACCAAATCTTCTCAATGGCCAACATCCCCTGAATTAATTACATCAAAAACAACCAGTACTGATGTAAGTATCCCTACATTTCGTGTGACACCTTCAGAAAGTACAACACCAGAAACCACCAGTCCTGATGTACCAAGCCTCACAACACCACTTGTGACAACCACTTATGAACCAACTAATGTGATGGCAGTAATAACCAGTCCTGATGTACGAAGCTCTACAACTCTTGTGCTACCTTCAGAAACTACAACACCAGAAAACACCAGTCCTGATGTACCAAGCCCCACAATTCCAGTTTTGACTTCTGAACCAACTATCACCTTGCGATTAATAACCAGTCTTAATGTACCTAGCCCTACAACTCTTGTGACACCCTCAAAAAAAACTACCTTGCCAGAAACAACCAGTTCTGTTGTACCAAGCACAACATCTTCAAATTGGCCAACGCCTCCTGAATCAACAACTACAACCAGTTCTGATATACCAAGCACCAAATCTTCTCAATGGACAACACTTCAATTAACTTCAACTTCAGAAAAAACCCTGACTGATGTGCGTATCTCTACAACTCTTGTGACACCCTCAGAAAATACAACACAACTAGAAACAACCAGTCCTGATGTACCAAGCCCCAAATCTTCTCAATGGCCAACATCCCCTGAATTAACTACAACATCACAAATAACCAGTCCTGATGTACCAAGCCCCACAACGCCACTTGTGACAACCACTTCTCAACCAACTAATATGATGGCAGTAATAACCAGTCCTGGTGTACGAAGCTCAACAAGTCCTCTGGCACCTTCAGAAACTACAACACCAGAAAACACAATTTCTGATGTACCAATCACTAAATCTTCTCAATGGTCAATACCTCCTGTAATAACTACAACACCAGAAAGGACCAGTCCTGATGCACCAATGACCACATCTCATTGGTCAACATCTCCTGAATTAACAACTACAATACCAGAAACAACCAGTCCTTATGTACCGAGCCCTACAACTCCACTTGTAACAACCGCTTCTGAACCAACTGATATGGTGGCCATAAGCAGTCCTGATGTACAAAACCCTAGAACTCTTGTGACACCTTCAGAAATTAAAACACAACCAGAAACAACCAATGTTGATGTTGCAAGCACCAAATCTTCTCATTGGTCAACACCTCCTGAAATAACGACCAAAACGACCAGTACTGATGAGGGAAGCCCTACACCGCTTGTGACACCTTCAGAAATGACCGAAACAGCCAGTTCTGACATACAAACTACCAAATCTTCTGAGGGGCTGGCGCCTCTTGGATCAACAGCTGCAACACTAAAAACAACCACTAATGATGTACCAAGCACCAAATCTTCACGTTGGCCAACATCTACTGAATCAACAACTATAACACAAGTAACAACCAGTCCTGATGTACCAAGCACCAAATCTTCTCAATGGACAAAACATCCTGAATTAACTACAACTCTAGAAACAACCAGTACTGATGTACGAAGCCCTACAAATCGTGTGACACTCTCAGAGACTACTACCTTACCAGCAATAGTCAGTCCTGATGTCCCAATCACCATATCTTATCAATGGCCAACATCCCCTGAATTAATAAAAACATCAGAAACAACCAGTACTGATGTAAGTATCCTTACATTTCGTGTTACTCCTTCAGAAAGTACACCAGAAACAACCAGTACTGATGTACTACGCACCAAATCGTTTCAGTGGCCAACACTTCCTCAAACAACTCCAACTCCAGAAACAACCATTACTGATGTACGAAGCCCTACAACTCTTGTGACACCTTCAAAAACTTCAACACAACCAAAAACAACCAATCCTGATGGGCCAAGCACCAATTATTCCCAATGGCCAACATCCCCTGAATTAACTACAACATCAAAAACAACCATTCCTTATGTACCAAGCCTCACACCACTTGTGACAACCACTTCTGCACAAACTAATGCGATGGCAGTAATAACCAGTCTTGATGTACAAAGCTCTTCCACTCTTGTGCCACCTTCAGAAACTACAACACCAGAAAACACCAGTCCTGATGTACCAAGCATCATATCTTCACGATGGTCAACCCCTCCTGATTTAACAACTAAAATATCAGAAACAACCAGTCCTGATATACCAAGCACCAAATCTTCTCAATGGACAACACCTGAATTAACTTCAACTTCAGAAACAAACATTACTGATGTACGAAGCTCCACATCTCTTGTGACACCTTCAGAAACTACAACACAACCAGAAACAGCCAGTCCTGATGGACCAAGCACCAAATATTCTAAATGGAAAACACCTCAATTAACTTCAACTTCAGAAACAACCATTACTGATGTACGGAGCTCTATAACTCTTGTGACACCTTCAGAAACTACAACACAACCAGAAACAACCAGTTCTGATGTACCAAGCCCCACAACGCCAATTGTGACAACCACTTCTCAACCAA
Organism: Entelurus aequoreus; assembly: GCF_033978785.1. NCBI lineage: Eukaryota > Metazoa > Chordata > Actinopteri > Syngnathiformes > Syngnathidae > Entelurus > Entelurus aequoreus. The sequence goes on from NC_084751.1 coordinate 10,300,070, forward strand.
CTAATACAATGCCAGTAATAACCAGTCGTGAGTTACGAAGCTCAACAACTCTTTTGGCACCTTCAGAAACTACAACACCAGAAAGGATGATTCTTGATGCACCAAGCACCAAATCTTCTCATTGGTCAACACCTCCTGAATTAACAACCACAATACCAGAAACAACCAGTCCTGATATAACAAGCACCAAATCTTCTCAATGGACAACACATCAATTAACTTCAACTTTACAAACAAACATTACTGATGTACGAAGCTCTACATCTCTTGTGACACATTCAGAAACTACAACACAACCAGAAACAACCAGTCCTGATGTACCAAGCACCAAATCTTCTCAATGGACAACACCTCAATTAACTTCAACTTCAGAAACAACCATTACTGATGTACGAAGCTCTACAAAAACAACCATTACTGATGTACGAAGCTCTACAAATCTAGTGACACCTTCAGAAACTACAACACAACCAGAAACAACCAGTCTTGATGGACAAAGCACCAAATCTTCTAAATGGCAAACACCTCAATTAACTTCAACTTCACAAACAACCATTACTGATGTACGAAGCTCTACATCTCTTGTGACCCCTTCAGAAACTACAACACAACCAGAAACAACCAGTTCTGATGTACCAAGCCCCACAGCGCCAATTGTGACAACCACTTCTCAACCAACTAATACAATGCCAGTAATAACCAGTCGTGAGTTACGAAGCTCAACAACTCCTTTGGCACCTTCAGAAACTACAAGACCAGAAAGGATCATTCCTGATGCACCAAGCACCAAATCTTCTCAATGGACAACACCTCAATTAACTTCAACTTTAGAAACAACCATTACTGATGTACGAAGCTCTACATCTCTTGTGACACCTTCAGAAACTACAACACAACCAGAAACAACCAGTTCTGATGTACCGAGCCCCACAACGCCAATTGTGACAACTTCTCAACCAACTAATACGATGCCAGTAATAACCAGTCCTGATGTACCAAGCACCAAATCTTTTCAATGGACAACAACTCAATTAACTTCAACTTCAGAAACAACCATTACTGATGTACGAAGCTCTACATCTCTTGTGACACCTTCAGAAACTACAACACAACCAGAAACAACCAGTCCTGATGTACCAAGCACCAAATCTTCTCAATGGACAACACCTCATTTAACTTCAACTTTAGAAACAACCATTCCTGATGTACGAAGCTCTACATCTCTTGTGACACCTTCAGAAACTACAAAACAACCAGAAACAACCAGGCTTGATTTACCAAGCACAACATCTTCTCAATGGACAACACCTGAATTAACTTCAACTTCAGAAACAACCATTACTGATGTACAAAGCTCTACATCTCCTTTGGCACCTTCAGAAACTACAACACCAGAAATGTTTAGTCCTGATGCACGAAGCACCAAATCTTCTCATTGGTCAACACCTCCTGAATTAACAACTACAATACCAGAAACAACCAGTCCTGATATACCAAGCACCAAATCTTCTCAATGGACAACACATCAATTAAGTTCAACTTTAGAAACAAACATTACTGATGTACGAAGCTCTACATCTCTTGTGACACCTTCAGAAACTACAACACAACCAGAAACAACCAGTCCTGATGTACCAAGCACCAAATCTTCTCAATGGACAACACCTCAATTAACTTCAACTTCAGAAACAACCATTACTGATGTACGAAGCTCTACAAATCTAGTGACACCTTCAGAAACTACAACACAACCAGAAACAACCAGTCCTGTTGGACCAAGCACCAAATCTTCTAAATGGCAAACACCTCAATTAACTTCAACTTCACAAACAACCATTACTGATGTACGAAGCTCTACAACTCTTGTGACACCTTCAGAAACTACAAAACAACCAGAAACAACCAGTCCTGTTGGACCAAGCACCAAATCTTCTCAATGGACAACACCTGAATTAACTTCAACTTCAGAAACAACCATTACTGATGTACAAAGCTCTACATCTCCTTTGGCACCTTCAGAAACTACAACACCAGAAATGTTTAGTCCTGATGCACGAAGCACCAAATCTTCTCATTGGTCAACACCTACTGAATTAACAACTACAATACCAGAAACAACCAGTCCTGATATACCAAGCACCAAATCTTCTCAATGGACAACACATCAATTAACTTCAACTTTAGAAACAAACATTACTGATGTACGAAGCTCTACATCTCTTGTGACACCTTCAGAAACTACAACACAACCAGAAACAACCAGTCCTGATGTACCAAGCACCAAATCTTCTCAATGGACAACACCTCAATTAACTTCAACTTCAGAAACAACCATTACTGATGTACGAAGCTCTACAACTCTTGTGACCCCTTCAGAATCTACAACACAACCAGAAACAACCAGTTCTGATGTACCAAGCCCCACAGTGCCAATTGTGACAACCACTTCTCAACCAACTAATACAATGCCAGTAATAACCAGTCGTGAGTTACGAAGCTCAACAACTCCTTTGGCACCTTCAGAAACTACAATACCAGAAAGGATCATTCCTGATGCACCAAGCACCAAATCTTCTCATTGGTCAACACCTCCTGAATTAACAACTACAATACTAGAAACAACCAGTCCTGATATACCAAGCACCAAATCTTCTCAATGGACAACACCTCAATTAACTTCAACTTTAGAAACAACCATTACTGATGTACGAAGCTCTACATCTCTTGTGACACCTTCAGAAACTACAACACAACCAGAAACAACCAGGCTTAAATTACCAAGCACCAAATCTTCTCAATGGACAACACCTGAATTAACTTCAACTTCAGAAACAACCATTACTGATGTACAAAGCTCTACATCTCTTGAAACACCTTTAGAAACTACAACACAACCAGAAACAACCAGGCTTGATTTACCAAGCACAAAATCTTCTCAATGGACAACACCTGAATTAACTTCAACTTCAGAAACAACCATTACTGATGTACAAAGCTCTACATCTCTTGAAACACCTTTAGAAACTACAACACAACCAGAAACAACCAGTCCTGATGTACCAAGCACCAAATCTTCTCAATGGACAACACCTCAATTAACTTCAACTTCAGAAACCACCATTACTGATGTACGAAGCTCTACATCTCTTGTGACACCTTCAGAAACTACAACACAAACAGAAACAACCAGTCCTGATGTACCAAGCACCAAATCTTCTCAATGGACAACACCTCAATTAACTTCAACTTTAGAAACAACCATTACTGATGTACGAAGCTCTACACCTCTTGTGACACCTTCAGAAACTACAACACAACCAGAAACAACCAGGCTTGATTTACCAAGCACAAAATCTTCTCAATGGACAACACCTGAATTAACTTCAACTTCAGAAACAACAATTACTGATGTACAAAGCTCTGCATCTCCTTTGGCACCTTCAGAAACTACAACACCAGAAATGATCAGTCCTGATGCACCAAGCACCAAATCTTCTCCTTGGTCAACACCTCCTGAATTAACAACTACAATACAAGAAACAACCAGTCCTGATGTACCAAGCCCTACAACTCCAATTATAACAACCACTTCTGAACCAACTAATATGATGGTCTTAACGAGTCATGTACAAAGCCCTACAACTCTTGTGACACTTCCAAAAACTACAACACAACCAGAAACCACCAGTCCTGATGGGCCAAGCACCAAATCTTCTCAATGGCCAACATCCCCTGAATTAATTACATCAAAAACAACCAGTACTGATGTAAGTATCCCTATATTTGGTGTGACACCTTCAGAAAGTACAACAGAAACCACCAGTACTGATGTACTTCGCACCAAATCGTTTCAATGGCCAACACCTCCTCAATTAACTCGGACTCAAGAAACAACCATTACTGATGTACAAAGCCATACAACTCTTGTGACACCCTCAAAAAAAACTACCTTGCCAGAGACAACCAGTTCTGTTGTACCAAGCACAAAATCTTCTAATTGGCCAAAGCCTCCTGAATCAACAACTACAACCAGTTCTGATACACCAAGCACCAAATCTTCTCAATGGACAACACTTCAATTAACTTCAACTTCAGAAAAAACCCTGACTGATGTGCATATCTCTACAACTCTTGTGACACCTTCAGAAACTACAACACAACCAGAAACAACCAGTCCTGATGTACCAAGCACCAAATCTTCTCAATGGACAACACCTCAATTAACTTCAACTTTAGAAATAACCATTACTGATGTGCGAAGCTCTACACATCTAGTGACGCCTTCAGAAACTACAACACAACTAGAAACAACCAGTCCTGATGTACCAAGCCCTAAATCTTCTCAATGGCCAACATCCCCTGAATTAACTACATCAAAAACAACCAGTCCTGATGTACCAAGCACCAAATCTTCTCAATGGACAACACCTCAATTAACTTCAACTTCAGAAACAACCATTACTGATGTACGAAGCTCTTCATCTCTTGTGACACCTTCAGAAACTACAACACAACCAGAAACAACCAGGCTTGATTTACCAAGCACAAAATCTTCTCAATGGACAACACCTGAATTAACTTCAACTTCAGAAACAACCATTACTGATGTACAAAGCTCTACATCTCCTTTGGCACCTTCAGAAACTACAATACCAGAAATGGTCAGTCCTGATGCACCAAGCACCAAATCTTCTCATTGGTCAACACCTCCTAAATTAACAACTACAATACAAGAAACAACCAGTCCTGATGTACCAAGCCCTACAACTCCACTTGTAACAACCACTTCTGAACCAACTAATATGATGGTCTTAACAACGAGTCATGTACAAAGCCCTACAACTCTTGTGACACTTCCAAAAACTACAACACAACCAGAAACCACCAGTCCTGATGGGCCAAGCACCAAATCTTCTCAATGGCCAACATATCCTGAATTAATTACATCAAAAACAACCAGTACTGATGTAAGTATCCCTATATTTCGTGTGACACCTTCAGAAAGTACACCAGAAACCACCAGTACTGATGTATTTCGCACCAAATCGTTTCAATGGCCAACACCTCAATTAACTCGGACTCCAGAAACAACCATTACTGATGTACAAAGCCATACAACTCTTGTGACACCCTCAAAAAAAACTACCTTGCCAGAGACAACCAGTTCTGTTGTACCAAGCACAAAATCTTCTAATTGGCCAAAGCCTCCTGAATCAACTACAACCAGTTCTGATATACCAAGCACCAAATCTTCTCAATGGACAACACTTCAATTAACTTCAACTTCAGAAAAAACCCTGACTGATGTGCATATCTCTACAACTCTTGTGACACCTTCAGAAACTACAACACAACCAGAAACAACCAGTCCTGATGTACCAAGCCCCAAATCTTCTCAATGGCCAACATCCCCTGAATTAACTACAACATCAAAAACAACCAGTCCTGATGTACCAAGCACCAAATCTTCTCAATGGACAACACCTCCATTAACTTCAACTTTAGAAACAACCATTACTGATGTACGAAGTTCTACACCTCTTGTGACACCTTCAGAAACTACAACACAACCAGAAACAACCAGTCCTGATGTACCAAGCACCAAATCTTCTCAATGGACAACACCTCAATTAACTTCAACTTTAGAAACAACCATTACTGATGTACGAAGCTCTACACCTCTTGTGACACCTTCCGAAACTACAACACAACTAGAAACAACCAGTCCTGATGTACCAAGCCCCAAATCTTCTCAATGGCCAACATCCCCTGAATTAACTACATCAAAAACAACCAGTCCTGATGTACCAAGCACCAAATCTTCTCAATGGACAACACCTCAATTAACTTCAACTTCACAAACAACCATTACTGATGTACGAAGCTCTACAACTCTTGTGACACCTTCAGAAACTACAACACAACCAGAAACAACCAGTTCTGATGTATCAAGCCCCACAATGCCAATTGTGACAACCACTTCTCAACCAACTAATACGATGCCAGTAATAACCAGTCGTGAGTTACGAAGCTCAACAACTCCTTTGGCACCTTCAGAAACAACACCAGAAAGGACCATTCCTGATGCACCAAGCACCAAATCTTCTCATTGGTCAACACCTCCTGAATTAACAACTACAATACCAGAAACAACCAGTCCTGATGTACCAAGCTCTACAACTCCACTTGTAACAACCACTTCTGAACCAACTAATATGATGGTCTTAACAACCAGTCATGTACAAAGCCCTACAACTCTTGTGACACCTCCAAAAACTACAACACTCCCAGAAACAACCAGTCCTGATGGGCCAAACACCAAATCTTCTCAACGGCCAACATCCCCTAAATTAATTACATCAAAAACAAACAGTACTGATGTAAGTATCCCTACATTTCGTGTGACACCTTCAGAAGGTACAACACCAGAAACCACCAGTACGGATGTACTTCGCACCAAATCGTTTCAATGGCCAACACCTCAATTAACTCGAACAACAGAAACAACCATTACTGATGTACAAAGCCATACAACTCCCGTGACACCTTTAGAAACTACAAAAACAGAAACAACCAGTCCTGGTTGGCCAAGCACCAAGTCTTCTCAATGGCCAACATCCCCTGAATTTTTTACAACATCCAAAACAACCATTCCTTATGTACCAAGCCTCACAACACCACTTGTGACAACCACTTCTGAACAAACTAATGCGATGGCAGTAATAACCAGTCCTGATGTACAAAGCTCTACAACTCTTGTGCCACCTTCAGAAACTACACCACCAGAAAACACCAGTCCTGATGTACCAAGCCCCACAATTCCAGTTTTGACAGCCACTTCTGAACCAACTATCACCTTGCGATTAATAACCAGTCTTAATGTACCTAGCCCTACAACTCTTGTGACACCCTCAAAAAAAACTACCTTGCCAGAAACAACCAGTTCTGTTGTACCAAGCACAAAATCTTCTATTTGGCCAACGCCTCCTGAATCAACAACTACAACCAGTTCTGATATACCAAGCACCAAATATTCTCAATGGACAACATCCCCTGAATTAACTACAACATCAAAAACAACCAGTCCTGGTGTACGTAGCTCAACAACTCCTCTGGCACCTTCAGAAACTACAACACCAGAAACAACCAGTGCTTATGTACCAAGCCCTACAACTCCACTTGTAAGAACCACTTCTGAACCAACTGATATGGTGGCCTTAACCAGTCCTGATGTACAAAACCCCAGTACTCTTGTGACACCTTCAGAAACTACAACACAACCAGAGACAACCAATGTTGTGGTTGCAAGCACCAAATCTTCTCCTTGGTCAACACTTCCTAAAATAACTATGACCGAAATGACAAGTACTGATGAGGGAAGCCCTACACCGCTTGTGACACCTTCAGAAACGACCGAAACAACCAGTTCTGACATACCAACTACCAAATCTTCTGAGGGGCCGGCGCCTCATGAATCAACAGCTGCAACAGTAAAAACAACCACTAATGATGTGCCAAGCACCAAATCTTCAATTTGGCCAACATCTACTCAATCAACAACTATAACACAAGTAACAACCAGTCCTGATGTACCAAGCACCAAATCTTCTCAATGGACAAAACCTCCTGAATTAACTACAACTCTAGAAACAATCAGTACTGATGTACGAAGCCCTACAAATCGTGTGACACTCTCAGAGACTACTACCTTACCAGCAATAGTCAGTCCTGATGTCCCAATCACCATATCTTATCAATGGCCAACATCCCCTAAATTAATAAAAACATCAGAAACAACCAGTACTGATGTACCAAGCCTCACAACACCACTTGTGACAACCACTTCTGAACAAACTAATGCGATGGCAGTAATAACCAGTCTTGATGTACAAAGCTCTGCAACTCTTGTGCCACCATCAGAAACTACAACACCAGAAAACACCAGTCCTGATGTACCAAGCACCAAATCTTCACAATGGTCAACACCTCCTGATTTAACTACTAAAATACCAGAAACAACTAGTCCTGATATACCAAGCACCAAATCTTCTCAATGGACAACACGTCAATTAACTTCAACTTCAGAAATAACCATTACTGATGTACGAAGCTCTACAAATCTTGTGACACCTTCAGAAACTACAACACAACCAGAATCAACCAGTCCTTATGGACCAAGCGCCAAATCTTCTAAATGGCAAACACCTCAAATAACTTCAACTTCAGAAACAACCATTACTGATGTACGAAGCTCTACAAATATTGTGACACCTTCAGAAACTACAACACCAGAAAGGACCATTCCTGATGCACCAAGCACCAAATCTTCTCATTGGTCAACACCTCCTGAATTAACAACTACAATACAAGAAACAACCAGTCCTGATGTACCAAGCCCTACAACACCACTTGTAACCACCACTTCTGAACCAACTGATATGATGGTCTTAACAACCAGTCATGTACAAAGCCCTACAACTCTTGTGACACTTTCAAAAACTACAATACAACCAGAAACAAGTCCTGATGGGCCAAGCACCAAATCTTCTCAATGGCCAACATCCCCTGAATTAATTACATCAAAAACAACCAGTACTGATGTAAGTATCCCTACATTTCGTGTGACACCTTCAGAAAGTACATCAGAAACCACCAGTACTAATGCACCTCCTCAATTAACTCGAACTCCAGAAACAACCATTACTGATGTACAAAGCCATACAACTCTTGTGACACCTTCAGAAACTACAAAACCAGAAACAACCAGTCCTGATTGGCCAAGCACCAAATCTTCTCAATGGCCAACATCCCCTGAATTAACTACATCAAAAACAACCAGTCCTGATGTACCAAGCCTCACAACAACACTTGTGACAACCACTTCTGAACAAACTAATGTGATGGCAGTAATAACCAGTCCTGATGTACGAAGCTCTACAACTCTTGTGCCACCTTCAGAAACTACAACTCCAGAAAACATCAGTCCTGATGTACCAAGCCCCACAATTCCAGTTTTGACAGCCACTTCTGAACCAACTATCACCTTGCGATTAATAACCAGTCTTAATGTACCTAGCCTTACAACTCTTGTGACACCCTCAAAAAAAACTACCTTGCCAGAAACAACCAGGTCTGTTGTACCAAGCACAAAATCTTCTAATTGGCCAACGCCTCCTGAATCAACAACTACAACCAGTTCTGATATACCAAGCACCAAATCTTCTCAATGGACAACACTTCAATTAACTTCAACTTCAGAAAAAACCCTGGCTGATGTGCGTATCTCTACAACTCTTGTGACACCTTCAGAAACTACAACACAACCAGAAACAACCAGTCCTGATGTACCGAGCACCAAATCTTCTCAATGGCCAACATCCCCTGAATTAACTACGACATCAAAAACAACCAGTCCTGATATACCAAGCCCCACAATGCCACTTGTGACAACCACTTCTCAACCAACTAATATGATGGCAGTAATAACCAGTCCTGGTGTACGAAGATCAACAACTCCTCTGGCACCTTCAGAAACTACAACACCAGTAAACACCAATTCTAATGTACCAATCAATAAATCTTCTCAATGGTCAATACCTCCTGTAATAACTACAACACCAGAAAGGACCAGTCCTGATGCACCAAGGACCAAATCTTCTCATTGGTCAACATCTCCTGAATTCACAACTACAATACCAAAAACAACCAATCCTTATGTACCAAGCCCTACAACTCCACTTGTAACAACCGCTTCTGAACTAATTGATATGATGGCCTTAACAACCAGTCCTGATGTACAAAGCCCAAGAACTCTGGTGACACCTTTGGAAATGACAAAAACACCAAAAAACAAATCTTCAATACCGCCTGTAATAACACCAGAAACAACCAGTCCAGATGTACCAAGCACCAATTCTTATAATTGGCCAACACCTCCTGAATCAACAACTACAACACCAAAAACCAGTCTGGATAAACAAAGCACAGAATCTTCGAATTGGACAACCCCATTTAAATTAACGACAATAGAAACAACCAGCTCTCATGTACTAAACCCTACAACTCCATACGTTACAATCACTTCTACACCAACTATCACCTTGCAGGGAATAACCAGTCCTAACTTCCTAAACCCTACCACTCTTGTGACACCCTCAAAAAAAACTACTACCTTACCAGATACTACCAGTCCTGATGTACCAAGCATCGAATCTTCTAATTGGCCAACCGCTTATACACCAGAAACAACCAGTACTGATGTGCGAAGCCTTACTACTCTTGTGACACCTTCAGAAACTACAATATCAGAAACAACTCTTTATGTACTAACCACCAAATCTTCTAATTGGCCAACACCTCCTGAATCAACAACTACACTACCAGAAACAACCAGTCCTGATATACCAAGCACCAAATCTTCTGATTGGCCAGCACCTCCTCAATCAACAACTACACTACCAGAAACAACCATTACTAATGTATCAAGCACCGAATCTTCTGATTGGCTGACACCTCCTAAAATAACTACAACACCAGATACAACCAGCACTAATTTACGAAGCCTTACAACTCTTGTGACACCCTCAGAAACACCTATTGTGCCAGCAACAATTCTTGACGTACCAAGCACCAAATCTTCTTATTGGCAAACACCTACTGAAACAACAATTACAACACCACAAACAACCAGCCCAGATATACCAAGCACCACAACTTCATTTGTGACAAGCCTTTCTGAACCAATTATTACCTTGCCAGAAACAACCAATTCTTATGTACGAAGCTTTACAACTCTTGTCACAACCTCTGTTAAATTAACAACTGCAACACCTGGCACAGCTATACGCAGAAGACCTAACTTTGGCAGCAGGCCTGGACACAACTGGCCTGTCGAAGGGGGTAGGCCCATACACAGCAGCAGGCCGGACAGCGGCGGCAGGCCCGGACAAAGCTGGCCTGTCGATGAGGGAAGGCCTGTACACAGCAGCAGGCCGGACAGTGGTGGCAGGCCAGGACACAGCTGGCCTGTGGATGGGGGCAGACCCGTACACAGCAGCAGGCCAGACAGCGGTGGCAGGCCCGGACACAGCTGGCCTGTCGACGGGGGCAGGCCTGTACACAGCAGCAGGCCGGACAGTGGTGGAAGGCCAGGACACAGCTGGCCCGTGGATGGGGGCAGACCCGTACACAGCAGCAGGCCAGACAGCGGCGGCAGGCCCGGACACAGCTGGCCCGTCGACGGGGGCAGGCCAGGGCATAGCAGTCTTGATGAACCAAGCAACAAGACTCCCCTCGAGACATCCCCATTAGAACCAAGTACCACCCCACTACCGACTAGTGTCGTACCAAGCTCCCCAACTAGTCTTTTGACACCTTCTATATCAACATTTTCACTAAGAACCAGTCCTGATCTACAAAGCATTACAACTCCTCTTGTGACAACATCTTCTGAACAAACCATTACCTTGGCAGAAACAACCAGTTCTGATGTACGAAGCCTTGCAACTCTTGTCACTAACCCTTCTGAATCAAAAGCCACCACACCTGACACAGCCGTACACAGAAGGCCTAACATTGGCGGCAGGCCCGGACACAGCTGGACCATCGACGGGGACAGGCCGGTACATAGCATCAGGCCGGACAGCGATAGTAGGCCTGGACATAGCTGGCCCGTTGACGGGGGCAGGCCTGTACATAGCAGTAGGCCGGACAGTGGCGGCAGGCCCGGACACAGCTGGCCTGTTGACGGTGGAAGGCCTGTACATAGCAGCAGGCCAGACAGTGGCCGCAGGCCCGGACACAGCTGGCCTGTCGACGGTGGCAGACCCGTACACAGCAGCAGGCCGGACAGCGGCGGCAGGCCCGGACATAGCTGGCCTGTCGATGAGGGAAGGCCTGTACACAGCAGCAGGCCGGACAGTGGTGGCAGGCCAGGACACAGCTGGCCTGTGGATGGGGGCAGACCCGTACACAGCAGCAGGCCGGACAGCGGTGGCAGGCCCGGACACAGCTGGCCTGTCGACGGGGGCAGGCCTGTACACAGCAGCAGGCCGGACAGTGGTGGCAGGCCAGGACACAGCTGGCCCGTGGATGGGGGCAGACCCGTACACAGCAGCGGGCCAGACAGCGGCGGCAGGCCCGGACACAGCTGGCCCGTCGACGGGGGCAGGCCCGGGCATAGCAGTCTTGATGAGCCAAGCAACAAGACTCCCCTCGAGACATCCCCTTTAGAATCAAGTACCACCCCACTACCGACTAGTGTCGTACCAAGCTCCCCAACTAGTCTTTTGACACCTTCTATATCAACATTTTCACTAAGAACCAGTCCTGATCTACAAAGCATTACAACTCCTCTTGTGACAACATCTTCTGAACAAACTATTACCTTGGCAGAAACAACCAGTTCTGATGTACGAAGCCTTGCAACTCTTGTCACTAACCCTTCTGAATCAAAAGCCACTACACCTGGCACAGCCGTACACAGAAGGCCTAACATTGGCGGCAGGCCCGGACACAGCTGGACCATCGACGGGGACAGGCCGGTACATAGCATCAGGCCGGACAGCGATAGTAGGCCTGGACATAGCTGGCCCGTTGACGGGGGCAGGCCTGTACATAGCAGTAGGCCGGACAGTGGCGGCAGGCCCGGACACAGCTGGCCTGTTGACGGTGGAAGGCCTGTACATAGCAGCAGGCCAGACAGTGGCCGCAGGCCCGGACACAGCTGGCCTGTCGACGGTGGCAGACCCGTACACAGCAGCAGGCCGGACAGCGGCGGCAGGCCCGGACATAGCTGGCCTGTCGATGAGGGAAGGCCTGTACACAGCAGCAGGCCGGACAGTGGTGGCAGGCCAGGACACAGCTGGCCTGTGGATGGGGGCAGACCCGTACACAGCAGCAGGCCGGACAGCGGTGGCAGGCCCGGACACAGCTGGCCTGTCGACGGGGGCAGGCCTGTACACAGCAGCAGGCCGGACAGTGGTGGCAGGCCAGGACACAGCTGGCCCGTGGATGGGGGCAGACCCGTACACAGCAGCGGGCCAGACAGCGGCGGCAGGCCCGGACACAGCTGGCCCGTCGACGGGGGCAGGCCCGGGCATAGCAGTCTTGATGAGCCAAGCAACAAGACTCCCCTCGAGACATCCCCTTTAGAATCAAGTACCACCCCACTACCGACTAGTGTCGTACCAAGCTCCCCAACTAGTCTTTTGACACCTTCTATATCAACATTTTCACTAAGAACCAGTCCTGATCTACAAAGCATTACAACTCCTCTTGTGACAACATCTTCTGAACAAACTATTACCTTGGCAGAAACAACCAGTTCTGATGTACGAAGCCTTGCAACTCTTGTCACTAACCCTTCTGAATCAAAAGCCACTACACCTGGCACAGCCGTACACAGAAGGCCTAACATTGGCGGCAGGCCCGGACACAGCTGGACCATCGACGGGGACAGGCCGGTACATAGCATCAGGCCGGACAGCGATAGTAGGCCTGGACATAGCTGGCCCGTTGACGGGGGCAGGCCTGTACATAGCAGTAGGCCGGACAGTGGCGGCAGGCCCGGACACAGCTGGCCTGTTGACGGTGGAAGGCCTGTACATAGCAGCAGGCCAGACAGTGGCCGCAGGCCCGGACACAGCTGGCCTGTCGACGGTGGAAGACCCGTACACAGCAGCAGGCCGGACAGCGGCGGCAGGCCCGGACATAGCTGGCCTGTCGATGAGGGAAGGCCTGTACACAGCAGCAGGCCGGACAGTGGTGGCAGGCCAGGACACAGCTGGCCTGTGGATGGGGGCAGACCCGTACACAGCAGCAGGCCAGACAGCGGTGGCAGGCCCGGACACAGCTGGCCTGTCGACGGGGGCAGGCCTGTACACAGCAGCAGGCCGGACAGTGCTGGCAGGCCAGGACACAGCTGGCCCGTGGATGGGGGCAGACCCGTACACAGCAGCGGGCCAGACAGCGGCGGCAGGCCCGGACACAGCTGGCCCGTCGACGGGGGCAGGCCCGGGCATAGCAGTCTTGATGAACCAAGCAACAAGACTCCCCTCGAGACATCCCCTTTAGAACCAAGTACCACCCCACTACCGACTAGTGTCGTACCAAGCTCCTCAACTATTCTTTTGACACCTTCTAAATCAACATTTTCACTAAGAACCAGTCCTGATCTACAAAGCATTACAACTCCTCTTGTGACATCTTCTGAACAAACTATTACCTTGGCAGAAACAACCAGTTCTGATGTACGAAGCCTTGCAACTCTTGTCACTAACCCTTCTGAATCAAAAGCCACCACACCTGACACAGCCGTACACAGAAGGCCTAACATTGGCGGCAGGCCCGGACACAGCTGGACCATCGACGGGGACAGGCCGGTACATAGCATCAGGCCGGACAGCGATAGTAGGCCTGGACATAGCTGGCCCGTTGACGGGGGCAGGCCTGTACATAGCAGTAGGCCGGACAGTGGCGGCAGGCCCGGACACAGCTGGCCTGTTGACGGTGGAAGGCCTGTACATAGCAGCAGGCCAGACAGTGGCCGCAGGCCCGGACACAGCTGGCCTGTCGACGGTGGCAGACCCGTACACAGCAGCAGGCCGGACAGTGGCGGCAGGCCCGGACATAGCTGGCCTGTCGATGAGGGAAGGCCTGTACACAGCAGCAGGCCGGACAGTGGTGGCAGGCCAGGACACAGCTGGCCTGTGGATGGGGGCAGACCCGTACACAGCAGCAGGCCGGACAGCGGTGGCAGGCCCGGACACAGCTGGCCTGTCGACGGGGGCAGGCCTGTACACAGCAGCAGGCCGGACAGTGGTGGCAGGCCAGGACACAGCTGGCCCGTGGATGGGGGCAGACCCGTACACAGCAGCGGGCCAGACAGCGGCGGCAGGCCCGGACACAGCTGGCCCGTCGACGGGGGCAGGCCCGGGCATAGCAGTCTTGATGAGCCAAGCAACAAGACTCCCCTCGAGACATCCCCTTTAGAACCAAGTACCACCCCACTACCGACTAGTGTCGTACCAAGCTCCCCAACTAGTCTTTTGACACCTTCTATATCAACATTTTCACTAAGAACCAGTCTTGATCTACAAAGCATTACAACTCCTCTTGTGACAACATCTTCTGAACAAACTATTACCTTGGCAGAAACAACCAGTTCTGATGTACGAAGCCTTGCAACTCTTGTCACTAACCCTTCTGAATCAAAAGCCACTACACCTGGCACAGCCGTACACAGAAGGCCTAACATTGGCGGCAGGCCCGGACACAGCTGGACCATCGACGGGGACAGGCCGGTACATAGCATCAGGCCGGACAGCGATAGTAGGCCTGGACATAGCTGGCCCGTTGACGGGGGCAGGCCTGTACATAGCAGTAGGCCGGACAGTGGCGGCAGGCCCGGACACAGCTGGCCTGTTGACGGTGGAAGGCCTGTACATAGCAGCAGGCCAGACAGTGGCCGCAGGCCCGGACACAGCTGGCCTGTCGACGGTGGAAGACCCGTACACAGCAGCAGGCCGGACAGCGGCGGCAGGCCCGGACATAGCTGGCCTGTCGATGAGGGAAGGCCTGTACACAGCAGCAGGCCGGACAGTGGTGGCAGGCCAGGACACAGCTGGCCTGTGGATGGGGGCAGACCCGTACACAGCAGCAGGCCAGACAGCGGTGGCAGGCCCGGACACAGCTGGCCTGTCGACGGGGGCAGGCCTGTACACAGCAGCAGGCCGGACAGTGGTGGCAGGCCAGGACACAGCTGGCCGGTGGATGGGGGCAGACCCGTACACAGCACCGGGCCAGACAGCGGCGGCAGGCCCGGACACAGCTGGCCCGTCGACGGGGGCAGGCCCGGGCATAGCAGTCTTGATGAACCAAGCAACAAGACTCCCCTCGAGACATCCCCTTTAGAACCAAGTACCACCCCACTACCGACTAGTGTCGTACCAAGCTCCTCAACTATTCTTTTGACACGTTCTAAATCAACATTTTCACTAAGAACCAGTCCTGATCTACAAAGCATTACAACTCCTCTTGTGACAACATCTTCTGAACAAACTATTACCTTGGCAGAAACAACCAGTTCTGATGTACGAAGCCTTGCAACTCTTGTCACTAACCCTTCTGAATCAAAAGCCACCACACCTGGCACAGCCGTACACAGAAGGCCTAACATTGGCGGCAGGCCCGGACACAGCTGGACCATCGACGGGGACAGGCCTGTACATAGCATCAGGCCGGACAGCGATAGTAGGCCTGGACACAGCTGGCCCGTTGACGGGGGAAGGCCTGTACATAGCAGTAGGCCGGACAGTGGCGGCAGGCCCGGACACAGCTGGCCTGTTGACGGTGGAAGGCCTGTACATAGCAGCAGGCCAGACAGTGGCGGCAGGCCCGGACACAGCTGGCCTGTCGACGGTGGCAGACCCGTATACAGCAGCAAGCCGGACAGTGGTGGCAGGCCAGGACACAGCTGGCCCGTAGATGGGGGCAGACCCGTACACAGCAGCAGGCCAGACAGCAGTGGCAGGCCCGGACACAGCTGGCCTGTCGACGGGGGCAGGCCTGTACACAGCAGCAGGCCGGACAGTGGTGGCAGGCCAGGACACAGCTGGCCCGTGGATGGGGGAAGACCCGTACACAGCAGCAGGCCAGACAGCGGCGGCAGGCCCGGACACAGCTGGCCCGTCGACGGGGGCAGGCCCGGGCATAGCAGTCTTGATGAACCAAGCAACAAGACTCCCCTCGAGACATCCCCTTTAGAACCAAGTACCACCCCACTAACGACTAGTGTCGTACCAAGCTCCCCAACTAGTCTTTTGACACCTTCTATATCAACATTTTCACTAAGAACCAGTCCTGATCTACAAAGCATTACAACTCCTCTTGTGACAACATCTTCTGAACAAACTATTACCTTGGCAGAAACAACCAGTTCTGATATACGAAGCCTTGCAACTCTTGTCACTAACCCTTCTGAATCAAAAGCCACCACACCTGGCACAGCCGTACACAGAAGGCCTAACATTGGCGGCAGGCCCGGTCACAGCTGGACCATCGACGGGGGCAGGCCTGTACACAGCAGCAGGCCGGACAGTGGTGGCAGGCCAGGACACAGCTGGCCCGTACACAGCAGCAGGCCAGACAGTGGCGGCAGGCCCGGACACAGCTGGCCTGTTGACGGTGGAAGGCCTGTACATAGCAGCAAGCCAGACAGCGGCGGAAGGCCCGGACACAGCTGGCCTGTCGACGAGGGAAGGCCTGTACACAGCAGCAGGCCAGACAGCGGTGGAAGGCCCGGACACAGCTGGCCTGTCAACGGGGGCAGGCCTGTACACAGCAGCAGGCCGGACAGTGGTGGCAGGCCAGGACACAGCTGGCCCGTACACAGCAGCAGCCCAGACAGTGGCGGCAGGCCCGGACATAGCTGGCCTGTCGACGGTGGAAGCCCCGTACACAGCAGCAGGCCGGACAGTGATGGTAGCCCCAAACACAGTTGGCCTGTTGATGGGGGCAGGCCTGTAAGTGGCGGCAGGCCCGGACACAGCTGGCCCAATAATGTGGGCAGGCCCGTACATAGCAGCAGACCGGACAGTGATGGTAGGCCCGGGCATAGCAGTCTTGATGAACCAAGCAACAAGACTCCCCTCGAGACATCCCCTTTTGAACCAAGTACCACCCCACTACCTACTATTGTTGTACCAAGCTCCCCAACTATTCTTTTGACGCCTTCTAAATCAACAATTTCAGTAAGAACCAGTCCTGATCTACCAAGCATTAAAACTCCTCTTGTGAAAACCCTTTCTGAACAAACTATTACCTTGGCAGAAACAACCAGTTCTGATGTACGAAGCCTTGCAACTCTTGTCACTAACCCTCCTGAATCAAAAGTCACCACACCTGGCACAGCCGTACACAGAAGGCCTAACATTGGCGGAAGGCCCGGACACAGCTGGACCATCGATGAGGGAAGGCCTGTACACAGTAGCAGGCCGGACAGCGATAGTAGGCCTGGACACAGCTGGCCTGTCGACGGGGGAAGGCCTGTACACATCAGCAGGCCAGACAGTGGCGGAAGGCTAGGACACAGCTGGCCCGTCGACAAGGGCAGACCTGTACTCAGCAGCAGGCCAGACACCGGCGGCAGGCCTGGACACAGCTGGCCTGTCAACGGAGAAAGTCCCGTACACAGCAGCAGGCCGGACAGTGGCGCTGGGCCTGAACACAGCTGGCCTGTTGACGGGGGAAGGCCCGTGCACAGCAGCAGGCCAGACAGCGGCGGCAGGCCCGTCGACGAGGGCAGGCATAGCAGTCTTGATGAACCAAGCAACAAGACTCCCCTTGAGACATCCCCTTTTGAACCAAGTACCACCCCACTACCGACTAGTGTTGTACCTAGCTCCCCAACTATTCTTTTGACACCTAAATCAACATTTTCACTAAGAACCAGTCCTGATCTACCAAGCATTACAACTCCTCTTGTGACAACCCCTTCTAAACAAACTATTACCTTGGCAGAAACAACCAGTTCTGATGTACGAAGCCTTGCAACTCTTGTCACTAACCCTTCCGAATCAAAAGCCACCACACCTGGCACAGCCGTACACAGAAGGCCTAACATTGGCGGAAGGCCCGGACACAGCTGGCCCAGCGCCGGGGGCGGAAGGCCCGGACACAGCTGGCCCAGCGCCGGGGGCGGAAGGCCCGGACACAGCTGGCCCAGCGCCGGGGGCGGAAGGCCCGGACACAGCTGGCCCAGCGCCGGGGGCGGAAGGCCCGGACACATCCGGCCCATCGATGGAGCTGGAAGGCCCGGACACAATTGGCCCATCTACGGGGGCGGAAGGCCCGGACACAGTTGGCCCATCGACGGGGACGGAAGGCCCGGACACAGCCGGCGTGTCGACGGGGGAAGCAGGCCCAGTCACAGCAGGCCCGGACATAGCTGGCCCGTCGACGGGGGAAGGCCCACAAAAAGCAGGCCTGGACATAACATGCCCAGCGGTGTAGTCAGGCCTGACCACGGCAGCAGGCCCGCACACAGTTGGACCGACAACAGCGGCAGGCCTGGAATTAGCATGACTCCTCTCGAGACATCCCCTTTTGAACCAAGTACCAGCCCATTAATGACTGTTATTGAACCAAGCACCACAACTCATCTTTTGAAGCCTTCTCAATCAACAACAATGCCAGTGATAACCAGTCCTGATCTACCAAGCATTACAACTTCTCTTGTGACAACCCCTTTTGAACCGACTATTACATTGCCAGAAACAACCAATTCTGATATACAAAGCTTTATAGCTCTTGTCACAACCCCTTTTGAGTCATTAGCTACCACAACTGGCACAGCCGTACAGAGCTGGCCTGTTGGCGGCAAGCCCGGACACAGCTGGCCTGTCGACGAGGGAAGGCCTGTACATAGCAGTCATGGTGGTAGCAGCAGGCCCGACAGTGCCAAAAGGCCTGCAAGCAGTTGGCCCTTCAACGCGGGCAGGCTTGACAGTGGCGACAGGCCTGGTCACAGTTGGTCAGTCGATGATGGCAGGCCCAAACACAGCAGGCTTGACATTGGAAATAGGCCTGAAAGTGGCGATGGGTCTGACGTAGAAGGCAGGCCTGGACACAATGTGCCCAACGTAGGAGGTAGACCCGGACACAAAGGGCCTGACGGCAGCATCAAGCCCGAACACATCTGGTCCATCAACGGCCGAAAGCCCGGACACGGTATGCCCGATGTTGATGGCAGGCCTGGACACAGTTGGCCTGTCGAGGGTGGCAGACCTGGACACCGCAATAATGATGAACCAAGCAACATAACTCCTCTCGATACATCCTTTTCTGACCAAAGTACCACCCCACTAACAACTATTGTTGTACCAAGCTTCCCAACTAATCTTTTGACACCTTCAAAATCAACATTTTCAGTGAAAGCCAGTCCTGATCTACTAAGCAATACAATTCTTTTTGTGAAAACATCTTCTGAACCAAATACTGCCTTGCCATTAACAACCCGTTCTAATGTACCGAGCAAAAAAACTTATCATTCGAAAATACCTCCTGAATTAACAACTACAGCGTCAGAAACAGCCAGTCGTTCTGTATCAAGCACCACAGCTTCACTTGTGAGAACGCCTTTTGAATCAACTTTCACCTTGCCAGAAACAACTAGTCCTGATCTACAAAGTCCTACATATCTTGTAACACTGTCAGAAATAACTACGTCAATATCAACCAGTCCTGATGTATATAGCACTACACCTGGCACAGCCAGTTTTGATCTTCCAAGCATTAAAACTCCTCTGGTAACATCTTCAGAACAAATGATTACTACTGCTAACTGTGGTGGCAAACCTGGACACAGCAGGCCTGGACACAGCAGGCTTGACAGTGGCGGCAGGCCCGGCCATAGGAGGCCCGACGGCGGCAGGCCCGGCCAAAGGAGGCCCGACGGCGGCAGGCCCGGCCAAAGGAGGCCCGACGGCGGCAGGCCCGGCCAAAGGAGGCCCGACGGCGGCAGGCCCGGCCAAAGGAGGCCCGACGGCGGCAGGCCCGGCCAAAGGAGGCCCGACGGCGGCAGGCCCGGCCAAAGGAGGCCCGACGGCGGCAGGCCCGGCCAAAGGAGGCCCGACGGCGGCAAGCCCGGCCAAAGGAGGCCCGACGGCGGCAAGCCCGGCCAAAGGAGGCCCGACGGCGGCAGGCCTGACAGCGGGAGTCCCGGCGACGGCGGCGACAGGCCCGTACAAAGGAGGCCTGACAACGGTGGCGGCAGGCCCGTACAAGGGAGGCCCGACGGCGGCGGCAGGCCCGGACAAGGGAGGCCCGGACAAAGGAGGCCCGGCAACGACCGCGGCAGGCCCGGACAAAGGAGGCCCGACGGCGACGACCGCGGCAGCCCCGGACAAAGGAGGCCCGACGACGGGGGCAGGCCGGGACAAAGGAGGCCCGACAACGACGGCGGCAGGCCCGTAAACATGAAGCCTGACGGCAGGCCAGGACACAGCTGGTCCAACGACGGCGGAAAGCCTGGACACCGCAAGCCCGGCAGCAGGCCCATCAATGGTGGTAGGCCCATATACAGCCACAACAATATCAAGCCTGGCCACGGTCAAAGCAGAAGGCCTGGACACAATAGGCCAGATCAAGGGGGCAAGTCCTGTGACACCGACAAGCCTGGACATGGTCAAGATTCAGAGAATGACCATGGCCACAACAATAACAATAGCAAGCCGGGACACAGCAGGCCAGACCATGGCGGCAGGCCGGGACACAGCAGGCCGGACCATGGCGGCAGGGGGCCGGGACACAGCAGGCCGGACGACGGCAGGGGGCCGGGACACAGCAGGCCGGACGACGGTGGCGAGCCGGGACAAAGCAGGCCGGACGACGGCAGGGGGCCGGGACACAGCAGGCCGGACGACGGCAGGGGGCCGGGACACAGCAGGCCGGATGATGGCGGCGAGCCGGGACACAGCAGGCCGGACGACGACGACGATGGCGGGCCAGGACACAGCAGCAGGCCAAACCACGGTGGGAGGCCCGAACAAATGCCTGACACTCAGAATATGACCAAACAATGAGGCAAGACCAGTTGGAAGCTTTTTCTTTGAATTGAGTGTTCCACTGTTTTTTTTTAGAATAAATGTAATGTGAATTTACACATTTTTGTTGACTCATCTTTAGACTTTTTTTCATATGTAAATTTAAACCCTTCCTCAAGGTCTACATAACATGTAATATGGTTCTTTGGTCAAAATTTTGCAAAGGTTTTACAGACCGTTTTCAAGCTACTTTCTAACCGTCTCTTTGGGATGTGCCACTTTGTGGGCGGTTTTATTCACTTAGCTTCTGTATCAACAGCTACCACACCTGGCACAGCCAGGTATGGATAACCTGCTGTCACCAATGGCAGTAATGGAACTATAACGGAAGGCAAGATTATTTCATCAATATGTCTGCCTTGCTTCCATGGTTTGTTTTCAACTTTTGGGACATATTGCAGAAATACACAAAGGTACTAATGTTGCTTTTGCATAATAGGGCCCCTTTAAATGTATTTACACGTTATGGTTATGGTATAACTATTTTAGGGACCATAAGGCACTCTTAAAATCCTTTCATTTTCTCAAAAAACAACTTATGGTTATAAATGTCGATGCGCCTAATGTACAGATTAATTCTGGTCCTGCTTGCCTACTTCGAAGCAATTTAATTTGGCACATGGTGTAATGTTAAGTGTGACCAGTAGATGGCAGATAACTAAACGAGAGGCGCCATGTTTGCTACCAAGGACATGCAATCGAGTCGTTCCGACCCTAGTCTTCCTGAAAAAATAAACCAAAATAAGTCTAAATATAGTAAATATACTCCAGCTCATAAACTTACAATAAAACAGATTTTTATTTCGTTAAAGTAGTGTTATAATTTTGGGCCAATTTTGTGTCCGTTTTTGATGCGATCCACCGCTAATATCCAAGCAGTGTTTAGTGACCAGCGGCTGTCTAACACTCCCACAGACAAAATGTCGGAAGCGTGGCACAGAAAAAATGCTCACTAACAGATTTAGACAGATTTGTGAACAATATTTAACGGGAATAGGTCTTTTGTGTATCTGGTAAAAATTTTAGATCTGTGAGTTCAACTCGTTAAAAATGGGAGCAAAAACAAAAGTGTTGCGTTTGTAAAGAGATAAATACATTTTACTCGACGAGGTGGTGAATGGCATTTCTGGTATGGACAAAAGGGTAACACGGCAGTGCGGCTGGATCAAAAAAGACATCTGAGACGCTTTACTGAACCAAAATTTTCTTTATTACAAGCGAGCGTCAAATTATACAAGACTGCAGTTCCTGGATGAGGTCAGGTCAAGAAAATGAGGCACTCTTAACTTGGAGAAGCCAAACCCTCAATTTTATATCCCTCCTTCCTGTCTCCCTGTGTGTCAAGGAGATGTTCTTGTGCAAGTGGCTGGAAATGCTTTAAGACATAACTTAAATGTTGTCATTGAGCTACACAGGTAGTCTCTTCTCACGGATAGGGCTATCACTAAGTCAGAAGAGCACATCCTGACCATAAAATATGTCCTTGTGCAAGTAGCTGGAAAACAACTGCTTTAAGACATAACTTAAATGTTGGCGTTGAGCTAGACATGTAGTCTCTTCTTAGGGATAGGGCTATCACTTTTGCATTCTGAAGTCCCAATTAGGGCCTTTTTCCTGCGTTATCTTATGTGCTCAAACTGAAAAACCACTATTTAATTAAACTTGGTGGGTTGCTTTCTCCAAGATTAATATAAACATTCACCATATGCAAAACATAATGAGTTAACTCACTTCAGTGGCGACTTGTTGCGAGTGTACTCCGCCTTCCGGCCGAATGCAGCTGGGATAGGCTCCAGCCCCCCACCCCCGGACTCGGGTGCTCTGAGGGGTAGTTAATTTTTACGGCCGTTTCATTGGCTAACTTTATTCATTTATTCATTCATTCATTTTTTATTTATCTCCTTCATTGATGTGCATTTTTGATAAATAGACAATTAAACTTTAGCAACTAAACACATATTTACACACCTATGCTTGAGAAAGAACAGGATGAAGAAAATCTTATATTTCCTGCCCCCTTCAACATAACACACCTACTCAGTGGCCTAGTGGTTAGTGTCCGCCCTGAGATGGGTAGGTTGTGAGTTCAAACCCCAGCCGAGTCATACCAAAGACTTAAAAAAATGGGACCCATTACCTCCCTGCTTGGCACTCAGCATCAAGGGTTGGAATTGGGGGTTAAATCACCAAAAGGTATTCCCGGGCGCGGCACCACTGCTGCTCACTGCTCCCCTCACCTCTCAGGGGGTGAACAAGGGGATGGGTCAAATGCAGAGGACAAATTTCACCACACCTAGTGTGAGTGTGACAATCATTGGTACTTTAACTTTAACTTTATAGTCTTATTTAAAGGATAGCCCAGATTCACAAGCATACAAACCAAACAAATACATCCAGATATAATGAAAACAAACAAAAAACACACAAAAAAAACAAGTGCAAAACTTCATGAAGTACAAACCGAACAAAAAAAGTAATATACACCTCACGGGATGATACAAAACAAATACAAAACCAGACAAAAAATAAGTAAAATAATAAATATAAAGCAAAATGTAGACACTACGGCTGTCTATTATTGTTCTGTCTTTATGTATGTTTTTCAATTGGAATATATTGCTACAATCTTTATCTCATTGTAAAGACAATTGCATAGTTTAACCCCCACCACTGATATACACATTTGTTTTAAACTTCTCCTTCAATACCGATCTTTGAAATGACCTTTTCTTCTATGCTCTTCATTCTCAGAAGTGAGAAGGAAGTTCCATTTTAGCTGACATCCATAAAATGGCCTTTATTTCCTCACATTGAATTCCACGGAGGACACCTATGAATGAAAAATGTGAACGTTAACTTGACACGTTTTTAATTGAGCAGAATGTACTTTTCATCTTGATGCGCAATGACAGCTTTTGACCACAAGATGGCAGCGTTCGTCAAGTGTTTTATTTCAAGGGTTTGAAGCGTCGACAATTTTTCGGGCGGCGTAAAAACGAAACAATTTTTGCGGCTGAGTTGTAGAAGCCGAAAGTGAAAAAAACAACAAAATTGGAAGTTACTGTCGTCATGTGAGCCATTATTAGTGTTTCCTTCTCTTACTTTCAAACATTGAGGTCATCTACCTGCTTGATTCCCTATTTCACCACCAACGTGGCTCGTTATGCAAACGAGGTTTTGATCACAAAAGCAGTTCGTGCTCACCGACGTCAAAAAAAACACCTTTGTTTGTCGTCACCATGGCAACACTTTTTCCGCGTAGCAGAGGCGAAGTCTGGCCCCTGCACCACGGACCACGGACCACGACCACGACCACGACCACGACCGGGACTAAGAGTGAGTATCACTTTTTAAAAGGGGGTTCAAAAGTCTCTTGTTAATGTTACAAGAAATGTCTACATGTGAATTGAACACCATATTTTAATTAAGATTACGTTTATTTAAAATGTTGTAACTGTGAGACTGTTACATTACATTATGGGTATCAAACTTTTTTCACCAAGTACCGCCTCAGTCATTATGGTGGTCAATTGAGTCAAGTTTTTGTTTTTTTTCTAACACAATAGAGTAGCGTAGTAGGCCTAAGCAATTAATGTTCCCTCTCATTTTTCATGTATCTGAGCAAACAAACTGTGGCCATATACCGACATCACACCTGTCCCAAAACTGACTTTTAACAAGTTAAATGTTTTATTATAATAATCAAATAACAGCAGTCATTTTCATGAGATTATTTTTTAATCTTTCATTTACTATGAAAATAACAAAATAATCTTGTTTTTCATGAGCTATATACCAGCATTGTGTCTGGGTGGGGGGGTCCTACTTTGGAAATAATGTGTACCCCTTTCAGAGATCATATCTAGTTCCATGAAAACATTCTCATGTTGCACAATGAGATGTAAACACGGGATAAAGTGTACATTCCTGTAACTTTCTGTTTGTAAAATATATCTTTTTATCCGCCTTTCTTTAATGTCGTAACATCATTTCACGATTGATGTCCATAAAAACAACATCCCTAAAAAATGAGAGTAGAATAAGCACACATCTGATTGAGGAGTCATAGTGTAACAGTGTTTTTCAACCACTGTGCCAGATATTGTCTGGTGTGCCGTGGGAAATTATGAAACTTTACCTAATTGGTCCAAAAAATATTTTTTGCAAATCAATAGTTATAATCTGCAAATAATGTGCCGCTGCTTAGTGTCTGTGCTGTGTAAAACTCGGCAGGGTAACCACGTAATACTCCATGTCAGTAGGTGGCAGCAGGCAGTTAATTGCTTTGTAAAAGTCGAAATGTGTCGGGTGAGACGAGGATGGTTTGTTGTGATCCCAATATGCAGACCACGTAAAAAGGTATGTAACGCTTAAACCAAAAATGAACAAAAGGGAAAGGAAAAGGTATGCAAAACGAAAGTAAAACTGAACTGGCTACAAAGTAAACAGAAACAGAATGCTGGACGACAGCAAAAACTTACGGCGTCCGCAAAGTACATCCGCACATGACATGACAATCAACAATGTCCACACAAGGAAGGGTAGCGACAACTTAAATAGTCTCGCTTGCTAACACAAAGCAGGTGCGCGGAATAGCGCTCAAAGGAAGACATGAAACCGCTACAGGAAATCACCAACAAAACAGGAAGGGCCAACAAAATAACAGCGCAAGACAAGCACTAAAGCACAGGAAAACACCAACAAACTCAAAATAAGGCTCGACCACCTGGTGGAGTATCATTTTTTCAACGTTTTCTGCTGGTGGTGTGCTTTCGTATTCTTAAATGAAAAAAAACGTGCCTTGCATTAAAAAAGGTTGAAAAACACTGGTCTAACAACCTGGCATTTACACTTCATCTGGTGTGGGAGTTGTCCGACTTTTTGTGTGGCCATGAAGGCATCAGTGGCTAAGTGTCCATGAGTGGTGTGTTGGTGCAGGGCAGAGAAAGCGATATGAAAGACGGCCAAGAGTTGGTTCAGGCCTGGTTTGTACGGCAGAAAATGACCAGTTTTTCTTAATAGGAGTTTTTCACAAATGTTTTTGTTGTGGTTATAATCGAATATAAACAGTTTTGCTCAATAAAGTGACCGATGGAATTCCTGTCCCAGCAGGTACAAGACATTGAAACAAAGTTGAGAACATGTTGAATTAGGTCAGGGGTCGGCAACCCGCGGCTCTAGAGCCGCATGCGGCTCTTTAGCGCCGCCCTAGTGGCTCTCTGGAGCTTTTTCAAAAATGTATGAAAAATGGAAAAAGACAACGGAAAAAAATATATTTTTTGTTTTAATATGGTTTCTGTAGGAGGACAAACATGACACAAACCTCCCTAATTGTTAGAAATCACACTGTTTATATTAAACACGCTTCACTGATTCGAGTATTTGGCGAGCGCCGTTTTGTCCTACTAATTTTGGCGGTCCTTGAACTCACCTAGTTTGTTTCATGTATAACTTTCTCCGACTTTCTAGGACGTGTTTTATGCTACTTCTTTTTCTGTCTCATTTTGTCCACCAGACTTTTAACGTTGTGCGTGAATACACAAAGGTGAGTTTTGTTGATGTTATTGACTTGTGTGGAGTGCTAATCTGACATATTTGGTCACTGCATGACTGCAAGCTAATCGATGCTAACATGCTATTTAGGCTAGCTATATGTACATATTGCAGCATTATGCCTCATTTGTAGCTATGTTTGAGCTCATTTAGTTTCCTTTAAGTCCTCTTAATTCAATTTATATCTCATGACACACTATCTGTATGTAATATGGCTTTTAATTTTTTGCGGCTCCAGACAGATTTACAGTTAACAATATTTAAAAAAAATATGGATGAATAAATGAATACAAAAAATAAAAAATGAATATATGAAATACAATATTTTTCACATACATAAACACAAAATAAAACGTGTCAACAAGTTGCATAAAATAAATTAAAAATACAATATAAATAAGGCACTGCACAAAACAAGATATCAAACCAGTATGACTTTAACAACTATATTACAAAAAAAGGGGATGCTACAGAGTTCTCTATTTGTGCTTTTTAATTTTGCATTAACTAGAATGACTTACAAATGACTGCACCAGGGAGTACTGTAATTACCTAACGTTACATTATTACTTTCCATAACAATTCAGCCCCCTCCACAATATTAACCCGACGTTAAAACAGAACTAGCTATTTATTGATTAGCAATTGCCGAATCATGTAACATTAGCTTAATGCTAAAAAGCCAGGTTACTATCACATTCTGTAACAGACAAATAATTTCATGTAGGCTAACGTTACCTCCCTGCTACCTCTGTCCTTTTCTCGTTTCTCCTCTTCTTTTCTCTTTTTTCTTCCCTGGGCACCTGACAGTTTTGGCCGTTTTGACATCTTGTGTTGATTTTTTGATGTGGTGACGTCCAAAAAGAGTCATGATACGGGAAGGGAGGGGGCGCACCGTGCCGGGGGAGGGGGGGCGTAATGTTGTAACAAATAATATTTCTATTAAATAGGCTTTACTTTGCATTTTAATTAACATGGGATTATTTTATGTATTTAGAAATAATAGTACCAACTTTGTTTTTGTTTTTTTCCTCCAACATTTGTGGCACTGGCGTGGCACCCCTGATGGACGGCGCCCTTAGCATTTGCCTATACGGCCTATGCCACAGGCCGGCCCTGGATTTGACCATTGAAATTTGGTCATTCCCCAACCCACAACATGAATCCAATGTTAGACGTCAACGTTGTCTCAATTTACAAATACAACTATTTTGCAACGTTGTTTCAAAGTCAGTTTTAAAGGACATGTACGTATAATCAACGTTGTATCAACGTCTTCTGCCTGCCGGGGTTCTCTTGAAGGCGTCTCGACAGGCGCTACAATCATACTTGCCAACCCTCCCGATTTTCCCAGGAGACTCCCGAATTTCAGTGCCCCTTCCCGAGAATCTCCCGGGGCAACCATTCTCCCGAATTTCTCCCGATTTCCACTCTGACAACAATATTGGGGGCGACTGTCTTTAGCGTCCACTACACCGTGTCGTCACGTCCGCTTTTCCTCCATTCAAACAGCATGTCGGCCGAGTCACATAACGTATGCGGCTTATACACACAAACACAAGAGAATGCAAGGCATACTTGGTCAACAGCCATACAGGTCACACTGAGGGTGACCGTATAAACAACTTTAACACTGTTACAAATATCAGTGTTTCCCATAAACTGCCAAGATACCTGTGGAGGTGGGGGCGTGGCTATGGGCGTGGCTATGGGCGTGGTCACCATGACACCATCAAGTAATTTGCATAATCTACTACAATGATATGATTTTCTCTAAAAAGGCTCAAAAAATGTATACTTACTAAATAATAAGAACAGTTTTGTTTTAAACGTCCATCCATCTATCCATCCATCCATTTTACAATATAATTACAACACTTTATGTACATATTTATATACAGATTTGAACAATAAGTTATTCACTGAAATATATTTATTAATTGTGGTTCTTACAAAAAATATTATCTTATAAAATATAAAAGCTAAAATGTCTCTTAAAGCTCTGCATACTAAATAATTTAAATTTAGCCTACTACTACAACCATATTATTTACCAGCAACATAAAGTGAAACAGAGGCAGAGGTGTCCTGCCACAGTCAGTAACAAATAAACAGAAAACAGTAGTGGTCAAATACAAATAAAGCAACAAGAGAAGTATCCTACACTTCTCTTTTGTAAAGTAAATCTGAACAGCCTATATGGGCATCTACATCAACTATATGATTTGCCTGAGAAGCTGGACAGGACACAAAAATAAATAAAAAAAAATAAAAAAAATGTTTTTAAATTTGTGGCGGATGTAATTCTTTCGTGGCGGGCCGCCACAAATAAATGAATGTGTGGGAAACACTGAATATGCGCCACACTGTGAACCCACACCAAACAAGAATGACAAACACATTCTGGGAGAACATCTGCACCGTAACACAACATAAACGCAACAGAACAAATACCCAGAACCCCTTGCAGCACTAACTCTTCCGGGACAATACAACATACCACCCCCCGCTACCACCAAACCCCCCCATTTCCCAAATTCGGAGGTCTCAAGGTTGGCAAGTATGGCTACAATAATTGACAAAATTCTACAGAACAAACAGCTATGTGTTTATTTTGTAAGGTGCGCACCTTGGAGGGAACGTAGGGCCTCAATATTCATTAAAAACAAGGCGGAGGTTATATTTATTTTTGGCCACTGTTACATTACACACAGTTTGAACAGTAACACTGTGTTTGAGTATTTAACTAAGTGATTCTTTGGCGTACCACTAGATGAAGTTTGAGAATGGATGCACTAAATGTGTTATATATTTATGTAATCAGGAAGACTAATCTTCAGAGGATGGACATGACGAGCCTCGGCTACCTTTCTTCTTCTTTTTGGTTTCCAGTTTGACGGCGGTCACGTGACACCTGAGAGCTTCTTCCATCACTTCCTGTGAAGACAAGTCCAGTTCACCATGTTCTCCCCAAAGCAGGCCATGCTGCAGAGACAGAGAAAGGACACGCTCCGAGACCGGGCCCAGAATTTCTCCAGCGAGTGTCAGACCTGCGACATAAAGAACTCATGGCTGCAGAGTACAGACAAACGCCACCTGCGGAGAACCATCGAGAGGAGCGTCAGGGACACGATGAGGCAGCATGACATCATCGTCCAGGAGAAGCAGGACAGGTCTGAGCGCTTCTTCCTGACATCTTCTCCTCCTCCTCATCCTCACGTGTCTCCTCCTCAGGCTCAGGAGTTTGCTGGAGGCCGAAGAGGAGCAGCTGGTGGAGGAGGCCCGCAAGCAACACGAGACGCCGCTAGAGAAGCAGGCCCACATGCGGGAACGAGCCCAAGCTCTGCGCGACGCACGGGAGGTGCAACGACAACAGCTGGTGGCCGAAAAACTGGATCAGCAGTTTAGGTGAAACTGAAATGGTGTCAGAAGTGGGACTATTAGTTTGTGAGGCTCTTCATGCCGCGTTGAAAGGGCCTTTAAGAGGTGGGGTCACTAGGATTATTGGTATTGGGTGCAGGGTTTTGGACCAACAAGAGATGTCAGAAGTGGGTTGGTTAAATATAGAGGTGTCGGAAGTGGGACTGTTAGTTTGTGAGGCTCTTCATGCCGCGTTGACAGGGCCTTTAAGAGGTGGGGTCACTAAGATAATTGGTATTGGGTGCAGGTTTTTGGACCAACCAGAGATGTCAGAAGTGATTGGTTAAATATAGGGGTGTAAGAAGTGGGACTGTTAGTTTGTGAGGCTCTTCATGCCGCGTTGAAAGGGACTTTAAGAGGTGGGGTCGCTAGGATAATTGGTATTGGGTACAGGTTTTTTGACCAACAAGAGATGTCAGAAGTGGGATGGTTAAGTATAGAGAGGTCAGAAGTGGGACTGTTAGTTTGGGAGGCTCCTCATGCCGCGTTGAAAGGGCCTTTAAGAGGTGGGGTCACTAAGATAACTGGTATTGGGTACAGGTTTTCTGACCAACCAGAGATATCAGAAGTGGGATGATTAAATATAGAGGTGTCAGAAGTGGGACTGTTAGTTTGTGAGGCTCTTCACGCCACGTTGAAAGGCCCTTTAAGAGGTGGGGTCACTAAGATAATTGGTATTGGGTGCAGGTTTTTGGACCAACCAGAGATGTCAGAAGTGATTGGTTAAATATAGGGGTGTAAGAAGTGGGACTGTTAGTTTGTGAGGTTCTTCATGCCGCATTGAAAGGGACTTTAAGAGGTGGGGTCGCTAGGATAATTGGTATTAGGTACAGGTTTTTTGACCAACAAGAGATGTCAGAAGTGGGATGGTTAAATATAGAGGTGTCGGAAGTGGGACTGTTAGTTTGTGAGGCTCTTCATGCCACGTTGAAAGGGACTTTAAGAGGTGGGGTCGCTAGGATAAGTGGAATGAGGTACAGGTTTTTTGACCAACAAGAGATGTCAGAAGTGGGATGGTTAAATATAGGGGTGTCAGAAGTGGGACTGTTAGTTTGTGAGGCTCTTCATGCCGCGTTGAAAGGGCCTTTAAGAGGTGGGGTCACTAGGATTATTGGTATTGGGTACAGGGTTTTGGACCAACAAGAGATGTCAGAAGTGGGATGGTTAAATATAGAGGTGTCGGAAGTGGGACTGTTAGTTTGTGAGGCTCTTAATGCCACATTGAAAGGGCCTTTAAGAGGTGGGGTCGCTAGGATAATTGGTATTGGGTACAGGGTTTTTGGACCAACCAGAGATGTCAGAAGTGGGATGGTTAAATATAGAGGTGTCAGAAGTGGGACTGTTAGTTTGTGAGGCTCTTCACGCCGCGTTGAAAGGCCCTTTAAGAGGTGGGGTCACTAAGATAATTGGTATTGGGTGCAGGTTTTTGGACCAACCAGAGATGTCAGAAGTGATTGGTTAAATATAGGGGTGTAAGAAGTGGGACTGTTAGTTTGTGAGGTTCTTCATGCCGCATTGAAAGGGACTTTAAGAGGTGGGGTCGCTAGGATAATTGGTATTAGGTACAGGTTTTTTGACCAACAAGAGATGTCAGAAGTGGGATGGTTAAATATAGAGGTGTCGGAAGTGGGACTGTTAGTTTGTGAGGCTCTTCATGCCACGTTGAAAGGGACTTTAAGAGGTGGGGTCGCTAGGATAAGTGGAATGAGGTACAGGTTTTTTGACCAACAAGAGATGTCAGAAGTGGGATGGTTAAATATAGGGGTGTCAGAAGTGGGACTGTTAGTTTGTGAGGCTCTTCATGCCGCGTTGAAAGGGACTTTAAGAGGTTGGGTCCCTAGGATAATTGGTATTGGGTACAGGGTTTTTGGACCAACCAGAGATGTCAGAAGTGGGATGGTTAAATATAGAGGTGTCTGAAGTGGGACTGTTAGTTTGTGAGGCTCTTCTTGCCGCGTTGAAAGGGCCTTTAAGAGGTGGGGTCGCTAAGATAATTGGTATTGGGTACAGGTTTTCTGACCAACCAGCGATATCAGAAGTGGGATGATTAAATATAGAGGTGTCAGAAGTGGGACTGTTAGTTTGTGAGGCTCTTCACGCCGCGTTGAAAGGGCCTTTAAGAGGTGGGGTCACTAAGATAATTGGTATTGGGTGCAGGTTTTTGGACCAACCAGAGATGTCAGAAGTGGATTGGTTAAATATAGGGGTGTCAGAAGTGGGACTGTTAGTTTGTGAGGCTCTTCACGCCGCGTTGAAAGGGACTTTAAGAGGTGGGGTCGCTAGGATAAGTGGAATGAGGTACAGGTTTTTTGACCAACAAGAGATGTCAGAAGTGGGATGGTTAAATATAGGGGTGTCAGAAGTGGGACTGTTAGTTTGTGAGGCTCTTCATGCCGCGTTGAAAGGGACTTTAAGAGGTTGGGTCGCTAGGATAATTGGTATTGGGTACAGGTTTTTTGACCAACAAGAGATGTCAGAAGTGGGATGGTTAAATATATAGGTGTCAGAAAAGTGTCTGTTAGTGTGTGAGGGTCTTCATGCCGAGTTGAAAGGGCCTTTAAGAGGTGGGGTCGCTAGGATAATTGGTATTGGGTACAGGTTTTTTGACCAACAAGAGATGTCAGAAGTGGGATGGTTAAGTATAGAGGGGTCAGAAGTGGGACTGTTAGTTTGTGAGGCTCTTCACGCCGCGTTGAAAGGGCCTTTAAGAGGTGGGGTCGCTAAGGTAATTGGTATTGGGTACAGGTTTTCTGACCAACCAGAGATATCAGAAGTGGGATGATTAAATATAGAAGTGTCAGAAGTGGGACTGTTAGTTTGTGAGGCTCTTCACGCCGCGTTGAAAGGGCCTTTAAGAGGTGGGGTCACTAAGATAATTGGTATTGGGTGCAGGTTTTTTGACCAACAAGAGATGTCAGAAGTGGGATGGTTAAATATAGAGGGGTCAGAAGTGGGACTGTTAGTTTGTGAGGTTCTTCATGTCGCGTTGAAAGGGCCTTTAAGAGGTGGGGTCGCTAGGATAATTGGTATTGGGTACAGGTTTTCTGACCAACAAGAGATGTCAGAAGTGGGATGGTTAAATGATAGATGGGTTATACTTGTATAGCGCTTTTCTACCTTCAAGGTACTCAAAGCGCTTTGACAGTATTTCCACATTCACCCATTCACACACACATTCACACACTGATGGCGGGGGCTGCCATGCAAGGCGCTAACCAGGACCCATCAGGAGCAAGGGTGAAGTGTCTTGCCCAAGGACACAACGGACGTGACTAGGATGGTAGAAGGTGGGGATTGAACCCCAGTAACCAGCAACCCTCCGATTGCTGGCACAGCCACTCTACCAACTTCGCCACACCGTCCCTGGTTAAATATAGAGGTGTCAGAAGTGGGACTGTTTGTTTGTGAGGCTCTTCATGCCGTGTTGAAACTCGTGATTTAGGGTTATATAAGTAAACTTTGATTGATGATTGATTGATACTGTATATAATTGACGCTAAAGATTCAATACTTTTTAATAACATTGGGTGTCAGTTCTACGATGAACTACATTCCTCCATAAAATAGATAAAACAGCTCTGATCAGTTCCAATATTACTTCAAAGAAAACTGGTTTTGTTGAATACAATTCTAATGAAGTCAAATACAATAATGCAACCAGATAATTATCCCACACCTCTCTTTTCTGAAGTAAATGTTTAAAAAATATATCGATTTAAAAAATAATATATATATATATTTTTTTTAATCCAATTTTAATTAATCAAGTAAAAATAGTTACAAATAAGAATCGCGATTTGTTCGAAAATCGATTTTTTTTGGACACCTCTAATAACTAGAACCTCCAACTGTGTAAAAATCTCCCCAACAACAAAGTGATATTTAAAAATATATATATATTTTGTAAAAATGTCTTTATTACTTCAAATAAAACTGGCTTTGGTGAATAAAATTCTACCCAAACATTTAATAAAGTCAGGTACTAATAAGGCAGCAAAAGAAGTATCCCACACTTCTCCTTTCTAAAGTAAATATGTACAGCAGACATCAACCAGGCCTGGCCCTAACCAATCTGGCGCCCTAGGCAAGATTTTAGGTGGCGCCCCCCCACATCGGCAGTGAAGTGTATATACTCACAAGAAACCGAATAGCTTTGTCTTTCACCTTTTTTTTTACTTAAAGAAAGCAAACTAACATATTATATGAGAATGTTATGTTATGATTATCTTTAACCGAATCACAGCAGTGCTCAAATTAAAAAACAACATTCCCTCTCATGTGATATTGCTTAATTAACATTAATGATGTGCACTTTAACAACTAGGCTTACAACTATACCTAATATATAAAGGGGTGGAAAAGTGACTATTACCTGCAGGGCAAACATTAGCTAACCAGAAGGCAATAACAATGTAAACAAAAAACACCTGCTTAAAAGATCTAATACAAATGTCCCTGAGGAATGTAAAGTGGGAGTACTGTAATTACCTAACGTTACATTATTATTTTCCACAACAATTTAGCCCCCTCCACAATATTAACCCGACGTCAAAACAGAACTAGCTATTTATTGATTAGCAATTGCCAAATCATGTAACATTATCTTAATGCTAAAAAGCCAGGTTACTATCACATTCTGTAACAGACAAATAATTTAATGTAGGCTAACGTTACCTACCTGCTACCTCTGTCTTCTTCTCGTTTCTCCTCCTCTTTTCTCTTTTTTCTTCCCTGGGCACCTGACAGTTTTGGCCGTTTTGACATCCTGTGTTGATTTTTTGATGTGGTAGTAAGAGTCATGATACGGGAAGGGAGGGGGCGCACCGTGCGGGGGAGGGGGGGGGGGGGGCTTTACTTTGCATTTTAATTAACGTGGGATTATTTTTTGTATTTAGAAATAATAGTACCAACTTATTTTTTTATTTTTTATTTTTTTCTCCAACATTTGTGGCACTGGCGTGGCGCCCCCTGATGGACGGCGCCCTTAGCATTTGCCTATACGGCCTATGCCACGGGCCGGCCCTGACATCAACAATATGATTTGCCTGAGTGGCTGGGAAAAAAAATGTATTTTTGATTTTTTTTAATCGATTACGAATCGCGATTCATTCGGGGAAAATTTTTTTTATATTTGTGTCAAATATCACAACTCAAATTTTCTGACTTTATTTTGGAGAGGCGTCCGTTGCAACCCCTCACCCTGGTGCCTGCTCCTTGTGGACAGGGAGCAGTGCCAGGAGCTGCGCGAGGCCCAGAGCAAGCGCAGGCTGCTGCAGGTGTGCGAGGAACGTGCCAAGCAGCTGCAGGGTCAGGAGGAGCTTGCCCAGCTGCAGCAGCAGGAGGACGACATGTACCACCAGCTGTGGGAGGAGGACGGCCGAGCCAAGGAGGACAGGGAGCTGCAGAGGATCGAGCACCTGCACCAGAGCAAAGTGACGCAGCTGAACTCCTTCCGGGAGCAGATGGCGGAAGCGGAGCAGCGGCGGCAACACATGATGCAGCAGCGCGACGAGGAAGCCCGGCAACAGGTACGATGAGGTGTTTGATGACAGCTGGGAGGAAGAACTGTGCGTGTGTGTGCGTGTGCAGAGGCAGCGACAGCAGCTGCAGCAGCAACTGGCCCAGCGAGAACGCCGCCTCAGGCTGGAGGCCAAAGTGGCCAGGCGGCAAATGCTGGACGAGACCCTGCGGCTGAAGATGGAGCGCGTGGCCAAGGACCAGCAAGACGAGCTCCAAGTGGACCTCAGCATCCTGCAGCGGATGCTGGACGACGAGAGCCAGGATCAAAAGGAGAGGGCCGACAAGAAGGTAAACGCACCGTCACCCCTTCCTCCACGACTCCGCCGTCACCGCCCGCCTGGCGCCTGCAGGTCGAGCTGCGGGACGAGCAGCTCCGGTACCGTCAGTATTTGGCCGACCGGCAAATGGAGCGCGAGAGGGAGGATGAGGAGATGCAGCTGCTGATGGAGCAAGACCTGAAGGAGACCTGGGCGCGCCAGGACAAGCAGACCTCCATGCAACAACAGGCCAAAGACCGCCTGATGGAGGAGGTGGCCGAGTCCCGCCAGCTGCAGACGGCACAAAATCGTAAGACCTGGACCGCTCGCCAATGTGTGTGTGTGTGTGTGTGTGTGTGTGTTGTATTTCTAGCCTTCTTGAGACACGAAGAAGGAAAAGTATCTTCCATATGAGGAGGTGTGAACAAGTGATGACATAAATCAATAACATTGCATCTAATAGACAATGTCTCATTTGCACCCCTGCTGGTGACATCTATCAACATGAGGGTGGTCCCAAAAAGGAGGGATTTGTTAAATTGTGTGTCGCTTTTAAAAGTGCTCCCCCTCTAGTCAACATATGAAATAACAAGTGTGTGTACGAAATTTAGATGCGCCCCCTTTGGCCAAAATTGATAAAATACATTTGTATACCCTGTATACATACTGTAATAACTTGAAGTAAATAATGAAGATTAAAAACCAATTACAAACAAAACATTTAAAATTTAAAAAAATAAGTAAAAGCTTACCTTTTTTATAAATGCATAGTATGTATATATTATTAATGTTGTAAATACACATCTTTATATATCTAGAAAGGGTGGTCCTAAAGAGGTAGGCATTTTTCGGAGGTCTCAAGAAGGTAACAAATACAAGAATGTGTGTGTGTGTTGTATTTCTACCCTTCTTGAGACATGAAGAAGGAAAAGTATCTTCCATATGAGGAGGTGTGAACAAGTGATGACATAAATCATGGTCCCAATAACATTGCATCTAATAGACAATGTCTCATTTGCACCCCTGCTGGTGACATCTATCAACATGAGGGTGGTCCCAAAAAGGAGGGATTTGTCAAATTGACTGTCGCTTTTAAAAGTGCTCCCCCTCTGGTCAACATATGTAATAACAAGTGTGTGTAAAAAATTGAAATGTGCCCCCTTTGGCCAAAATTAATTAAAACAATTAAATAAATATGTATATAGAGACATACTGTAATAACTTGGAAGTAAATAATGAAGATTAAAAACCAATTACAAACAAAAAATTAAAAATTAAAAAATTAACTAAAAGCTTACCTTTTTTATATTTGTATAGTATGTATATATTATTAATGTTGTAAATATAAATCTTTATATATCTAGAAAGGGTGGATCTTAAAGAGGTAGGCATTTTTCCCAGGTCTCAAGAAGGTAACAAAAATGTTTGTGTGTGTGTGTGTGTGTGTGTGTGTGTGTGTGTGTGTGTGTGTGTGTGTGTGTGTGTGTGTGTGTGTGTGTGTGTGTGTGTGTGTGTGTAGAACACATGAAGATGCAGAGGCGTCAGGAAGTGGCCAAGGAGAGAGAAGAGGTGGATGCCGCCTTCAATGAGATGAAAAGGGAGGACGAGGACCTGAAGAAGAGGTGCGTGTGGTCCAAGGCTACGTTCACACGGCCGGGTCGGATGTGATGATCTTATTAGTGGCCGCTCGCATTACGAACAAAATGCGATGTCACGTCAACGCAACATGCCGTGGAGCGCGCTAAACATGGCTTCCACGCTCTCAGTACAGGTGTGCTTTTGATTTCCTGCAATTAAGGTCTACCTTTTTGAGCGAAATTACAGCAAAAAAAGGAGGGGATATTTTGCTTGGAGAGCAGTCAGACACAGGACTGCCTGAGTTCCTCAAATATATTATTCTCAGCTGTTTTCTGCTCTGTTGTCAACTATTTATTTTGTAACCGTCTATTTTGGCGAATAACTACGACGCGTATCGCTTTTTGACCACATTGCGGTCTGATGAATGCAGCATGTGTATCCCACTTACAGTACAGGCCAAAAGTTTGGACACACCTTCTCATTTCAATGCATTTTCTTTATTTTCATGACTATTTACATTGTAGATTATCACTGAAGGGATCAAAACTATAACACCTGTGAAGTGAAAATTGTCAGATTCAAACACTGATGGCATATATTAAACAAGACAAGAAGCAAATAATTAAACAGACAGAATTCAATTTGGCTCAATTTGAGGAGAGACACTCGGACACTGTACCCTTGTACAGTGTACCCTTGTACAGTGTCTCAGCACGCTCTGCCAAAAGATTGCACGCCTCCTTTTATTTGGACCTTCCCTGACCACATGGCCACAGCTGTTTCTAAGGGACGAGGGTCGTAAACAGTTCACAGAAAAGGCAAGGCAAGGCAACTTTATTTGTATAGCACTTTTCATACACAAGGCAGACTCAAAGTGCTTCACAGACAACAAAATGAAATGAAAGAAAATAAAAGCAAAATTAAAAATGCAGGCAATAAAAATAAAAACAGTGTGGATGTTAAAAGTTAAAAGTCTGACATCTCCAGGAAGTTTATTTCAGCTGTTTGTTGCATAGTGACTGAATGATGCTCTCCCTTCATTTGAGTTTACTCTGGGAACCGCTAACAGATTGCTCTCAGAAGATCTTAGTGATCTAGAGGGCTTATATAGTGGGAGCATATTAGTGACATACTTCGGCCCTAGACCATGTAGTGACTTATATGTGAGCAGGAGGATTTTGAACACGGAGCCAATGTAAGGATTTAAGAATTGGTGTAATGTGCTCACATTTTTTGGTCTTTGTTAGAACTCTAGCAGCAGCGTTCTGAAGGTCGTAAAAGGTCGTAAACAGTTCACAGAAAAGGTCGGTTCAAAAAAAGAGGTCGTAAAACAGTTCAAAAAGAGGTCGTCTGGAACTAGGGCAGATCCTGCCATCCCTCCGCTTTGTAGTTCTTGGGTTGAAACCGTATCTTTCTGTTGATTACAATACATGAAAGAAACAGAAACACCTTCATGTTGCATCCATCCTACACGGTGGAGTTTTACAAGCCTTGGTAGGTTCAAAGACAGCTTTTGGTCTTCTCGTTGGGAACTCATTTCAACACAAAGTTTTTGTGATTTAGATTTAGATTAGATTTAGATTTATTGGTCCCTTTGGGGAAAATTCGTTTTCACTGCCGTACATTTGAGCAATAGACATTACACATCACAAAAAGAAAAATAACCAAAAGACATCATACATGACCAACACACATTTACAGGCTTGTCAGACAGCTCGGCCGGGCCTGCTGTTAAGGGCGGCTACAGCTGCAGGGATAAGGCTTTTCCTGAGGCGGGCCCTCCGGAATTTGATCAAATTAATTGATAACTTAGATCAAATTATTCTAACAAAAACCCTTTCAGGTGACTACCTCTTGAAGCTCATGGAGAGAATGCCAAGTGTGTGCAAAGCAGTAATCCGAGCAAAGGGTGGCTATTTTGAAGAAACTAGAATATAAAACATGTTTTCAGTTTATTTCACCTTTTTTTGTTAAGTACATAACTCCACATGTGTTCAGTTATAGTCACATCGACGTCCCTTTGGGGTTGTGAGTTTTTCCTTGCCCTTATGTGGGCTCTGTTCCGTGGATGTCGTTGTGGCTTGTGCAGCCCTTTGAGACACTTGTGATTTAGGCAGGCCTGGCCCTAACCAATCTGGCGCCCTAGGCAAGATTTGAGGTGGCGCCCCCCCACATCGACAGTGAAGTGTATATACTCACAAGAAACCGAATAGCTTTGTCTTTGACCTTTTTTTTTTACTTAAAGAAAGCAAATTAACATATTATATGAGAATGTTATGTTATGATTATCTTTAACCGAATCACAGCAGTGCTCAAATTAAAAAAACAGCATTCCCTCTCATGTGATATTGCTTAATTTACATTAATGATGTGCACTTTAACAACTAGGCTTACAACTATACCTAATATATAAAGGGGTGGAAAAGTGACTATTACCTGCAGGGCAAACATTAGCTAACCAGAAGGCAATAACGATGTAAACAAAAAACACCTGCTTAAAAGATCTAATACAAATGTCCCTGAGGAATGTAAGGTGGGAGTACTGTAATTACCTGTTACATTATTATTTTCCATAACAATTTAGCCCCCTCCACAATATTAACCCGACGTCAAAACAGAACTAGCTATTTATTGATTAGCAATTGCCGAATCATGTAGCATTAGCTTAATGCTAAAAAGCCAGGTTACTATCACATTCTGTAACAGACAAATAATTTAATGTAGGCTAACGTTACCTACCTGCTACCTCTGTCTTTTTCTCGTTTCTCCTCTTCTTTTCTCTTTTTTCTTCCCTGGGCACCTGACAGTTTTGGCCATTTTGACATCTTGTGTTGATTTTTTGGATGTGGTGACGTCC
The DNA here is from genome assembly GCF_033978785.1 of Entelurus aequoreus. Lineage (NCBI taxonomy): Eukaryota > Metazoa > Chordata > Actinopteri > Syngnathiformes > Syngnathidae > Entelurus > Entelurus aequoreus. The sequence goes on from NC_084751.1 coordinate 10,340,857, forward strand.
AAAAAGAGTCATGATACGGGAAGGGAGGGGGCGCACCGTGCCGGGGGAGGGGGGGGCGTAATGTTGTAACAAATAATATTTCTATTAAATAGGCTTTACTTTGCATTTTAATTAACGTGGGATTATTTTTTGTATTTAGAAATAATAGTACCAACTTTTATTTATTTTTATTTTTTTTCTCCAACATTTGTGGCACTGGCGTGGCGCCCCCTGATTAACGAACCCATTGAATGAGAACTTTTGGCCTGTACATATGAAAGAGGTCTTTGGTCGGATATGGAAAATTTGGACTTGCGTGAAAAAGTCTGACACAAGTCACGTACGGGCAAAAAAATGGGAATTGACCCGTCGTGTGACCGAGGCCTAACATGGTCCATGAGGGACCTCAAGCGGCCGTGTTCTCACGTGCACGTTTCCCCCCCGCAGGCAGAGGCAGGCGTACCTGGCCTACCAGGCGGACCTGCAGGAGCAGATGGAGCAGCGGCGGCAGCAGAAGAGAGAACAGGAAGCTGAGGACGAGAGGCAGAGGCAGCAAGGTCTGACCATGGAGCGGCTGGAGCAGCAGAAGAAAGAGGAGGTTCTGGCCCGACCCACTGACGGCGCCATCCACCCTTTTAGAAGACTCAAGAATCATTAAGAAGAGCATCTTATTGTGAAAGGCTCGTTCCATGAAGTTTCCCCCTCTTAGCAAGTGCTTACTAAAAACAACAAGGACTTTATTCATTATGCTAATGAAAGGAGCTCATGTAGTTTGGTTCTTCCCTCCGTGACATTTGTGATGTACTTGGTGAAGTTTGAGAAAAGTGGAAACTTTTACGTTTTTGTTTTGAAGCAAACGACGTGAAATGTAAAGTCAAATATCAAAAGAAGACAAGGCCGATACTTTTATTGACCATCCTTCAATCATTTCAGGATTTTGTCTTTCTTCATAATTATGATGAATAAAACAACCGAGAATTGATTTTGCGTGTTTGTACGCTCAGTGGCATAGTGGTTAGAGTGTCCGCCCTGAGATGGGCAGGTCGTGAGTTCAAACCCCGGCCGAGTCATACCAAAGACTATAACAATGGGAGCCGTTACCTCCCTGCTTGGCACTCAGCATCGGGTTGGAATTGGGGGTTAAATCACCAAAATGATTCCCGGGCGCGGCCACCGCTGCTGCTCACTGCTCCCCTCACCTCCCAGGGGGTGATCAAGGGGATGGGTCAAATGCAGAGGACACATTTCGCCACACCTAGTGTGTGTGTGACAATCATTGGTACTTTAACTTAATTATAATACATAAATACAATATATAAAAACCATTTATACAACAATACACAAATGGAATATATAAATACAATGTAATACACTATAAATATACAATAAAGACAATTTAACAATACCCAGCAGGTACAAGACATTGAAACAATGTTGACAACTTGTTGGATTAGGTCATGCTTTTGACAACGTTTAATCAATGTTGGGTTCTGACGGTGATTTGACCGTTGAATTTTGGTCATCTTCCAACCATTATGTTACAACACAAATACAACATTGACACAACATGCTTTACAACACAAATACAACCACGCTGTTTGACAACGTTTTTTCAATGTCAATTTGTGACGTTGATTTGACCGTTGAAATTTGAGTCATTGCCCAACCAACAACGTAGACCCAACGTTGGACCTATTTACAAATACAACCATTTTGCAACGCTGTTTCAAAGTCATTTTAAAGGACATGTACGTATAATCAACGTTGTATCAATGTCAGTGTTAAAGGACATGTACGTATAATCAACGTTGTATCAATGTCAGTGTTAAAGGACATGTACGTATAATCAACGTTGTATCATGTCAGTGTTAAAGGACATGTACGTATAATCAACGTTGTATCAATGTCAGTGTTAAAGGACATGTACGTATAATCAACGTATCAATGTCAGTGTTAAAGGACATGTACGTATAATCAACGTTGTATCATGTCAGTGTTAAAGGACATGTACGTATAATCAACGTTGTATCAATGTCAGCGTTAAAGGACATGTACGTATAATCAACGTTGTATCATGTCAGTGTTAAAGGACATGTACGTATAATCAACGTTGTATCAATGTCAGTGTTAAAGGACATGTACGTATAATCAACGTTGTATCATGTCAGTGTTAAAGGACATGTACGTATAATCAACGTTGTACCAATGTCAGCGTTAAAGGACATGTACGTATAATCAACGTTGTATCAATGTCAGTGTTAAAGGACATGTACGTATAATCAACGCTGTATCAATGTCAGTGTTAAAGGACATGTACGTATAATCAACGTATCAATGTCAGTGTTAAAGGACATGTACGTATAATCAACGTTGTATCATGTCAGTGTTAAAGGACATGTACGTATAATCAACATTGTATCAATGTCAGCGTTAAAGGACATGTACGCATAATCAACGTATCAATGTCAGCGTTAAAGGACATGTACGTATAATCAACGTTGTATCAATGTCAGCGTTAAAGGACCTGTACGTATAATCAACGTATCAATGTCAGTGTTAAAGGACCTGTACGTATAATCAACGTCGTATCAATGTCAGTGTTAAAGGACATGTACGTATAATCAACGTTGTATCAATGTCAGTGTTAAAGGACATGTACGTATAATCAACGTATCAATGTCAGTGTTAAAGGACATGTACGTATAATCAATGTTGTATCAATGTCAGTGTTAAAGGACATGTACGTATAATCAACGTTGTATCAATGTCAGTGTTAAAGGACCTGTACGTATAATCAATGTTGTATCAATGTCAGTGTTAAAGGACCTGTACGTATAATCAATGTTGTATCAATGTCAGTGTTAAAGGACATGTACGTATAATCAACGTTGTATCAATGTCAGTGTTAAAGGACATGTACGTATAATCAATGTTGTATCAATGTCAGTGTTAAAGGACATGTACGCATAATCAACGTATCAATGTCAGCGTTAAAGGACATGTACGTATAATCAACGTTGTATCAATGTCAGCGTTAAAGGACCTGTACGTATAATCAACGTATCAATGTCAGTGTTAAAGGACCTGTACGTATAATCAACGTCGTATCAATGTCAGTGTTAAAGGACATGTACGTATAATCAACGTTGTATCAATGTCAGTGTTAAAGGACATGTACGTATAATCAATGTTGTATCAATGTCAGTGTTAAAGGACATGTACGTATAATCAACGTTGTATCAATGTCAGTGTTAAAGGACATGTACGTATAATCAATGTTGTATCAATGTCAGTGTTAAAGGACATGTACGTATAATCAACGTTGTATCAATGTCAGTGTTAAAGGACCTGTACGTATAATCAACGTTGTATCAATGTCAGTGTTAAAGGACCTGTACGTATAATCAATGTTGTATCAATGTCAGTGTTAAAGGACATGTACGTATAATCAACGTTGTATCAATGTCAGTGTTAAAGGACCTGTACGTATAATCAATGTTGTATCAATGTCAGTGTTAAAGGACCTGTACGTATAATCAACGTCGTATCAATGTCAGTGTTAAAGGACCTGTACGTATAATCAACGTCGTATCAATGTCAGTGTTAAAGGACATGTACGTGAAATCAACGTTGTATCAATGTCAGTGTTAAAGGACATGTACGTATAATCAACGTTGTATCATGTCAGTGTTAAAGGACATGTACGTATAATCAACGTTGTATCAATGTCAGTGTTAAAGGACATGTACGTATAATCAACGTTGTATCAATGTCAGTGTTAAAGGACATGTTCGTATAATCAACGTTGTATCAATGTCAGTGTTAAAGGACCTGTACGTATAATCAATGTTGTATCAATGTCAGTGTTAAAAGACCTGTACGTATAATCAACGTTGTATCAATGTCAGTGTTAAAGGACCTGTACGTATAATCAACGTATCAATGTCAGTGTTAAAGGACATGTACGTATAATCAACGTTGTATCAATGTCAGCGTTAAAGGACCTGTACGTATAATCAACGTTGTATCAATGTCAGCGTTAAAGGACATGTACGTATAATCAACGTTGTATCAATGTCAGTGTTAAAGGACATGTACGTATAATCAACGTTGTATCAATGTCAGCGTTAAAGGACATGTACGTATAATCAACGTTGTATCAATGTCAGTGTTAAAGGACATGTACGTATAATCAACGTTGTATCAATGTCAGCGTTAAAGGACATGTACGTATAATCAATGTTGTATCAATGTCAGTGTTAAAGGACCTGTACGTATAATCAACGTCGTATCAATGTCAGTGTTAAAGGACCTGTACGTATAATCAACGTCGTATCAATGTCAGTGTTAAAGGACATGTACGTGAAATCAACGTTGTATCAATGTCAGTGTTAAAGGACATGTACGTATAATCAACGTTGTATCATGTCAGTGTTAAAGGACATGTACGTATAATCAACGTTGTATCATGTCAGTGTTAAAGGACATGTTCGTATAATCAACGTCGTATCAATGTCAGTGTTAAAAGACCTGTACGTATAATCAAGGTTGTATCAATGTCAGTGTTAAAGGACATGTACGTATAATCAACGTTGTATCAATGTCAGTGTTAAAGGACCTGTACGTATAATCAATGTTGTATCAATGTCAGTGTTAAAAGACCTGTACGTATAATCAACGTTGTATCAATGTCAGTGTTAAAGGACCTGTACGTATAATCAACATATCAATGTCAGTGTTAAAGGACATGTACGTATAATCAACGTTGTATCAATGTCAGCGTTAAAGGACCTGTACGTATAATCAACGTTGTATCAATGTCAGCGTTAAAGGACATGTACGTATAATCAACGTTGTATCAATGTCAGTGTTAAAGGACATGTACGTATAATCAACGTTGTATCAATGTCAGCGTTAAAGGACATGTACGTATAATCAACGTTGTATCAATGTCAGTGTTAAAGGACATGTACGTATAATCAACGTTGTATCATGTCAGTGTTAAAGGACATGTACGTATAATCAACGTATCAATGTCAGTGTTAAAGGACATGTATGTATAATCAACGTTGTATCAATGTCAGTGTTAAAGGACATGTACGTATAATCAACGTTGTATCAATGTCAGTGTTAAAGGACATGTACGTATAATCAACGTATCAATGTCAGTGTTAAAGGACATGTACGTATAATCAACATTGTATCGATGTCAGTGTTAAAGGACATGTACGTATAATCAACGCTGTATCAATGTCAGTGTTAAAGGACATGTACGTATAATCAACGTTGTATCAATGTCAGTGTTAAAGGACATGTACGTATAATCAACGCTGTATCAATGTCAGTGTTAAAGGACATGTACGTATAATCAACGTTGTATCATGTCAGTGTTAAAGGACATGTACGTATAATCAACGTATCAATGTCAGTGTTAAAGGACATGTATGTATAATCAACGTTGTATCATGTCAGTGTTAAAGGACATGTACGTATAATCAACGTATCAATGTCAGTGTTAAAGGACATGTACGTATAATCAACGTCGTATCAATGTCAGTGTTAAAGGACATGTACGTATAATCAACGTTGTATCAATGTCAGTGTTAAAAGACATGTACGTATAATCAACGTTGTATCAATGTCAGTGTTAAAGGACATGTACGTATAATCAGCGTTGTATCATGCCAGTGTTAAAGGACATGTACGTATAATCAACGTTGTATCAATGTCAGTGTTAAAGGACATGTACGTATAATCAGCGTTGTATCATGCCAGTGTTAAAGGACCTGTACGTATAATCAACGTATCAATGTCAGTGTTAAAGGACATGTATGTATAATCAACGTTGTATCATGTCAGTGTTAAAGGACATGTACGTATAATCAACGTATCAATGTCAGTGTTAAAGGACATGTACGTATAATCAACGTCGTATCAATGTCAGTGTTAAAGGACATGTACGTATAATCAACGTTGTATCAATGTCAGTGTTAAAGGACATGTACGTATAATCAATGTTGTATCAATGTCAGTGTTAAAGGACATGTACGTATAATCAACGTTGTATCAATGTCAGTGTTAAAGGACATGTACGTATAATCAGCGTTGTATCATGCCAGTGTTAAAGGACCTGTACGTATAATCAACGTTGTATCAATGTCAGTGTTAAAGGACATGTACGTATAATCAGCGTTGTATCATGCCAGTGTTAAAGGACCTGTACGTATAATCAACGTCGTATCAATGTCAGTGTTAAAGGACCTGTACGTATAATCAACGTCGTATCACTTATTTAACAAATTAAAAATACAAGACTTAACAATATATAAATGTAATAAAATACAATATATCCAGTGCATCTGGAAAGTATTCACAGCGCTGCATGTGGTGAATTCATTTGGTTGAGCAAAGGCTGTGAATACTTATGTACATGTGCTTTCTAAGTTTTTTTTATTTTTAATAAATGTGTCAACTGCACTAAAAAAACGTGTTCATAGTGTCATTATGGGTGTTGTGTGTAGAATTTTGAGGACAAAAAGGACTTCATTCCATTTTTTAATAAGGCAAAAAAAGTGAATACTTTCCGGATGCACTGTCACAAACAATATAAGACAATTTTACATTATAAATACAACAAAATATATAAATATATACATGTAGCAATACAAGACAATATAATAACAACAAATATTTTGGGAAAAAACGCTTTCTGAATGAGGGTCACTGAAAAATATCAATCTCATCACAAGATACTATGCCCTTGGTATCGACTGTCGATGTTTGGTTGGCTCCGCCCACCTCCAGATCCTTCCTGTGGGTGGCGAGATGTGGGCGTGGCCAACAAGCGCCCATACCTGCACAGGGAGTGTATGGGAGTAACGCTGACGTCACCTGTGAAGATCAGAGCACATTCTTCTGTTCAAAAGGAATTCTACACAAAGTCATTAGCATCTAAAAGGAAGTGAGATGTTCAAAAAGTGTAGTTTTGCAACAAAGACAACGAAAAGATGCATTTTAATCAGCACTCTTTCTGTATTTAAAAGAAAATCACGACGATGAAAATATATGATTTTGAGTAAAATGATGTTTTGTTTATTTTGTTGTGAAATGAAAACCTGGCTCGAAGTTGAACAACAAATGCTGTAGTTGTGTGAATAGCGGGCAGATGTTGCACGTTTATACTTCTACTCCTTTTATAATTTACTGATTTATGCTGATTGTTTTTTTCCTTTGCTTTTAATAAATGACATAAAAAATAATGGAAAAGTCAAAAAAAATACTATTTTAACACAGCATCTCAGACCAGGCACCAAGCAGTGTGGGTGGGGAGCGTTTCCACAGAGTGTCAGGGACAGACGGGGAAGGAGATTTTTGCAACAAAGTTCTAAAGCTTATAGTGATATATCAGATTTATCAGATCATAGGTGGGCTTTTTTTCGTACCCTTCGCGTTCATATTTCACTTTGTTTGTTGCATTTTTGTTGTGTTTTGCTTGATTGTAAAATATGTCAATGGAGAGTTTTTTAATGCTTGAAACTTTTATTAGTAGATTGCACAGTACAGTACATATTCCGTACTATTGACCACTAAATGGTAACACCCCAAAAAGTTTTTCAACTTGTCGGGGTCCACGTTAATCAATTCATGGTAAATGAGGGGGTGTGACGTTCATATGTTGTCAATATTCAGTGTTTTATCGTTCCTAGTTAAGATTGTAAACCCCACATTCTTTATTTTCATGTACATTCTGGGTGTCTCATTCAGTAAAAACATTTTAAATTCCATTCTGGTTTTTTTTTTAAGCTGTCTGTCATAACGTTTTTAGCATTCAATCAGACATCATTGTGAGGTTTTGTATTAGTGTTCCTAAAAATCAGATATACTGGCCCCCAGACACATTTTTTGTCTCTAAATTTGGTCAAAATAATTGCCCAGGCCTGAGGTAGAGAGCATTTTAACGTAGAGTTCTAATTCTTTTTAAGAGGCACAAAAAACAGGTCGGGTATTGAGAAACTTACATTTATGAATGTAAAACTTAGCCAATAGTATAATGAGGTTGCAAAGGTAAAATTCCTTTTTAACATTTGCGCACCTTTTTTAAAATGTTTTACTCGTGGAATGATGAGCTTTATTTTTGTAGGTGACATTACAAGTGTAGTTTAGAAAATGTTGAAAGAACAAACTAAGCTCAAAGTCAACATTTTTTGTTTTGGTTTTTAAGGAGAAAAAAAAAAGTACACAGTATACATAGCTTAGTACACTTTCAACGAAAATCCTTTTTGGTACAACAAAAGCAAAATACCATGTTTATCTCATTTTAACTGAAACTACAAACTTTATTGAAAAACACAATGCAGAGAAGACATTTGGGGATATTTAGTATCCTATTTAATAGGGCTGTGAATCTTTGGGTGTCCCACGATTCGATTCAATATCGATTATTGGGGTCACGATTCGATTGAAAATCAATTTTTTTCCCCATTCAAAAGGATTGTCTATTCATGGAATACATAGATTTCAGCAGGATCTACCCCAGTCTGCTGACATGCAAGCAGAGTAGTAGATTTTTGTAAAAAGCTTTTATAATTGTAAAGGACAATGTTTTATCAACTGATTGCAATAATGTACATTTGTTTTAACTATTAAATGAACCAAAAATATGACTTTTTTTTTTTTTGTGAAAATATTGGACACAGTGTGTTGTCAAGCTTATGAGATGCGATGCAAGTGTAAGCCACTGTGACACTATTGTTCTTTTTTTTTAATTTTTTATAAATGTCTAATGATAATGTCAATGAGGGATTTTTAATCACTGCTATGTTGAAATTGTAACTAATATTGATACTGTTGTTGATAATATTCATTTTTGTTTCACTACTTTTAGATTGTTCTGTGTGGTGTTTGTGTCTCCTCTCAATTGCTCTGTTTATTGCAGTTCTGAGTGTTGCTGGGTCGGGTTTGGAATTGGATTGCATTGTTATGGTATTGCTGTGTATTGTTTTGTTGGATTGATTAATTTAA